>NC_057838.1:41118928-41426785 GCF_910594005.1 Cervus elaphus | reverse complement strand
CATATCTAGAAAATCACTAAATCCCTTCCTGGTGACATCAGCCCCTTGTGACTAGCAGAAAACCTCTTGTAAAGTAAATGCTCAGTTGGCTGAACACTCACCCCCCTTCAACGAAATCTTATATATTGATCTTACCCAACTGCCTCTTTGGAGCTGTCTGAGGTGCTGCCTCCTGGGCTACAGTCCTCATTTTGTCCCAAAGAAAACTTGTCAGCCCTCAAGATGTGCATCTATTTTTGTCAACAGAGTCTTCCCAGGATAGGCCTTCCCCCTTTAAGTTCTGCTTTAGCTCCTCCCTGAAGTACCTAGATAACAGTATTTGAGGCAAATTTCCTGAATTGTTTGCAGATGTGAAAATCAAATGGAAAAACTACTTGATAACCGTGAAAACACAGCCCCAGGCCTCCTGGAGCCTAGGGACTGATAAAATTAACCCGTGTGACTCCACCCTGCTGCTTCACGATCAGCCAATCAGACAATCATACACAAGCTGATCACAGACCCTGCAACCCTTCTCCTCACCTGCTCTTTAAAAATGCTTTCCAGAAACCCTTTGGGGAACTCATCTCCTTGCATGGCCTTGGAGTAAACCTTTCTCTGCTTCAAACTCCAACATTTCATTTTGTTTGGCCTCACTGTGCATCAGGCACGTGAACTTGTGTTAACACTCTCACTTTGATCCTGAA
Source organism: Cervus elaphus (assembly GCF_910594005.1). Classification (NCBI taxonomy): domain Eukaryota; kingdom Metazoa; phylum Chordata; class Mammalia; order Artiodactyla; family Cervidae; genus Cervus; species Cervus elaphus. The sequence goes on along the minus strand of NC_057838.1, from coordinate 41,426,099 downwards.
CTTCCTGCATCCTGAACTGTGAAAAATAAATTTCTGTTCTTTGAGCCACCTAGTCTGTGATACTTTCTTATACAGTAAAAACAAGCAGGACCCTCTGGTACAAAAGCCTCTCTGTGTCTCTCATTTCTTGTTTGCAGAAAAAGGCTTAAGTGTCCTATCCCTGCCTTGAGTTCCAAAGGGCAGATTAAGCAGCTACTGTGGCATCCTATACCAAGGTCAGAGGTGTGGAGCCTCATACCTAGGTCACAGGACAAAAATTTCTGAAGTTGACCAAGCCCCATGGCAACTGTTGCCACAAGCTTCCAGATCTAAATCAGTCAGTTTCCTGACCTCATATTAGGTAAAAATACCCTGCTATTACTCACCCTATAGCATCTGCACCAATCACCTAATAATGGTATCGTTTCAGTAGGAACTTTCTCTGTCTTGAGGCTATAAAAATTGGCTACTAGCCTAAGAAAGTGTTTGGCTCTTCCTTCAGCCAGCTCAATGTTCTAATAGCGGCTCCCACTCTAATAAACTTCATTCTTCTCTCACTCTGCTTCGTGTCTGGAAATTCTTTTCAAACCTTCGCAGGGACCAAGACAGTTACTAGTTAGGGAAGGGGCTTCCCTGGTGGCTCAGTGGTAAAGAATTCACCTTCCAATATGGAACATGTGGGTTAGATCCCTGGGTCAGGAAGATCCCCTGGAGAAAGGCATGGTAACTCACTCCAGTATTCTTGCCTGGGAAATTCCATTGACAGAGAAGCCTGGCAGGCCTCAGTCCATGGGGTTGCAAAACAGTCTGACATGACTTAGTGACTAAACAACAACAATTAAGGCAGAAAGGGAATGCAGAAAGGAAGGAAAAGCAGCAAAGAAGCAATAATGTAGTGATAAGGTAGAGCCCTAATTCCTCAGTCCAGTTCAGTTCAGTCGCTCAGTCATGTCTGACGCTTTGTGACCCCATGAACCTCAGCACACCAGGCCTCCCTGTCCATCACCAACTCCCGGGGTCCACCCAAACCCATGTCCATTGAGTCAGTGATGCCATCCAACCATCTCATCCTCTGTCGTCCCTTTCTCCTCCTGCCCTCAATCTTTCCCAGCATCAGGGTCTTTTCCAATGAGTCAGCTCTTCGCATCAGGTGGCCAAAGTATTGGAGTTTCAGCTTCAGCATCAGTCCTTCCAATGAACACCCAGGACTGATCCCCTTTAGGATGGACTGTTTGGATATCCTTGCAGTCCAAGGGACTCTCAAGAGTCTTCTCCAACACCACAGTTCAAAAGCAACAATTCTTCAGCGCTCAACTTTCTTTATAGTCCAACTCTCACATCCATACATGACCACTGGAAAAACCATAGCCTTGACTAGATGAACCTTAGTTGACAAAGTGATGTCTCTGCTTTGTAATATGCTGTCTAGGTTGGTCATGACTTTCCTTCCAAGGAGCAAGCGTCTTTTAATTTCATGGCTGTAATCACCATCTGCAGTGATTTTGGAGCCCAGAAAAATAAAGTCAGCCACTGTTTCCCCATCTATTTGCCATGAAGTGCTGGGACCCGATGCCATGATCTTAGTTTTCTGAATGTTGAGCTTTAAGCCAACTTTTTCACTCTCCTAATTCCTCAAGGGATATACATAACAATATTATAACAAACCCAGACAGTGTATTAAAAAGCAGAGACATTACTTTGCCAATGAAGGTCCATATAGTCAAAGCTATGGTTTTTCCAGTAGTCATGTATGCGTGTGAGAGTTGGACCATAAAGAAGGCTGAGCACCAAAGAATTGATGCTTTTAAACTGTAGTGTTGGAGAAGACTCTTCAGAGTCCCTTGGACTGCAAGGAGATCAAACCAATCAATCCTAAAGGAAATCAATCCTGAATATTCATTGGAAGGACTGATGCAGAAGCTGAAGCTCCAATACTTTGGCCACCTGATGTGAAGAGCTGACTCATTGGAAAAGACCCTGATGCTGGGAAAGATTGAAGGCCTGAAGAGAAGGAGACAAAAGAGGACAAGATGATTGGATGGCATCACCAACTCAATGGACATGAGTTTGAGCAAGCTCTGGGAGATGGTAAAGGACAGGGAAGCCTGACGTGCTGCAGTCCTTGGGGTTGCAAAGCGTCAGACATGACTGAGCAACTGAAAAACAACAAATGAAGAATATCTTTGATTTGTTCCATAGGAACTAAGGTCCCCACCTAGGTGGAGGATGGTGACTTCAGGCTGAGAACAATGACGCAGACCCCAGACTGGCTGGAAGCAGGAGGCTGATGATTGAGATCCTGAAATATCACCCTGTTACTTCCCCACCAACCAATTAGAAGGGAGCCATGCATCCTGCAGCCCTTAACCAAATAATGCCTTTAAAAAGTCTTCCCTGAAAGTTGTTGGGGAGTTCTGATATTTTGGGTATGACATGCCCGTTCTCCTTGCTCAGCCCTTGCAATAAGCCTTCCTCTGCTCTGAACTCTGATGCTTCACTTTGTCTGGTCTTACTATGCACTGAGCACACAAACTCGGGTCCTATAACAGCAGCCCAAGCAAAGAAACACACTCTCTGAATATCAATTTTAATGAGCATCTTTAAGTAGGAGAGAGAAATAACTGCTTAAGAAGAAAAAGAAAAAAATTGGAATATATTCTGCTTTTAGATTTAATAATCTAGGCCTTATAAGATCTTTAAAAATAAGAGGAATGAACTCTATTAGACCAAAGTTTCTTAAGAACAGTGTCCCCAGCTGAGCTCCCTGGCCCTGCTGGTTTTGAGGGGTAAGTCCTCCGTCTTATGAGATCTTTCCCTATTCCTGGGCCACACGAACAATAGGAAAAGACAAATCTGTATCATAAGCTCACTGAACTATTTTACAGAAATAACTTATGGCGAAAAGAGCAAAACACTCCCTCTTATTACCAAATGATTGCTTCAGGAGCATTTCCTTCATAAACTGTCATTAAATATCCAACCACAAAACAAATCCATTAAATTGCATCAATTTCTAATCAAATTCAGAGAAACACAGGAAGTGAAGTGCTCTGGGTCATAATCTCAGATTCATCATTAATTGTAGAAGTAAACAGTAACTAGTAACAAGGTGAGTCACATTTCTTCTCTATGTCAATTCCAAATTTAGACAATAAGACTAATAACGTATTTCCTAAACTAATATTTAGTAAGTTATTAAAGTGATGAAAATAGTTGTGAAATATTTGGATGGGCAATGGGCTAGACAAGGATAAGGCAATATTACATGCAGCATTTTTCTTATAGGTTTAGCTAATTTCTACAAAAAAAAAGCTTTGAAAATAAATTAAATCCATCTAGACATATCCTCAAAAGAATCTTATAAAATATATATTAGAGGTTTTTTTTTAACCTATTACATGAAGTAAATTGTATGACGTCTTACTGAAATAATATATTACTCTACAAATTGATGACCAAAAAATAACGCAAACCCAGAAGTTTTTCATAAATCACTTGTGCTGCTTGTCCACAATTTTCTCAAACGTGTAAATTCCCTTCCAAATTTCAGAGCAGCTACTCTGAAAATTTTCTGTGTTAAAGACTACCAAAAAAAAAAAAGACTACCAACCCAAACTTCGTCACTCTTACTCATGACAACACCCTTTCCACCACATTGGGTTTATCTTTCCACAACCTCTAACAGCATCTAAGCCTCCTTTTTCTTTTTAAGAAACTCAGCTTCCTGTGGAATTCAATTATCATGTGCATGCAAATTGTACCCAAAGTTATATGCCAAATTTTGGCATTGTTGAAGCTTTAAAACTCAGTCACCTCTCCCCTGCACTCATACTCAGTTTTCATTCCCTGAGTCAAGAATATGGGGTCAAGAAGTTCATTCAGGAGATGGTTTCAGGAAGTGGGGAAAACAGTAGGTGAGATGGAGAAGGGAAGGGAGCTGATAAAAGGTATGCAAAAGCAGGCGACTGGAACTCATCCCAATGGGGACCTCTGGGGAGCAGTCTAGAGCACACCCCCAAAGCTGGATATTTATCCACAGTCTCCCCTCATATACTGGTTAATCAATGCCATCAGCATGAGCCTTTTTTCAGCTCCTCTATCTCCTCCACTCTTCTCATCCATTCTCTTATCAAAGCCGATGGGTTCTTAGCTGTTTATACGGACTCAGCTTCACATTTCCTTTTATCCTCCCACATCCAAACTCTTAAGCCCCTTGGGCAGAGTTCTGTGAATCCTCTGAGCTGAGAGCCCTGTCTCCAGTCCCAACCTGGTGCCATCTTGGCTACGCACTACCGCTTAAACACCAGCGACAGAATGCTACTTTTCTCTCTTGCTCGAGTGGTACAGCACTGCATAGTATATTAAAGCCAAAAGATTTGACCCAATCTTTCCTTTTTGCCCAACTTTAACCCCAGATAATCAAATCTACTTGATTCCTTTTGTGGGATCTGCACCATCTGGCTGGGCCCTGGCCCTTTCCGGTCATACCATGCCATTCGCCATGTATTTTCTACAAGTCAGCCATATTTGCCCTCTGTGAGTTCTTGAATTTGTCAAGTTCCTTCCAACTCGAGGGTTTTGCACACGCTATTCCCCCCACCTTTGTCTGCAACATTTCTCTCTCTTCTTCACTTACGCCTCCCTGAGTTGGAGTGGTGTTTAATCAAGCCTTTCTAACTGATTCTCCCTCACCCAGCCTCCATTCCCTGTGCTCTGACAGGTCAAAGGCCTTGTTACATACTTTTATAGCCTATTTTTCTCCTTCCCACCACTTCTTATGATTGCAGTTAAATTATTGATTAATTGCATTAACCGATTAATTGCATTTTAAATGTCTGCTTCTCCCAGCAGGCTGTAAGTTTTGTGAGTGCCTGCACTGCTCACCCATGTATCCTTAACACCGAGCGTGATGCTTAGCATACCACCAGTGCTCAATACATATGAAAGAATGAATATTATGCAAATTATACTTTCTAGCTCTGAAGGTTTTGATTTCTCGTCCCCTGATGGCTTCCATCCTCTTCAATTAGATAAAATATTTTGTAAACAACTGTGCTCAACAAATATTGCAGATGGATCTCCCGACAAACAATATGAGAGGGCTCTGTGTAAACATAAAGGTAAAAGGTAAAATGCTACAAAATGATTATCATTCTTTATCCGTCATCAAAACATCACATTGTGCATCATTTGCAAATTAGACCTAATGAAACAGTAATATTTTCAGGGACTTGATAACAATGCTGGCAGTAGGGAGACTACAGAAAACAAAATGATTCTGTGAACTTGTTAAAGCTTGTGTTTTCTCCCAAATTTAAGAAGAAATGCAAGCAGCACTAATAGAAGTTAGATGGTATAGTGGTGACTTAATGCTCTGGAAATTTAGGGGACAGGTGTGAGAGCCTACTGTGTCCCAGAATAAATAATTTCAGTGAAGTCATAAAGCATAAAAATGGGGTGAGAATTTGATTTTACTTAATCTTATTTGCTGGAACTTAACGCTGAACAAGTGGCTGAACTTGTGCTGCTGGCTGAACTATAGGAGTTTAAAAATTCCCTTTTCTCTCTCATGGGTCTCAAAGAGAAGTGTATCCATTTGTTCCATCACAAATGTTCAGCTGTAGATTTGAGGGATAATAAAAGCTCTGGCCTTGCTATCTAATTATTCAGTTGACAGATAGAAAGATTTAGCTATACAAATGGGCTTATAACTCAGAAATGGGACTATATGTTTATTTTAAATGATAGCCATGTAATTTCAAAACAAACTAGTGTCAATCTAAAATTTTATTATGGCAGTGGCAATTTGGCAATTATGTAAAAAGCGGTAAAAAATTGGCTGTCATAAACTCTCTTTTTACTTGGTAGTCTTGATTATGCCTTCTGAGACAATACGTTCTTAAAATGTCTACACTAAACACAGAGAATGAATCATTGCAAAAAGGGTGACAATGAGACATTTATAAATATAATATTTTTGTACTGAATTATGTTTCTAAGAAGAGCTTAATGTATATTTTATAGTAGACCTACTTTAAAAATAAGTATACATCACTAAAGGGAAAGCCAAAATAAAAGCAAGCACTGTATTATCAATTTCTGGTAAAACTTTAAAATGCTGTCATTAATTATAGATGGAGCACTTTTCCTGCAATATATTCCTATTTGTTTGACACCTGGCAGGGCTGGGACCAATTTATTCACTTGCTCTGTTACACGACATTCAGTCCCTGGGGCCATTATTTTCAAGGAAAACCAAGCAACATAACTAGAAGCCTACATGAATGATTCATAGTAGAACACTCTAGAACATGTCACTCAATGGTATATGCTGATTGTCTAATCCAACTTGACAGTTGAAGCTGCTGTGGCATCATGAGGAAGTGATCCATTTACCAGATCCTCTGGATAAGCTAAGCCCTTTCAGCAGCTGCAGAGCCCAATAGGATTCCCTTGTCTGCAGGAAGTATTTGCAATGTTATCTTGACAAAGCACTTCCTGAAAATACACACACACACACACACACACACACACACACACAGAATATAATGGCTGCTTATCTTTGGCACCTCCAGTTTAGTAGTGAACTTATATTTTTAATAACCCTCTTATTATTTTAGAGGTAGCACCTTAACATTTATTAAAAAAATTACAAAACACAGTCAAGCAAACAAAACTTCACCTTCCTATCACCCAGAATCACCATGTCTTACATCTTAGTGCATATGTTTCTGGGTCTTCATATGTTTGCATGTCTATTGTATCTATATATCGCTGTTGTTGCTCAGTCACTAAGCCATGTCCAGCTCTTTGTGACCCCATGAACTGCAGCACAGCAGACTCCTCCATCCTCTACTATCTCCCAGAGATTGCTCAAATTCATGTCCACTGAGTCAGTGATGTTATCTAACCATCTTATCCTTTGCCATCCCCTTCTTCTTTTGCCTTCAATCTTTGCCAGCATCAGAGTCCTTCCCAATGAGTCGGCTCTTTGAACCAGGTGGCAAAGTATTGGAACTTCAACTTCAGCATCATTCCTTCCAATGAATATTTAGGGTTGATTTCCTTTAGGATTAACTGGTTTGATCTCCTCACCATCCAAGGGACTCTCAAGTCTTCTCCAGCACCGCAATTCAAAAGCATCAATTCTTTGGTGCTTAGCCTTCTTTATGGTCTAACACTCACATCTGTACATGACTACTAGAAAGACCATAGCTTTGACTAGATGCACCTTTGTCAGCAAAGTGATGCCTCTGCTTTTAAACACACTGCCTAGGTTTGTCATAGCTTTTCTCCCAAGGAGCAAGCACCTTTTAATTTCATGGCTGGAGTCACCATCTACAGTAATTTTGAGGCCCAAGAAAATAAAATCTGTCACTGCTTCCACTCTTTCTCCTTCTATTTGCCATGAAGTGATGAGACTGGATTCCATGATCTTAGTTTTTTGAATGTTGAGTTTCAAGCAAACTTTTTCACTCTCCTCTTTCACCCTCATCAAGAGGCTCTTTAGTTCCTCTTCACTTTCTGTATCAGAGTGGCATCATCTGCATATATGTGATCATTGATATTTCTCCTGGCAATCTTGATTCATCCAGCCAAGCATTTCATATGATATACTCTGCAGAGAAGTTAAATAAGCAGAGTTACAATATACAGCCTTGATGTACTCCTTTCCCAATTTTGATCCAGTCAATTGTTCCATGTCTGGTTCTAATTTTTGCTTCTTCATCTGCATACAGATTTCTCAGGAGACAGGGAAAGTGGTCTGGTATTACCATTTCCTTAAGAATTCTTCACAGTTTGTTGTGATTCAGACAGTCAAAGTCTTTAGCATAGTCAATGAAGCAGAAGGAGATGTTTTTCTAGAATTTCCTTGCTTTCTCCATGACCCAATGAATGCTGACAATTTCATGTCTTGTTTCTCTGACTTTTCTAAACCAAGCTTGTACATCTGGAATTTTTCAGTTCACGTACTGCTGAAGTCTAACTTAAAGGATTCTGAGCATAACCTTGCTAGCATGTGACATGAGCACAATTGTACAGTAGTTTGAACATTCTATGGCATTGTCTTTCTTTGGGATTGGAATGAAAACTGACTTTTTCCACTCCTGTGGCCACTGCTGAGCTTTTTAAATTTGTTGACATATGGAGTGCAGTACTTTAATAGCATCATCCTTTAGGATTTTAAGTAGTTCAGCTGGAATTCCATCACCTTCAGTAGCTTTGTTTACAGTAATGGTTTCTAAGGCCCACATGACTTCACACTCCAGGATGTCTGGCTCTAGGTGAGTGACCATACCATCAAGGTTATTCGGGTCCTTAAGACCTTTTTTGTATTGCTCCTCTGTGTATTCTTGCCACCTCTTCTTAATTTCCTCTGTTTCTATTAGTTCCTTACTGTTTCTGTCCTTTATTGTGCACATCCTTGCATGAAATTTCCCTTGATATTTTCAATTTCTTTGAAGCGATCTCTAGTCTTTCCCATCTTATTGTTTTCCCCTATTTCTTTGCATTGTTCATTTAAGAAGGCCTTCTTCTCTCTCCTTTCTGTTCTCTGGAACTCTGCATTCAGCTGAGTATATATTTTTCTTTTTCCCTTGCCTTTCTCTTCTCTTCTTTCATCAGCTATTTATAAGACTTCCTTAGACAAACATTCTGTCTTTTGGCATTTCTTTTTCTTTGGGATGGCTTTAGTCACTGTCTTCTGTACAATGTTACAAATCTCCAGCCATAGTTCTTTAGGTACTCTCTCTAACAGATCTAATCCCTTGAATCTATCTGTCACCTTCACTGTATAATCATAAGGGATTTGATTTAGGTCATACCTGAATGGCCTGGTGGTTTTCCCGACTTTCTTCAATTTAAGCTTGAATTTTGCCATAAGGAGCTAATGATCTGAGGCACAGTCAGCTCCAGGTCTTGTTTTTGCTGGCCATATAGAGTTTCTCCATATTCAGCTGCAAAAAACATAATCTGATTTTGTTATTGACCATCTGGTGGTGTCCATGTGTATCTATATATACACATATTTATGCATATTTTTCTTTTCCAATTTGAGATTATACTCTACATACTATTGTAACACTTAGCCTTCTTGGGTCAATGATCTTAACCTTTCTGCTTCAGTACGTTTTCTTTGTCACTGAAGAGCTTATAAGTATTTTAGTCCTATCCAGGAATCCTGTGACTAAAGCTCTCTGACTGTTATAGCAGCTCTTATTTCTCTGCAGCCTGTCAGGATCCCCTTTTCATGACTTTGGCTTATTGAAGACATGGGGTCAGTTTTCCTGTGCAAAATCTCACCTACTAGATTTGTCTATTTGTTCCTTATTGTACCATGAAGCTGGTTCCTATACCCCTCTTATCTTGTACAGACTGAAAGGTAGATCTAAAGTACTGGTGTATTCATATTTTTGACTAGAAATCACCAGAGGTGATCCTGTGTCTATAACTGCACTGTCCAGTGTGGGAGCTGCCAGCCATATGTAGTCATTTATGTTTCAGCGTAAGTTAACTAAAACTGAAAATAAAGTTCCTCACTTGCACCAGTCCCATTTCAAGTGCTCTAAAGCCCCATGTGGCTGGTAGCTGTCATTTGGACAAGGCATATATGGAACACTTCCTTCATCACAGGAAGTTCGACCAGACTTGCTACCTAGAGATTGAGTTTATTTCTTCATTGCTTAAGTCTAGGCTTGGGTCAATCAGATACTAGTGCAAATGTGATGCAACAGAGGCTTGGAGAATGTTTGTGCTTCAGCAGTTGCCCCTCTTTGGCTGCTGAACCCCTGAGACTGCCAGGTAAAGAAGCCAGGACTAGCCTACGGGAGGATGAGCTACCCCATGGAGAGTGCCCCCAGTTACTCCTGCTGAGGCCATCTTGAGAGACCACAGAGGAGACCTCAGTTACTCAGCCATCTCTGTCAACTTCCTGACAGATGAGTAAGGCCATCTGAGGCCCAGCAGCCCAGGGGAGGGAGCCATCAGCTGAAAACAGAGATGAGTAAAGCTGGTCTAGACAGAAGAACCAACCAACTGACCCACAGAGCGATGAAGAATAATAAATGATTATTCTTTTTACTGACAGATTTTTTTTGAATGGGTTATTACTCAGCAATAGATAACTAACACATGATCAGAAAGGAATTGCTATAGTGTTACTTTGGCCCTATGCAATGTGTTGTTCTCCGTTAAGCACTCACCTAATATGTAAATCTTGCCTAAATCCATAATTTCATAGATTTTATAAAATTATATTTTTTGACTTTCATCATTCATGTAATGTACGAACTTTACATGTAATATACTAACATCCCTTCTACATGTACTAACTGGTATTTTTTGTAAAGGATAGTTCCTCTTCATCAAGTGGGCGAGTTGGTTATCTTATCATACAATTCCTCCTGGAAAGGTAGGATAAATCTTTAGTTTTTTTTCTTTATTTACCAATTAAAAAGTCAGAAGTTCTTTAATGGCCATCTCATACTACACTTTTCTGGCTTTGTCTTGAGTGACTTAATGAAGTCATGAATTTTATACATTAAATACATTTTATCAATATCTGTAATCATTATTCTTTTTGATGCCCAAATTTTCCCAACTTTGGCCACTGGAAGCCCCTTCTGACCACCTTCTATGTCATTTTGATACAAGTCTATTAATCTTAGAAAACTTCCTTTCCTTCTGGTCAGAAGAAGTTACCTCAAATTCATCTTGTATCTTCCCTGCCCCAGACCTAGAACCAGCCATTTATCTTAGGAGTGTTGGGGGTTGTATTGTAGTACATAATTGGATGACTCAATTGTGCCTGAGATGAGGAAATGTGACTTGAGCATGTCAGTTCTTCTTCCTTTCTTGGACTCCTACTTAACATTCTTTGTTCTCAAATCTTTTCACAGCAGTTCTCACTCAAGATGCAACCCTCCTCTGTGTTTGGCCATTTGGTGGGTTTGCAGCTTATAAAGTTTCAGAATCTCCCTTCCTTCCTGTTGTATCAGTGTTGATTTCATACAAGTTCTGCTACCTCTCTGGGTTTGGGGTTTTCTCTGTCTCCTAATATTGCTAAAGATGTTGTAAATGAGTTTTGATTTTTGCTATTCCTGATGCTCTCATTGCTCTTCAGAAACTGAAGTAGAAAGATTACAAATTGGGTTGCCTTCAATCCCTATGTTCCTGCTGCTGTTCAGTTGCTAAGTTGTATCTGACTTTTTGAGACCCCCCATGGACTGTAGCCTGCCAGGTTCCAGGGTCCACGGGGTTCTCCAGGCAAGAATACTGGAGTGGGTTGCCATTTCCTTCTCCATCAATCTCTATACTGTCGGGAGCTGCCAGGACATGCCCAGGCCGTGACAAGGTCACGGGACGAGAAAGGAACCTCCAAGGCAGCTCTTCCCCTCAAGGTTGTCCCGGGGACAAGGTCACGAGACAAGAAAGGAATCTGCAAGGCAGCTCTTCCCCTCGAGGTTGTCCCAGGGGCCCGGTATGTCCCTCTCCTCCTTCTGTCTTACTGTTGCTGGGCTTTCTATTAATTTTTGGAAATATAAAATATAGTAATAAGGCCTCCCTGGAAAAGTCTAAGCCTTTTTGGAGATGCTCATGATTGCTCTGGCTCAGGACATGACCATAAACATCAAGTCAGAAAAGAAAAGGCCACAGGTATAGTTCGGCTGCTTGCTTAAAAGATTATAACTTTCTAGAATAGTAAAGAGTAGAGGCATTTAGATTTAGAAGTAGATGTACTGCTTCAGTTTACTTGCTCCTTGGTTGAGAGGGTTTTCATTATTGCTATTTCCTTGCTGCTACTTGTTCACTGTTTCCCTTTCTTTAAACAACATGGAAGATTATGGGTATTTTTGTAGAGTTAGGAAATGGGGTACATAGGATTTCAATGGAAGATTTATATTAACCAGCTTCACTGCCATTATCTCACTATTAATAGAGGTGTTTTGCTGCTTTAGAGGTGTTTTTGCTGTTGAATAGTTAATCATTGTAAATTGAGATTTTGTAGTTTCAGGTAAAGAAAAATATCAGGGTTTTCTCATAGTACTATTCTTAGAAATGTCAAACATGTTACTGTGACCCTTCCCATGTTTTATTACCCAAAGATTTCATTCTATATCTGGAATCTATGGAACATTGTTTTTGATAGAGTGAAAATGTTAGGCCATTGAGGCAAGAAGACTATGTACAGGACATTTAAGAAAAAACTCTGTAATCGGAAAAGTTCCAGATGAAAGCATAGGGGAAAAAAATACTGACGGAAGCACAAACCAATATCTGATGTAATATGTGGTAACTTAAGGGGGAGGTAATGTTCATTCTATAAAAACTGAGCTATCCTGAAAATAAAAAAAAAAGCTACCTCTTCTACGCAGCCTTCTGTGTGTGTGTGTGTCTGTCTTCTTCCCCGCCGACGCCACTCATCCCTTGGGTATTCCTGGTCCTGCTGGGGCTGGACCGCGGCACTATACTCAATCCTCAGTCCAAACGAGAGTTGGGCAAGTGACCCAGGTAAGGTTAATCAGGAGGTTCATCTTCCTGATCATGGTTTTATGCCAAGAAAGGGCACTGACCTACCTCTATCTAATCAAAAGCCATCTGGGACTTACACTGAAATGACTGGATGAGAGGAGCAGAATGAATGAAAGCCTGGAACTGCTAAAAGCTCTCTGACCTCTCATGGAGACAGTCTCACTAAGACTGATGCCAACATGGAGCAGAGCACTGAGAAGTAAAAAGAGACAGATTTCTAAGGGCCTCATTTGAGCTCCTGGGTCCAGCCTTACCTGCCAGACCAAACCCATGTTTTTTCACTTATGTAATTTTTTAAAACCCTTTGAATTAAATCAAATAATGAAGATGAAGTGGTCATACCAGTGAATGGCACACAGGAAGTCCCCAATATATGCTATCATTATTATTTTTGAAAACTAATTTGAGTTAGGTTTCTATTTGTAAGTACAATATTAACAACAACAAAAAAAAATACCAAAGATTTTTGAGAATTGTGTTAGGCACTTTACACATTACATCCTTAAATCCTTACTTCAAGCCATGAAGTAAGTATTTTTACTCCCATTTTAAAGACTTAAAATGGAGCTGAGGCTTCAAGAAGTTTAAGTAAGCTGGTCACGGAGCTGGTGAATGGAAGAGTTGGGATTTCAACCTTAGTAGATTGAGTCCAGAATCCAAGCTTCAAATGGCTTACAAATTGTTGGCGATTTAAAAATAATTAAAAAAAACAGACACTTAATTGAAAGCAGCCAGAAAATCACCTGTAACATTGTGCTTAGTCAAGAAATATGTCTCTGTGTTTAAAATCTACGCTTCGTTAACAGCTCATGAAGTTAGAGGCTCCGCTGATATTCTCACAATAGTGCACCAAAATGACTTCACACCAGATTTTATAACCGAATGCTCAATTTCACTTTGCAGAATTCTTCATGTTAATCTTTGAAAACTGCCAGTTGAAACAATTAGCAGAGTAGCTGAACAATCAAACCTATGGGAAAAGGCAGACCAGATTTCCAGGACAATGCCTTGTTGGTTGACGGGGAATTCTGTTCAGTTTTCTTCTCACTCTCCAAGCAATGAAATTTTCCCTCCTAGCCAAATATGAACAGCATGTTTTAAAATATGCACTCTTTACCATTTAATTAAAATTAAAGTGTTATAAATTGAATTCAATTACTACACATTTTTCTTTTTAAATGTGCTTAATAATAAATAAGCTTAACCAAAGTAATGTTATCGTTATGGATTCATTTTCACCCTATTTCTTCACAGCACCTTTGTCATGATCATCTCATTAACAGGCACTAATGTGCTTTTCTATATCCTCACTAAAGAAAGAAAAAGAAAAAAAAATGAAAATATTCTATCCCATCAACATCTAATTAGAACTTCTCTGGGGAAAGGCATTTTGAAACAAAATTTAACTATGCTACTTTGAATATATAATGATAATTCTCTTTAGTTTATAGCCAGCCTGCCTCTGGGAAACGAGTCATAGAGACACTAATACGTCAGTAAGATTCTAATTTGCTTCTATACATTTTCAGCCAATATGCAATAATACCATGGGTTAGCAACCATTTTTACCCATTTTACAAATAAGGAATCACAGGCTTAGAGAAGTTAAGTAAGCTGAAAAGCACACAACTAGGAAGTGAAAGGATATAGACCTAGATGATGCCAAAATTTACACTTGGAACTTCTACTTTTTCTCTTCTAATAAGAATTCACTGAAAATTTGGGAATTACAGAAATAGTCCACAGAGGATAAGACACATCTGCTCCAAGGGTAGTTTCTTCCAGAGTCTGCAGTCCTGAAATCATCCTGAGGATGAGTTAAGTGGTTGAGAACTCATGTTAAATGCTTCCCAGGAGACCCTCCGTAAGTTAGGGATCAACTGAAGTCCCCCACTGAGGAATCAAGGTCTCCTAGAGGGGGAGAAAAGTCTTCCCTAGCCGGGTATAGTTCCTAGGATACCTGTGAATTCCCAAGGATGACCAACAGTGGTAACATTCATTAACTTAAAGGGAAGCCACCACCCCACCTTGGCCTTCACAGTGAGACCAGCAACTATAGTGTAGTGTGTTGATGACTATGAGGAGGGAAGAACAGGCAGCTTGGGAAGTGCACAACAGGGGTGACTGAACCTAATTTGGGGGATGACCTGAGCTGAGACCTAAAAGATGAATAAGGATTCTCAGGGAAGAGGGAGGCTCTGTGTCATACGGTTGGAAGGGTGGGATCTAGGATCTGATGGCCTGGGTTCAAATGCTAGCTAGGCAAGTTGATTAATCCATATCAGCCTCAGTTTTCACATTTAAAAATGGGAATAGGAATAATAATTCATACCTCATAAGCAACTGTCCTCACAAGGAAAGATTAAGTAGGATGTGTGTGTGTGTGTGTTGTTCTTCAACCATCAAGTAGTATCTGACTCTTTTGTGACCCCATGGACTGTAGCCCACCAGGCTCCTCTGTCCATGGGATTTCTCAAGCAAGAATACTGGAATGGGTAGCCATTTCCTTCTCCAACTATGTATGTGTCTCTCTGGAGCTCCTCCCTTCACAGATCTGCTGCTCAGATCCACCATATTTCTAGCTTCCCAAGATGACCCTGGACTCTGGCAACACTGCTTTCCCCGTGGTCTCCTAGCTATAAGTAAAGTAGAGATTTCCTGCTCTTGTTAACCTCTGGGCAGCCTCACCATCTCATTTGACTTCTCAGCCCTTTCATTAACTGCATAACTGTTTCATGGTATACAGTTCACTCTCTGAAATACCTGGAGTGGTTACTATTGTGCCAACTAGATTCTGACTATACAGTTTCCAAGGAAATCCCAAGATAGGGCATGGATGTCTGGTGCACAATACCTATAGATGTCCTCTGTAGACTAAATTCTGGCTTGTTTGTGAAGTTTCTCTACCAGCAACCAAAATTTTGTCCCTTAATCTCAGACTGTACCTACCTTACTGCTACTTGCTAACATAACTCTTCAGACACCACCCTTCAAGAGGCCTGTAATAAAAGAAGCAGCAGCAATAACAAGGACAAACAGGCCATCTACCAGGCCAGGCACTGTTCTAAGTGCTTTACATATGTACCTCACTTGGTACCCATGGTGATGCCATGAAGTGGTGCTACCGTATCGCTGTTTTACAGATGAGGAAACCAAGGCAAATAGAAGAGAATTCCTGAAATCAAAGGACTGGTAAGAGGTCAGACTGAGATTTGAACTTCTCTGGCTTCAGAGCCTACCTCACAAACAGGACACTTGACATTCTCCAGGAAAGGAAGGAATCTGCTAAGGTTTGCAAAAATCCATTTTGTACACCGTCTGACTAAAGTGGAAATCTCTCTATTGAGAGGTGACAGGAGCACCTGATCTGAAGTAGCTGATGTCCAGTGCCCACTAGGGGTCCTCTGGGTGAGGGGAGTCAGTACAAGGTAGAGATGCCCTGACCTTGTGTTTGGGGTTTTCCTCCTAACAGTTGCCAGCTGTGGAGGATAACTCGACTAGCTCCAGTAAACCCTGGATTACACAAGAGGATTAAAGATCTATCTGCGAAAACCATTTGTGGCACGAAAGAGTCACCCTGATCGCAAGAAATGTGGTGCAGAATTCTGTGAAAACAGCATGAACGTCGTGCCAAACCGCACTCAGCATTCCAGTGAGTAGAATCCAAATGAAATGAGGAAATAATCACAGGGCTAAGATGCTGCCTAATTAAAGCTAAATTTAGCCAACTCTGGTTTTCAGAGTTGTCGTGAAATCCATTTCAACTTAGACAATAATCATGATAAACCAGGAGAATGAGTAAAGGGACTGAATTTGAAAGGTGGAGTGTCATCAATATAATAATTAAGTTAAAAAACACTTCACCCACTCACACACACACAAGGGCAGTTTGAGGTTGACATTTTCAGTGATTTTACTGTGACTTTGTGGCTTTCTAACTTGAAAGAAAGAATGAATATCAGGTGATATGGTGATTCTCTTGCCATTTCCAGGGGCCCTGAGTGAACCTGGTGTCTCGGGGCAACATGGTAGGGGTGTTGGTGGAGGACCAGGACTTTAATTAAAAGGCAGGGCAGATATGGGCTCTGTTCTTCCTGACAGCTCCATCGCTGGACCTGCAGTGACACCGCAGACCTGGCTCTGAAGCAGATTGCAGGGAAAGGGGAAAGAGGCCGCTCAGGAAATGGGGGTCCGAGCCAAGTGAGTGCTTTGGACTTGAGCTGCTTTCCCCCCGTGAGCCTTTGCCTTCTCCTCAGTTGATACATATCACTGAGAAATAATCAGGAAATCTCTGAAGCTTCCACTCCCACAAAATGGAAACAGGGAGAAGATAAAGGTGAGGGAGGGAGGAAATGGTTGATAAAAAAATATTCTTTACAGTCAAGATTCTGACCCACATACGTGTACATGCACACACATATGTAGTAAGAAGGCTCTAGCTGTTTTATGCCTTTTTCCTGCCTTTAGGTAAATTATGTAAAGACTAATGATGTGGCTACTGACCTGCCATCTAATTTCAGACAGAACTGAGTGAGCATGCGATTCAGTTTCTCTTAGATCCCCCCTCAATGTTCCATTTATTATCTCCTAGGTATCAGATACTTTGTCTTATTTTATCTATGTTGCAACACAAAAAAGTAGGCAACATTATCCCTAATCCAGAGGTTAAGAAACCAAGACTCTGACAATTTGAGTCAGTTGCCCCCATATCACAGAAGCGCAGGTGACACGTTTGGGATTGTGTCTAAACTGCCAGACTACAGTGCAACACTGCCTCCTAGCTCCTGCCTGCAGTAAAGTGCCAGAGCGTCTCCATGTCCGCCCAGTCTGATTATGAGCTACCTGTTGTAAACATTTTTTTAAAATATGGCTTTAAAAATGCAAACGATAGATCTTCCTTCACTTACGATGTGGTTACATCTCCATAAACCCATCATAAGTTGAAAATACCTCAAGTCAAAATGCATTTAATGCATTTAATACACTTAATTTACCAGATATCACAGCTTAGCCGAGCCAACCTGAAACGTGCTCAGAAAGCTTACAATAGCCTACAGTTGGGCAAAATCACCTATGACAAAGCTTATTTTATACAAAGGGCTGAATATCTCATGTAATATTTGAATACTGTATTGAAAGTGAAAAACAGAACGGTTGTCTGGGCACAGAATGGCTGTAGGTGCAGTGATTGTTTGTCTTGCTGGTCGCATGGCTGAGAGGGTGCTGTGGCACCAGAGAGTACTGTACCACATGCCTCTAGCCCAAGGAGAGAACAAAATTAAAAATTCAAAGTACAGTTTCTACTGCATGCATGCCACCATCAAGCTGAAAAGTCCTAAGTCAAACCATCAAATCAGGGACCATCTATATTAAGTTTCAGTTTTAAAGACAAAATCCAAGCAATGGACAAAAGAGACTTTCTCAACCGGCCCTGCGTCTTTTTATAATTATTTCAAAAGTAGCATAAATTAGAATGTTATTTTGGAGGCAATAAAACCACACACTAAGTGAATCCAATGCTTTTAAATACACCTAAAAATTAGATTCACTGAGAAAATATACTGGAATATATATGCTTGTTTATAATCAACTTTAATATTAAGAAAAGAATTTCACAGTCTTTGCCTTTGTTTGACCTCTAAAGAGAATCTGCTCTGCTAGTTCTAACACCCTCCTGCCCAACTCTGCCCAGGCTCTATGGCATTGCTTCTCAAAGTGTGGGTCAGGGAGAAGGACTGTGACAAATGCATCAAATAATATATCTCTCTCATAATATCTTTATCACTCAATCTGACAGTCAATTTAAGTAATTTAAAATGATATCTATCATAAAATAATACAGCCCAGGAAAGATATTACTAAATACAAAATGGACAAGATGATTTATCATTTCAATGCTGTGCTCAATGGTATTTTCTAAAACTGGCTGCAACAACATCTGTCTTACCGCTCGTAATATGACTGACACTCTCCCCTCTGATAGGTGGGCTCACGTTTCTGCCCCTTGAGTTTGGGCAGGCTTGTGATCATCGTGAAGGTGACTTCCAGGGCTTGGCCATAAAGGGCAACATACCTTCTACCTGGCTGCTATGGAGCACTCAGTCTTGGAAGCCAGGCACTATGCTGTGAGGACGCCCAAGCAGTCATGTGACGAGGCCAAGTGTAGATGTACTGGTCCTCAATCATCCCAAAGCCTCTGCAAACGTCGGCATTGACTGCCAGGCAAGCAAGTGAGTGAACCTTCAGACGATGCCACACCCTAGTCACAGAGTCACCTCTAGGCTTTGTATTCCTAGGTAGGTTCCTGATATCATGGCCTAGAGATGAGCTGATGCCTCTGTGCTCCCTTTCAAATTCCTGACCCACACAATTATAAGCATAATAAAATGGTTGCTGTTTTATGCCATAATTTTGTGAAAAGTTGCTATGCAATAATAAGAAGAATAAATGCCCTTCTTCCTTCCCATCTTTCTTCCCTTCTTTCCTTCTCATCTTTTAAGACATAAATACTATCTTCTTTATAACTCTACCTCTGCCTTCTAACAACAGTTCATATCCACTGCTATTAAAGCAAGCATCATTTTATTCCACCAGTAATTACACTTCTGTCTGCCCGACACAAGCTTTTGGGCTTCGTAAGGACAGGGACTATGGCTTATCGATTTCCATTCCCCTAAAGCATGTGTTGTATGCATGAATAAATTAATGAATGATATAAATTGCCTAGAAACCATCATACTTTTGACCTCAATCTCATCTTTCCAAACATGGAGAAGCTTGATAAGTTTTAAAGCTATTGTGTTTGTGAACAGCCATCACTTATCAATCGATACACATGCAATCAATACACTTCCTTATTCTGTGTAAAGAGGCTAAGCTGAAAGTCTAGGGACAAAACACAAGAATATTCACAGGTCTGGGGGCAAATGCTGGCTATGCCCCTCCGATGTCCCTCTGAACTCTTAGTAGGGGGAGTCCCCAGGCACATGCCTACCATGTCCAGTTATAGGTTCTACAACTTCCTCTAAAGTCTTGCTCTCAGCTCCTGAGAAGCACAGGTGGGAAGTGCCAGGGAATTAAAATTCTAGAAACAGTACTCAGCAATCATGGCTGTGAGCTGGAAGATGAACGAACCTCACTCATTACAATTTCTCACTTGCTGACTGAGTTAATTCTGGGGCTCATTCTACACTGTCCTCCAGAACCCCACAGCAGGACTGGGACTCAGTGGTACTATGTGGGAAACTTCTCAATAACTCATCTTTCTTTTCCCACTTTTATTCCCACAATCTCTTGCTAATACTCTTGGGATCACCTTTGAAATAAACCACTGGTACTCAAATTCTCAAAGTTATGGTTTTTCCAGTAGTCATATGTGGATGTAAAAGTTGGACCATAAAGAAGGCTGATGCTGAAGAATTGATGCTTTTGAATTCTGGTGCTAGAGAAGACTTCTTTGGACTGCAAGGAAATCAAACCATTCAATCCTAAAGGAAATCAACCCTGAAAATTCATTATAAGGACTGATGCTGAAGCTAAAGCTCTAATACTTTGGCCACCTGATGCGAAGAGCCAACTCATCAAAAAAGACTCTGATGCTGGGAAAGATTGAAGGCAGGAGGAGAAGGGGATGAGATGGTTGAATGGCATTACTGACTCAATGGACATGAATTTGAGTAAGTTCTGAGAGACTGTGAAGGATAGGGAAGCCTGGCATGCTGCAGTCCATGGGGTCACAAAAAGTCAGACACTACTGAGCAACTGAACAACAACTCAAATTCTCTACGCAGGGTCTACTTCTGGGGAAAACACAAAATGAGCAGTACCCTAAAAACACAGAATGGCTATTTACTGACAAAAGAATAACAACAAGAAAGTACAGGCAGATAAAATTCGCCCAGCAAGTTACAATTCCTTCCAGGGGGTTTCAACAAATGACTCCAATACAAATCTCCATGTGCTATTGATTAAAGATAATCAGCTCAAGATTCAGGCCATAATAAAGGAAAACAGACAAAAGGCTCATTTACGCATTAGTGGGGACACTTTTGGCTGCCAAGGGACAGAAAACTAACAGAGTAGCTTGAGCAAAGTAGAAATTGCCTAGCTTGTGCAACTGAAGTGCTGCAAGAAGAGGAAGGTCTGCAGGCATCTTATCGGTATTACCAAAAATCTGTTACCTCCACTGATCAACTGTGCTTTTTTCTTGACTTTTTACTACTCAGTAAGCTCTTTGAAAGCAATGGGAAGATGCAGCTTCAGATTCACATCTCCCTCACTTAGTAACCCCAGCAGAACAAGAGACACTGTTTCCCAAGGTTCCATGTAAAATCTTGCTCTTGGTTTTCATTCCTGAAGTGACAACTGCACTCAGGGCACGCAGAATATGCACGTTGTACAGCCTGGCAGAGGGTCAGCAGTGGCTCCCTGAAGGAATTTTGGGGTTAGAAGGGCAAGGGCTATCACCCAAAGAAGCCCAACAGATGCCCACTACATTACAACAGAAACTTTACTTTAAATGTGAGAAAGGACACAGAAGCAAAAACAAAGCCTTCAGTTACTCAAGATGTAAAAATCCTATCTTTTGGGAAAGCCAGATTCTCTTGGTTTGTAATGAAAAAGCTAGGGCTGCTAAGTGTATTGTATATAAGTAAACAAACAACAAGGGTCCTTTATTCCCTCTGGGACCGAGTGGTCTGAACTCAATGCAGCTTGAAACTGTTGAGTGGCATCGGTGAGGACAGGGGAGCTCAGGAGGAACTCTCTCTCTATCTCTGGCTCGAGGAGAGGAGACGAGGTTTCCTAGCACTAAGAAAGGATGAGAAAACACCCTGCTTTGCTTTGTTGTTGTTCTTTCTTCTTTTTTCCATCCTTCCGCACCTCAGCCCACAAGTAGTCTTGAGGTGCAAATGGTGGTGGTGTCAGAGGAGAGACAGCAGTGCAGACCCACGGGAGCTTAGCACTTGGTGGAAGGGACCTTTGCCTCCAAAAAGAAGACTTGTGGTCTCTCCAGAAGGTAAGGCAAACCGTCATTGCTTTTTAACCCTCTAAGTCCTAAAACATGGCTCTGGATCTAAGCACACCTGTGGGCTGTGTGTGGCAGAGTGAGATTGATAAAGCTCCAGTTTTCTGCCCAGGTGAGCAAAAAGTGGAGTTCAGGGAACTGAAAAGTGTCAGGGACATTCAAGAGAGAGGAGGAAGCTCCTGGGCTCACTCACTCACATCTGGAATTGTCTCTAAACAACACACATAGCCCTTAGAACTGAGCTACAGAATAGTCTTTGCCCAAGTTCCTGGCTGGACCCTGGGTGGTGAAGATATGGCGCAAATCTAAATAGTACCACACAAGATTTAAAAGCTGAACTGACTTTGAAACCACAACCCATAGAAAGCTGATTAGAAACTGAGGACCGAGCCCCACTGGGCTAATTAACTGCTAAAACAAAAATATCAACACTCTCCATAGGATTTCTGAAAGACTCAGAATCTTATAATGTAACATTTTAAATATCCAGGATAGAAAGCAAAATTTCTCAGCATATAAAGAAATGGGAATCTCAGCTCACATGCAAAAGGACACCAGTGCTGAGATAATATAGATATCAGAATTATCTGACAAAGCTTTAAAGCAGCTGTTAAAGAAATGCTCTAACAAGGAATCTGGAAGACCCTGGACATAGATGGAAAAACAAAAAGTCTCAAAAAGAAGATAAAAAGAACCAAATAAACATTGTATTTTCTTTTTCAAATAAACATTTTAGAGCTGAAAAATACAATGACTGAAATGAAAAACTCACTGGATGGACTCATCAGCAGAATAGAGATGGTAGAGAAGAGTCAGTGAACTTGAAGATAGAATAATAGGAAGAAAACAACCTGAGCATTGCAGAAAAGAAAGATTAAAAAGTAAACAGATCCTGAAGGACCTGGGAGAGAATACCAGAAGGTTTAACATTCCTATCTGGGGGACTTCCCTGTTGGTCCAGTGGTTAAGACTCTGCACTCCCAAGGCAGGGGGTTCAGATTTGAATCCTGGTCAGGAAACTAGATCCCGCATCTGCAACTAAGAGCCCACATGCTGTGGAGCCCACATGCTGAAACTAAAGATCCCATGTGTCAAAACTAAGACCCAGTGTAGCAAAGTTAAGAAACAAAAACAAAAACACATTCCTAATCTTGGAGTTTGAGAAGAGGTAGAGAAAAGCACAGAAAATACATTAGAAGAAATAACAATTTAAGAACCTCCCAAATTTGGCAAAAGTTGTCAAAATGCAGAGTTAGGAGCCTTAGCAAGTCCCAATAATAAAAGCCTAAAGAAATCTACACACATAATAATAAAACTGATGAAAATTAAAGTAAAAGGGAAAAAAACTTTTGAAAGCACCTAGGAACAACCAACACGTACTTACAGGAGGAGAACAACTGAAGTGACTAGAGATTTCTTACGAAAAACCATGGAGTCTGGTATGGAGTACAACTACATACTTCAAGTGCAGGACGATAACTATGTCAAGTCAGAATTCTAGTCTGGGGAAAATATCCTTTAGGAATGAGTTGAAATAAGAATATTTTTAGGTGAATGAATGAAAATCAAGAGAATTACCAGAAGACTTGCTCTAAAAGAATTTCCAAAGATGTTCTCCAGGTAGAGGAAAATGATACCAGAAAGAAATTTATAATGTCAAGTATGATGACACAAAAATGGCAAATTTCTAAGTAAATACAATAGACTACCCTTCTGTGTGTGCGTGCATGCTCAATCATGTCCAGCTCTTTGCAACCCCACGTATTGTGAGCTGCCAGGCTCCTCTGTCCATGCGATTCTCCTGCCAGTCATCTCTGTCCATGGGATTCTCCAGGCAAGAATACTAGAGTCGGTAGAATTTCCTCCTCCAGGGAATCTTCCCAACCCAGGGACTGAACTCACATCTCCTACATTTTGGGCATTGGCAGGCAGATTCTTTACCACTGAGCCACCTGGGAAGCCACTCTTCTACTGAGTTTCTTAAAATACGATAGATGGTTGAAAGGAAAAATTGTAACATTATCTGGAGTTTTCATTGTCTGTTGAATGTACAAAAAACTTGGTACATTTACTGGTAAGGTTTCAATATTCAATCTGAAATGCTAAAATATTTAAAAGTGAAAAGTGAAAAATTATGTAAATTGTAATCCCTATAGCAATTGCTAAAAATACTATACAAGGAGATCTAGTCACACAAACAGAATACATACATACAAAATATGCTCTCGGGCCACAAGGGAATCAAACTGGAAATCAATAATAGAGAGATCACTGAAAAATCACAGAACAGAACAGGTAAATAAAAATGGGACTACTAAAAAATATATTCTAATAATCCCCACAAAAGGCAGGAAAGGGGAAACCACAATAAAAACAGAGGAAACAGAAAGCAGATAAAAGGGTTGACTAAATTCAAACATATCAAAAATTGCATTAAAATGTACATGAGTCAAACACATCAATTTTCAAAGACAGAGATTATCAAAATGGATTTAAAAACATGACCAACTATATGCTACTTCTATGAAACTCATCTTAAATGTAGTGATCCAATTAAGTTAAAAAAGATGAAAAAGATATACCATGTAAAAACTAAGGAAAATTAAACTTGAATTGCTTCATTAATGTCAGATAAAGTAGACACTGAAGCAAAGGAAATTATCAAGGATAAAAAGGATTGCATAATGATAAAAAGATTAATATGGCAAGAAGAAATAACAATGATAAATGTGTATACACCTAACAATAGTTTTAAAACATACAAAGCAGAAACTGAGAGAACCAAAAGTAAAAACAGAGGGCGGTCCTAAGATGGTGGAGGAATAGGATGGGGAGATCACTTTCT
This sequence comes from Cervus elaphus, assembly GCF_910594005.1. Classification (NCBI taxonomy): domain Eukaryota; kingdom Metazoa; phylum Chordata; class Mammalia; order Artiodactyla; family Cervidae; genus Cervus; species Cervus elaphus. Next base: position 41,401,719 of record NC_057838.1, on the reverse strand, counting down.
CCCCCACGAATTCATCAAAAGATCAATCGAACGCTGAGCAAATTTCACAAAACAACTTCTGAATATTGGCAGAAGACACCAGGAACCCATAAAGGCATCCCATTCTCTTCGAAAGGAGGTAGGACAAAATATAAAAGACAAAAGAGAGATGAAAGAGTTAGGGATGGAAACCTGTCCTGGGGAGGGAGTCGTGAAGGAGAAGTTTCCAAACACCAGGAAAACCTCTCACCGGCAGGTCTGTGGGGAGTTTTGGAATCTCAGAGGGCAACATAACTGGGAGAAAAACAAAACAAAACCCCACAGATTCCGTGCCTAACTGCAATTCCCAGCAGAGAAGTAGCCCAGACACTCGCGTCTGCCAGCAGCAAGTAGGGGCTGAACAGGGAGGCACAGGCTGCATGCCTAGGGTAAGGACTGGGCCTGAAGGCCCTGAGGACAATCTGAGGGAGCTAACGTGAGATAGCCACCCAAACTGTGGAATAGCCAGAGAGATAAAAAGAGAGAGAGAGAGAGAGAGGACTTTCCTGCCGGGCCTGCTCACAAAACAAAGGACTGAGCGAATACCAGAGGAGAGCTAGCTGGCTGCGGACTGGCCCCTCCCCCACTGGAGGCAGGGAGGCAGGCGGGCAACAGCCAGAGCCGGCAAGGGGCAATCTCGGCCCCAGAGATGCCACCCTCTACCAAACTGCAAGCAGGCTCCCAGTGCAGGCTGGTGCACTAGGATGAGGGATGGTGCACCAGTGCAGAGGGATGGGATGGGGAGGGAGGTGGGAGGGGAGTTCAGGATGGGGAACTGTCATGTCAATGTATGGCAAAAACCACTACAATATTGTAAAGTAATTAGCCTCCAACTAATATAAATTAAAAAAAAAAAAAAAACAATTTTAAGAACAAGACCAGAACACACACACACACACAAAAGAAACAGATCTACACAGACATGGCCAACTGATGTTGTTTTAAGTTAAGTGTAGTTCACATATAGCAAAAGGCACAGACCAGAAGTATGCAAAATGAGTGGTATGACAAATCTATGTCCACATGTAACTCACACACTATTTCCATTACTTCAGAAAGTTCCCCAGTTCTTCTTTCCAATAAATACTAAGTCCCATACAAAACTCTTTTACCAATTGAATTTTTTATAAAAATATAGAGGTAAATCAATAAAGAAAAAGAGAGATTTCTCAATAAGTGGTGTTAAAACATTCATACTTCCATATGAAAGAAAATGAACTCTGACCTAAATCTTATATCTTATACTACAATTAACTCTAATTAAATCATAGATTTAATTGTAAAATATAAAATTATAAAACTTTTAGAAGAAAACATAAGGAAAAATCTTCATGATCCATAACAGAAGAAAACCGATAAGTTGGACTTCAACAGAATCAGTAACTTACTTTAAGAAAAACACTGCTAATGAAAAGACAAGCTATGTCTGGGAGAAAATATTTATAGACCATCAATCCAACAAAAGTCTTGTATCCAAAATACATTAAGAATGCTCACTGTTATAAACTATAATGGAAAAGAATTAAACATACATGATTATTTGAATCATTTTGCTGAAACTAACACACCTGAAGCTAACATAATATTGTAACTACATAACTACACTTCAATTAAAAAAAAAATCCTCAAAACTCAACAGCAAGAGAATGAACAATACAACTTTTTTTAAAATACAGCAAAACTTAAATGAGCAAAAACTTGAATACTTCATCAAAGAAAATATGTGGATGGCAAATAAGCACACACCAAGATGATAAATGCCATCGGCCATCAGGGAAATGCATATTAAAACCACAGGGAGATACTACAATATTACCATTGGAATGACTGAAATTTTAAAATGCTGATTATCCCAAGTATTGGTGAGGATACAAAGCAACTGGAACTCTCTCACACTGCTGGCAGCGGGGGGGACACAATATGGTCCAGCCTATCTGCAAACAGAGTGGTTGTTTCTGATAACCTTAAGATACACCTACCAGTTGACTCAGCAACCCAACTCACGTATTACCCTAGATAAATTATCTAGGGTAATGTATCTAAGATAAAGAAAATTTATCTTGACCCCAAAACGTATACATAAATGTTTATAGCAGTTCTACTCATCACTACCTAGAACCGGAAATGGCCAAATATTCTTCAATGGGTGAATAAACAAAACCGGGTTCCATCCATACCATGGAATTATGCTCAGCAATAAAAAGAAATGGAATGGGGATACAGGTGACAACTTGTATGAATCTCAAAGATATTATGCTGAGTAAAAGAAGCCAGTCACAAAATGTGAAACTCTGTATGAATTCACTTATGAAATCCTCCAGGAAAGACAAAACTTTGGGGATAGATAATAGATCTGTGGGCTTCCCTGGTAGCTCAGTGGTAAAGAATCCATTTGCCAATGTAGGAGACACGGGTTTGATCCCTGGGTCACAAAGATCCCCTGGAGAAGGAAATGGCAACACACTCTGGTATTCTTACCTGGGAAATCCCATGGACAGAGGAACCTGGTGGGCTACACAGGGTCACAAAGAGTAGGACATGACTTAGCAACTAAACAACAAGAACAATAGATCTGTGGTTGCCAGAGATTGGGGTTGGTGGGGAAGAGTTGCAGGTGGGCGGGTACATTCTGATGGGTGGTTGTGGTAACATGAATCCACACAAGTGTTAAAATTCATCAAAATGAATATATATGCAAAAGGTCAGTTTTACTGTGTATTCATTCAAAAAGTAAAAGTTTAAGAAATTCTAAAAAAAGAGTTAAAATGTTTTCAATGAGCCAACCAAACACAATATGAAGAAACGATTTATTCAGGTACACTATTTTGTAGGTGAAGATGAAAAGGAGGGGGAAAAAATACCTAAAAAGGAAAAGTAAGCTGTGCCTTGAGCAGTGATTCTCAAACTTAAGTCTCTATAAGAAACATTTGGAGAACTGATCAACATTATTTATTCTGGACCTCACCCTGTCCCCACTCTCTGAGAAATACTTAGCGGGACCAGAAAAGGTATGAGTTGTGAACTTACCTCCGCCTGCTTTAAAACGTCAGATGAAGAGCAGACTGGACTTGTTCCAGGAAATCAAAGCAGATGTTTCTGGATTCAGTTAAGTAATTAGGACAAAATTTTCCTTCCGAGAGTTTACATTTGCAATGCTTAGGCTTGTAAATTGAGACACATAAATAAACCCTCCTCCTACCAGCATAACTAAAGTTTTTTTCTCTTCCTGGATTGAAGCTGTTCACATGAGATTCTTTGAGTTTTCCTACACAGTCACCAGAGAGTATGAGCCTTAAAAAACAAACCTGCCATGAAACAACTTGCTGCAAGTTTTTGGTGAAGATTTTTGTTTGCTTGTCTTTGGCAAGAAGAGGAGATATAAATAAAATGCATTAAAGCAACCAAACTGGGCATTTTGGATTCTGGGAAATAATATCAAAGACACAATTAAAAAGGTCCTTCTATCTTTCCTTCAGCTACAGTTTGATGTTAGCTTTAAAAAGTTGTTTTGGAAGCAACTTTAAATGGTCCTATCTAACTTTTCGTAAGATTTTTGAAAAGAGAGGGAAAAAATGTGGGAAAAAACCCCCCAAAAAACACTCCTAGCTTGCTTATCCATAGTACCACTATCTCTAGAACATGTGTCTGGGGATGATGCAAATTAAGGTGCTATCTATATCTTCAACGCTTTACAAGGACAGAATGTGAACAGGAGCTAGGTGTCCTGATCCCAGTGGCGTCAGTTTCAAGAGGGATTCACAGATGCGGGACCCGACGGCTCCACACACCAGAATAGCAGCAGTTTTTTTCCAGCCTATGTACCCACGCCCAAGCCAAGAATTCTGAACCACAAGGCACAGGTTAACCTTTCATGGTGGAGGGCACATTTCTCCTACCCAAGGCGGTGACTTGGGGATTTCAAATGACCAGAGTTGCCTCAGCCCCATGCTTTGTTTAAGATGGGTCCCTTTTTGTGTGGGAAGAAAAGATCCTCTGTTTTCATCCTTTCAGCAGGGCCAGTGGGTTTGGCTCAGCAAGGGAGTCAGATGCAGACAGGAAGGAAGGAATTGTAGGCCTGTCCTCTCCTGGCCTTGCCAACCTAGAGAACAGGTCCAGGCCAGCAGGAGTGTTATTAAAAGTGATGCTCAAAAAAAAAAAAAAGTGATGCTCAGAAGAACAAAAAAGAAACAGACACTTTGGAAGGCAAAGTTTGGTCAGTTTTTATAAAACTTACTGTGCGATATGACAATTGGATTCCTTGGAATTTACCCAGCAAGTTGAAAACATGTCCATAAAAAACATGCACATGAATGTTTATAGTAGCTTTATTGACAACTGCCAAAGTGCCCTTCAATCGGTGAATGATAAATAAACTATGGCACATCCATTCAATATAACATTATTCAGTGATAAAAGGGAATGAGCTATCAAGCATTGAGAAGACACAGAGGAACCTTAAATGCTTACTGCTAAGGAAAGAAGCCAATCTGAAAAGGCTACATAGTCTATGATTCCAACTATATGACATTCTGGTAAAAGCAAAACTAGTGAAGTGAAAGTCGCTCATTCGTGTCGGACTCTTTGTGACCCTGTGGACTGCACAGTCCATGGAATTCTCCAGGCCAGAATACTGGAGCAGGTAGCCTTTCCCTTCTCCAGTGGATCTTTCCAACCCAGGGATCGAACCTCAGGTCTCCCCCATTGCAGGCAGATTCTTTACCAGCTGAGCCACAAGAGAAGCCTAAAGGCAAAACTATGAAGATAGTAAAAAGATGCGTGATTGCCAGGGGTTCAGGGAGTCAGGGGGAGGTGAGGGAGGGAATAGCCGGTGGAATACCAAGGATTTTTAGGGCAGTGAAACTATTCTGTATGCTTCTATAATGCTGGATACAAGTCATTCCACATTTCTTCAAATGCTTAAAAACATATCACACCAAGAGAAAACTGTAATGGAATCTATGGACTTTTTTTGGATAGGTTTTGATTGGTTTATCAATAAATTACTGATTTGTTAATATCAGCAATTCATCAATATCAGCCCATCATTGTAACAAATGTACCACACTAACACACAATATTAATAACAGGGAGGGGGGAGGAATTATGGGAGCAAAAGGGAACTCTCTGTGATTTCTATTCAACTGTTCTGCAAAAACAGTTGAAGTTGCTCAAAAATTGCTCAAAAAATCATTTTAGTAATAATAATAATAATTTTAAAAGCACCAATTATATATCAATGGCCTCTAACCCTGGCCAGAACCCTGCACACTCCTTGAATTCTCAGGACCCCACTGCAATATTTTGTTGATTTGGTTTATTTCCCTAATGGTTTGAGTGTTCTGAGCTCCAGAGAACACTGACTGCTGGAGGTGTTCATTCCTACATGTTACCTGACTTTGTCAGCATCAAAACCACCCAAAGTAATATACAAACCGCCTATGGCCAGAATCTTTCCCGCTTCCCTCACAGGTTTACCCACAATGCCAGAGCCACAATGTCTCTGGGCAACAACTTTCTCATCCATAACACCAGGGTGATGACAGAATCCATCTTTATAGTTGTTCTCAAGCAATCCCTATCCACCAAGTCCCTACTCTGTGCCTGGCACTGTCCTAGGCACTGGAGATGCCGTCATAAAGAATAGAGATAAAAATCCCGGCTCACATAGGCTTCCTCTCCTGAATGGATTTAGGGAGACAATTCATTGAAGTACTAAGCATAGTGTTGGCCCTTAGTAGGTGCTCAATAAATACCAGTAATTACAGCAGTGAAAAACACTATATCCATCAGGACAAGAGCTGAAATTCAGGCTTGGAGTTTGCAAATGCCTTCAATGCCACTCACAGGCGGGTAGGCTGCAGAGCTGCGGCGCTCCAGCAGATGGCAGCAGCGGCAGACACATTCCCACAGTGGCCCAGGTGCGTGGCTGAGGGGAGTAGGGATGGGCTGAAGGATGCAGAGGCTCAGATTCTTATCCTCTGGATCACAGTGGAAAGCCTGTTCTTTCTGAGAAGTGTCTCAGAAAACAGAGCTCCTTATCTTATCGCAGCATCTCTTGCTTTGTCTTTTCAAAAGCAGTCACTTAACCCCCTGAGGCAGGGAGACAAACCTTCTGGCCCTGCAAGACAAACCTGAGGTTTCAGCTGCTGAATTGTAGTGCTGGAAGAGACAAGAGAATTCATGGCTCCCAAGTTTGCACAATCCAAGGCAGCCCAGGCCGGGTGGTAGGACACCTTCCACAGCTCTTCCTGACGCCCAGAGATCAGTGGCACACTCACCCCAGCTCTGGGACAAGCCAGCTATCCTGACCCTGAGGTGACACCACCTACTTTTCAAAGCTCAGTGCTGCCTGTTAGGGAAATTAAATAAATAGCCTCGTTTAGGATTCAGAGACAAAGCAGAGCAGGCCACTGACCTTGCTTCTAACCTGCCTGGACACTGCCCTGACTGGGAGTGACTGTGAGTGACCGTCTGCTGTGAGTGCAAGACTTGCAGCACCTTAGATGAGACGGTGCTTAGAACGCACTGGTCACAGCAAACACCCTCTTCCAACAACACAAGAGAAGACACTACAGATGGACATCACCAGATGGTCAACACCGAAATCAGACTGATTATATTCTTTGCAGCCAAAGATGGAGAAGCTCTATACAGTCAGCAAAAACAAGACTGGGAGCTGACTGTGGCTCAGATCATGAACTCCTTATTGCCAAATTCAGACTTAAATTGCAGAAAGTAGGGAAAACCACTAAACTATTAAGGTATGACCTAAATCAAATGCCTTATGATTATACAGTGGAATTGACAAATAGATTCAAGGGAGTAGATCTGATAGAGTGCCTGAAGAACTATGGACAGAGGTACGTAACATGGTAACAGGAGGCAGTGATCAAAACCACCCCCAAGGAAAAGAAATGCAAAAAGCAAAATGGTTGTCTGAGGAGGCCTTACAAATAGCTGAGAAAAAGAAGAGAAGTGAAAGGCAAAGGAGAAAAGGAAAGATAAATCCATCTGAATGCAGACTTCCAAAGAAGACCAAGGAGAGATAAGAAAGCCTTCCTCAGTGATCAATGCAAAGAAATAGAGGAAAACAATAGAATGGGAAAGATTAGAGATATCTTCAAGGAAATCAGAGATAGCAAGGGAACATTTCATGCAAAGATGGGCACAATAAAGGACAGAAATGGTATGGACTTAACAGAAACAGAAGATATTAAGAAGAAGTGGCAAGAATACACAGAAGAACTATAAAAAAAGATCTTCATGACCCAGATAACCATGATGGCTCACCTACAGCCAGACATCCTGGAATGTGAAGTCAAGTGGGACTTAGGAAGTAATGCTATGAACAAAGCTAGTGGAGGGGATGGAATTCCAGTTGAGCTATTTCAAATCCTAAAAGATGATGCTGTGAAAGTGCTGCACTCAATAGGTCAGCAAATTTGGAAAACTCAGCAGTGGCCACAGGACTGGAAAAGGTCAGTCTTCATTCCAGTCCCAAAGAAAGGCAATGCCAAAGAACGCTTAAACTATCGCACAATTGCATTCATCTCATACACTCGCAAAGTAATGCTCAAAATTTTCCAAGCAAGGCTTCAACAGTATGTGAACCATGAAATCCCAGATGTTCAAGCTGGATTTAGAAAATGCAGAGGATCCAGAAATCAAATTGCCAACATCTGTTGGATCATCGAAAAAGCAAGAGAATTCCAGAAAAACATCTACTTCCGCTCTTTTGACTACGCCAGAGCCTTTGACTGTGTGAATCACAACAAACTGTGGAAAATTCTTAAAGAGATGGGAATACCAGATCACCTGATCTGCCTCCTGAGAAATTGTATGCAGGTCAAGAAGCAACTGTTAGACCTAGACATGAAACAACAGACTAGTTCTAAATCAGAAAGGAGTATGTCAAGGCTATATATTGTCACCTGCTTATTTAACTTATACACAGAATACATCATGCAAAATGCCAGGCTGGAGCACAGGCTGGAATCAAGATTGCCGGGAGAAATATCAAAAACCTCAGATTTGCAGATGACACGGCAGAAAGCGAAGAAGAACTAAAGAGCCTCTTGATGAAAGTGAAAGAGGAGAGTGAAGAACTTGGCTTAAAACTCAACATTCAGAGAACTAAGATCATGGCATCCAGTCCCATCACTTCATGGCAAATAGAAGGGATGGAAACAGTAGCACACTTTATTTTTGGGGGCTCCAATGTCACTGCAGATGGTGACTGCAGCCATGAAATTAAAAGATGCTTGCTCCTTGAAAGAAAAGCTATGACCAGCAAAACACTCTCCGACATAAATCACAGCAAGATCCTCTATGACCCACCTCCCAGAATATTGGAAATAAAAGCAAAACTAAACAAATGGGACCTAATGAAACTTAAAAGCTTTTGCACTACAAAGGAAACTATAAGTAAGGTGAAAAGACAGCCCTCAGATTGGGAGAAAATAATAGCAAATGAAGAAACAGACAAAGGATTAATCTCAAAAATATACAAGCAACTCCTGAAGCTCAATTCCAGAAAAATAAATGACCCAATCAAAAAATGGGCCAAAGAACTAAACAGACATTTCTCCAAAGAAGACATACAGATGGCTAACAAACACATGAAAAGATGCTCAACATCACTCATTATTAGAGAAATGCAAATCAAAACCACAATGAGGCACCATTACTCGCCAGTCAGGATGGCTGCTATCCAAAAGTCTACAAGCAATAAATGCTGGGGAGGGTGTGGAGAAAAGGGAACCCTCTTACACTGTTGGTGGGAATGCAAACTAGTACAGCCACTATGGAGAACAGTGTGGAGATTTCTTAAAAAACTGGAAATAGAACTGCCATATGACCCAGCAATACCACTCCTGGGCATACACACTGAGGAAGCCAGATCTGAAAGAGACACGTGTACCCCAATGTTCATCGCAGCACTGTTTATAATAGCCAGGACATGGAAGCAACCTAGATGCCCATCAGCAGATGAATGGATAAGGAAGCTGTGGTACATATACACCATGGAATATTACTCAGCCGTTAAAAAGAATTCATTTGAATCAGTCCTAATGAGATGGATGAAACTGGAGCCCATTATACAGAGTGAAGTAAGCCAGAAAGATAAAGAACATTACAGCATACTAACACATATATATGGAATTTAGAAAGAAGGTAACGATAACCCTATATGCAAAACGGAAAAAGAGACACAGAAATACAGAACAGACTTTTGAACTCTGTGGGAGAATGTGAGGGTGGGATATTTCAAAAGAACAGCATGTATACTATTTATGGTGAAACAGATCACCAGCCCAGGTGGGATGCATGAGACAAATGCTCGGGCCTGGTACACTGGGAAGACCCAGAGGAATCGGGTGGAGAGGGAGGTGGGAGGGGGGATCGGGATGGGGAATACGTGTAAATCTATGGCTGATTCATATCAATGTATGACAAAAAAATAAATAAATAAAAATTAAAAAAAAAAAAAAGAATTCTTCAGGTGGCGAAAAAAAAAAAAAAAAAAAAAAGCAGAGACATTACTTTCGAAGGTCCATCTAGCCAAAGCTATGGTTTTTCCAGTAGTCATGTATGGATGTGAGAGTTGGACTATAAAGAAAGCTGAGTGCTGAAGAATTGATGCTTTTGAACTGTGGTGTTGGAAAAGACTCTTGAGAGTCCCTTGGACTACAAAGAGATCAAACCCATCAATCCTAAAGGAAATCAGTCCTGAATATTCATTGGAAGGACTGATGCTGAAATGCCAACACTTTGGTCACCTGATGTGAAGAACTGACTCATTTGAAAAGACCTTGATGCTGGGAAAGATTAAAGGCAGGAGGAGAAGGGGACGATAGAGGATGAGATGGTTGGATGGCATCACTGACTCGATGGACGTGAGTTTGAGTAAGCTCTGGGTGTTGGTGATGGACAGGGAGGCCTGGTGTGCTGCAGTCCATGGGGTCACAAAGAGTTGGACACGACTGAGTGACTGAACTGAACTGAGATAAAATGGAGGAGGAATCTTGATATTGTTGAACCCCTGGAGGGGGCCTGGCCAACCAAGTCCCAGGTTTAGCAACATTCCAAGTTTTACAAGACAAAACACATACCATTAACATGAAATCAGACTTGCGAATTGGCCACAGATTGATGACGATATCAGTTTGCCTTACCAGGGATTACAAGAGGGAATCCCTGAACTGTAATCTTTAAAGTCTCACCCGTGGTACAGACACGCTGCCTGGGACCCTTTCCCAATTGGGACTCCAGATGTGCTGTGACATGGGACTTTCCATCTCTGTTTAAGTCTGGATGTTTGTCAAAACCAAATTTGTTGTTGTGTTCTCTGCTCTTTCTATCTCTCTTTTCTTTTAGTGTTAGTATATTGAAAGTAAACTAGATAATTCTCTGATAAATATTTGTATTATTTATTTGTATATAACGAGTGGCTTATTTTGTTAACAAATCCTTTGAATCTGAGTTGAAAGTGAAAACTTTTGGCAAAACACTGCCCCAAGAACTCATCTGCCACCTGGATTGTGCCTCCAGGTCTTGACCCCTGACGGTTCACATCAGCAATTTCCACTTAAATTTCAAGTCCACCCCAGAACTGGGTGAGGAGGATGAGGGACTCTCCCGGGGCTGCCCCAGGGAGCTGGGCACAGCCCAGAGCTGAACAGAGCTCCTACCTGCTGGCTCTGGCTGTCTACCTACGCCCACAGACATGGTGTGTGTGTGTGTGTGTGTGTGTGTGTGTATGTGTGCATGTAGAAGAGCAAAATGGCCAAAATGCAGAGTGCAGCCCAGGACTACTGTGACTGGCATTACTCCTCCTTTATGGATAAATAACACCCCCACCAAGAGCAGAGAACATCGATGGGTATTTATTACATGCCCGGCCCTGGGCTCAGCACTGTCTGTGGATTAACTCAATCTTCACAGCCACCTGCCCAGACAATTACCCTTATCACCCCATTTCACACGTGGGGAAACTGAGGGCTCTGAGCAAGTTCCTCTGCGTCGCTGAGCTGTCAGGGGCAGAATTTCAACCATTCCTTTGCTTTGAGAAGGAAGGTGATCAAGGGGGAGCTCGTCTTGTCCAAGGGCCACCCCTTGGTGGGGGAGGTTGGAGAGATGGCTCCCCTGAGATGGCAAGGAGCCAAGATCATGCCTGCTAGGGTTTAGAGACGGTTCCCCTCCCCACCTGGCCCGGTGCCAACCTTCCATCTGCCTGCATGCTCAGGTGACGACAGAAGGAAGGCGACACAATGACACTGAAAGACACATAGGCCTCGACCAACAGAGCTGTGGGGACCAGGCTCAGAGACTGGCCCTGGCCTTCCGGAAGGCATCGACCCCAGAGAGCCAGGGGGACTCTGTTGAGGTGTGTGTGTTTGGTGGGGTCTCTAGGGCAGCTGCACAGCCAGTCAGAACAGGAGTGGACACCTGCTGGCTATTCCCGGCCCCCGAGGGACAGAGTGTGGGCTCAGAGTTGGAAGGACAGGGTGGCCAGAGCACCTGTCCTTCCTGCCCGGCCCTGATTATATTTCTTTGCACATCCCCCCCTCACAGTAACTCACTTTCGTCTCTCCTCCCTCATACTCACACACACACTAAATGTGCAGTGTTTTTCTGGTGTTTCCAGCTTCCCAGAGTGCTCAGAGCTGTCATGCTGTGTCTGGGCTTTCCCTTCGTGGCACTTAACCTCGCCTGAGCCTCAGTTTTCCCACCTGTAAAATGGGAGACAATGATATTCACCTTGAAGAGTATGGCTTTGTGAACTTTAGCGATCACAGCACAGTGCCTGGCGTGGGGTTTGCGCTCAATGAATGGAACTAGTTACGGTCACGCTTCCTTAGGACAGAGCATCATGCCTGGCCCTTCCCATTGCTCCAAAACCACCACCACTACCACCACCAACCACAGAAAACCCTTACTTCTGTACCCTGGGTACAGAATTTTTCAATGACTCAAAAACCAATCAAGAAAATGAATTCACAAAAAAAAAAAAGCTGAAATGGAAAATATTGGTTCAATGTGTTTCCCTCTCCGGGGTAAGATTTGCATTTTAACAAAATGTTTCAACACCTTCAGTTGAAGGAGTGATGAATGAAGGGGGCTTCAAGCTGAAATCAGGCTGCTGGTGCAAATGTACAGCAAAAGGAAATTGTGGTTCTGATTCTAAGCAAACTGAGAAAGAGAATATGACACATTGTGATCTGGAATCACTCACTCCTCTCCTGAGCCTTTTATACACACACCAAATATCTAGAGACACCTGAAGTCAGAGCTGTGGTTTCTTCCTCTATACTTTTATCTCCCTAAGGTGTAAAATGGCATAGCAATAATAAGTGCTATATCTTAGGGCTATTATTGTGAAGATTAAGTGAATTAATATACATAAAACCCTTCAAATGTGCCCAACATCTAGGAAGTGCTACACTGTATTAATTAAAGGTTGACTTTAATGCTCAGCTCCTGCAACTGTGCTATACTACTGAATGGTATTCCTTCTACTCAAACTTGCATCTGAAGGTACGAACACCACATTTCCTAAAATCTTGAAGGCCTCTCAAAGGTCATTCCCATTTGCTTTCAGGGAGAACCATCCCTAATCTATAGCCTGCAGTTAATATAAAGCTGCTTGATATATTAAGAAGGACACAGGGACAGAAGATGATTCACTGCTTGGACAAAGTCAGACTTTTCTGAGGCAGGAAACACTTACCAGAGCCCCTTAAGGAACAAATGGCATCATGGATGTGAAAGATTTTAAGTGGAAAGCTATTATTACTAACCTACTAAGTGGAGTCCTGGGAAGTGGGGTCATGAATTCTGTGGCCATTGAACTAATTTTCTCCCTCCTTCCTGCTCCAGCCCCCAGACTCAGCATCTCACCCACATCTCTCTGCTCAGGCTGCTCTAACAGAACACTATAGATTGTATGGCTTAAGCAATGGAAATCTGTGTCTCATACTTCTTGAGGCTGCGAAGTCCCAGATCAAGGTTGTAGCAAGAGATGCTGAATTCTGAGGCTTCTTCTCTTAACTTGTACACAGCCATCATCTTGCCATGTGCTCACGTGACCTCCTCTTTATGCATACACAGAGCAAATGAGCTTTCTGATGTCTTTTCTCAGAAAGGCACTAAACCCCTCATGAGAGTCCCACCCTCATGACATCATCTATTCCTAATGATTTCCCAAAATCTCACCCTCAAATACCATCACATTGGGGGCTAGGATTTCAAGGTACTGATTTTGTGGGAATCCAAACATTGAATCCATAACACCACGCATCAGCAAACGCTGGTGGGGTGACTGGGCTGATGGCTTGAATGCTACCTAAACCTGGCTCATGGGGATGTTTTGGCTCAAGCATCAGAGCAGGGAAGGGCTGTCACTATTGTTGAAAAAGAAGACCACCAGTCTTGTTTTCTTTTCTTTTTTTCACTTTTCTTCTTCTTTTTTGTTTCTTTTGTTTGTTTGTTTCTTAAGCCTTGTTTTCTTGTACCTGACCATGGTATAGAGCAGTATGGCACCAAAATTCTCCACATGGGAGCAAGGTATCTTGTAGCAAACCATGTCTCTGCTGCATTTGGTAGAATTACCTAACATCTCTGCACCCTAATTTTTTCATCTTTAAATGCAGATAATAAAATTAGACATCTCACAGGGCATTGGAAGCATCAGGTGGGATGACGCTTATACTTGTTTAACAGAGTACTCACCATGGCACATGGTGAGAAAATGGCAGTTTTGAATCTAGAACCTTTTTGAAAGGAGGAGGAACATTAGACTTTTTGCTATAGAACTGAGGTTCAGAAGAGTTTAATTTGCATTTCAGTTCAGTTCAGTCGCTCAGTCGTGTCTGACTCTTTGTGACCCCATGAACCATAGCACGCCAGGCCTCCCTGTCCATCACCAACTCCCGGAGTCCACCCAAACCCATGTCCATTGAGTTGGTGATGCCATCCAACCATCTCATCCTCTGTCGTCCCCTTCTCCTCCTGCCCCCAATCCCTCCCAGCATCAGGGTTTTTTCAAATGAGTCAGCTTTTCGCATCAGGTGGCCAAAGTATTGGAGTTTCAGCTTCAAAATCAGTCCTTCCAATGAACACACAGGACTGATCTCCTTTAGGATGGACTGGTTGGATCTCCTTGCAGTCCACAGGACTCTCAAGAGTCTTCTCCAACACCACAGTTCAAAAGCATCAATTCTTCTTCAGCACTCAGCTTTCTTTATAGTTCAACTCTCACATCCATACATGACCACTGGAAAAACCATAGCTTTGACTAGACGGACCTTTGTTGGCAAAGTAATGTCTCTGCTTTTTAATATGCTGTCTAGGTTGGTCATAACTTTCCTTCCAAGAAGTAAGTGTCTTTTAATTTCATGGCTGCAATCATTTAGATCTGTGTTTATGGGCAAGACACTTAGCTTCTTGGTCTCCCTACTTATAAAATAACTAAACCAGAATTTCCTAATGTGTGTCCACTAAGTATTCATCCTTTTAGATGACCGATGAAAAGGGTGCAGTAGCCATGAAGTTTTGAGCAAAGCTTCATTCTCTTTGCCTCTGAGAGTCCTAACAGAGCTGTACTGAAGCTGGCTTCGCAGCTGATGGTTAAATACTCAGGAATTCTGTGAATCAGTGACATGATGTTGATAACTGCACACCAGCCAGAGCAGGAACATTTATACTCCAGAAATTGACAAATGTTCAAAATCAGAGCTATATTTTTTCTCAGAGAGCTAGTTACTAAAGTTATCAGCACATGTTGGTCCTAATACATATAAACTTATTAAAGTCTCCAAACAGTTCAGCAATCAACTCATTTAATTGGGCACTTCCCAAACATTTTAGACCCAGGATCACCTCACTGACAGTGTTCAGAGAACATTTCAGAAACAGCACTGGATGATTCTACGGCCCTTTTATTCTACTGTTTTCCCATTAGAAGATACAGCCACTGAGTTCCCAAGTTGGGAGGGACTCCTGGTTGTCTGAAGTTTGAATTCAGTGCTCTCTTTACCATACTTATTGACCAAGCAGTATCCTTTCACAATTCCATGACATTTCCAACCTTGTCCCTTTGTAAATGAAGGCTTTCTTGCGTTCTTCACGTTGATGGAATGTATTACCTGCCACAGGTCTTTACACAGGATGGTCCTGCTGTTTAAACGCTCTCCTCCTTCCAGTTAATGTCTCTTCATTCTTGAGATCTCACTTTAGACATTGGTTCTGGTGGATGGTGCTGAGCCTTCAGCCATGTGAGATTCTGCTGATCTCTTTGACACTTTCATAGAACCCTGCTCCTTGTCTTCAGAATACGTATTGTGTGGTAGCTGAAACAGGTCCAAAAGGTCTCTGAAGCTCTTCCTATCAAATCAATTTCCTTACCTTTTGAATTTGGGCTGGCCTTGTAACACGCTCTGACCCACAGAACCCGAAGGCCTTAGTCCCCTGGAATGCAGCCCTGAGGCCTTGATGCTAGTCAGCTTAGCACAGACAGAGAAGGACTGCAGGAATGCTGGTCTCTAATATGAAAAATCAGATTATGAAGGGATAAACAGCCTTGGAAGTCAGATTATCCTTGTGAGAGATTTCCCAGATTCTGTCCAAAAGCATCTGATGTTCCCCTTCGGTTCAAAAGCATCTGATCCTAGAGGGTACAGATTTGAGTTTTTTTCTAATGCCAGCTCTTTGTTATGGACAGGGTAAAGGAATGTTTCAAGACTTTAGCACAAACAGTGAGATATACTATGTGTTGCCTTAAGCTACATGCTAAGGAAGATTTTTGCCAAAATGAAGAATCTATAACCAGGGGCACTCAGCTTCCTTTAAATTATAAAGGCCTGATTCCAGAAGCATTGACAATCCTTAGTGGAAGAGTCTTTGATAAATAATAAAGATAATGTAAGAAAAGTATTTTCGTTGGTAAAATTAAGGGTATTAAATTAACATATTAGATACAAAAAGTGGGTTCTCATTAAGTAAATCAGTGGTATTCAAGATATATGGCCAGGCCAGATCCTGGAGAGACAGTCTGCCCTTCTGTGAATAAAGTCTAGTGAGCCTTGTAGTGTGTACACTTAGGTTGTACCAGGGGCTTGGTCTCCTGTTGCTGCCTCTAGATCAGCATCACACCTTCTTCATGTGAATCTTATATGAAAGGTGAGGTTTAAAGGGCGGAGATTAATGACATCCAACTGCAAAAAAATTTTGTATAAACCCTTTCACGTCTCCTTTGTATCAAAGGTTTAAGTAATATGTCTAATGTGTGTGGCACTACTTGGTTGGAATCTTGGTTAAATTATACTTTGTCCTTCAAATGCACGAGGTGATTGATCCCTCTCATTGCCCAGGATTTTTGCTCTGAAGCTCTTTTCAGATCATGGTAGAGGGAGGGAAAACCGAAGAAGAGAATGTCAGTTTCACCAAGCAGATTGGAATATAGGGTTGATAATATAACCAGAACTTACAGAGCAGAGTTGTGGAGAGATGGAAGTAATACAAGGAGCTTCAGAAATCTGCACGAGGATCTCCTAGAATCTTTGGGTGAACACCAAGTGGCATGTATGCAGGATAAGCAACCGTAAGAATAGGCAAAGAATAAATACTGTGTAATTATGAGTTGAACTGAGATTCTAGAACGTGAACAGAACTGAGAGAAAGTTTTTAAGAGTAACTGGAGAGACCACTGAAAATTCTGGGGACTCGGTTAACACAAAAGAAAGACCATGCATAGGGGAAGAGCTGCTACCATTCAGACTTGAGACTATACTAAACCTTCCCTAAGAAATAGTAAAAACAAGATTGAAAGGATCAAGCTAATCCATAAGGAAGTTAACTGCCTTCCAGACAAAATGCAACATTATTTAAAGGAAAACAACAAAACACAGATATTCAACAGTGTATCATTCACAATGCCCATGACACATGAAGAAACAAGAAAATGTGAAGTAAGAAAGATCAGTCAATAATTGAAACAGACTAGAAAAGACAGAGGTGATAGAATCAGGAGACAAGGCTTTAAAAAAATACATGATTATAAATCAGGGACATTAAAAGAAAATAAAAACATTATGATGGAATAGATAGTTTCAATACAGAAATGGAAATAATAGGAACGAACTACACTGATATCTAAAACTGAAAAACTCAGCATTCAACATGAAACAGAAGATGAGACACTATGGAAGAAAACATCAGGGAATTTGAAGAAACTAATAAAACTGAAGCATACAGAGAAAGAAGCTGAAAAAAGTAACTGAACAGAGTTTTAATGACCTGTAGGATAATACCAAGCCTAAAATTTATTTCTTAGTTCCTGAAGGAGAAGATAGTGATAGACAGGCAGGAAAAATATTTTAAGAAATATAAGCCAAAATCTTTACAAATTAGATGAGAGATAGAAACTCATAGATTCAAGAAGCCCAGCAAATCTCAGATGAGATAAACAAAAAGAAACACACACGAATGCACATTATGAGAAATCTGATGTAAAATAATGATGAAAATAAAATTTTAGAAATATTCAAGTAAACAAAACAAGTTAAATACAGAAAAATGATCATATAAATTGTGGCTGACTTCTCAAAAAAACCCTTCAAAACCAAAAAACCACAGATGTGAGCCATAATGCAGTAGAATAGCATCTTTAAAGTACTGAAAGAAAGAAAAAGCTATCCCTCTAGAATTTGATGTCCAGTGAAAATATTCTTCAAAAATAGAGAAACAAACTCATTATCAGACTAACCAAACAAAATTCATCACCAGCAGAACTTCATAAGAAATATTAACATAAGTCCTTTAAGAGAAGAAAAATGATAACAAATGAAAATCTAAATCTACACAAAGAAATGAAGAACCTTTTAAATGATATCATTAAATAAAGCTCCTGCCTTCATTTGTAACTCCTTTAAAACCTAATCGACCATTTGAAGAAAAAATAACAAAATGTTATGGACAGTATAACATATGCGTAAGTAAAATGCACGACAACAGTACAAGGGGTAGGAGGGGAAATGGATGTATAATGCTCTAAGGCTTTTACACTGTATGAGACATGGTATAATGTTATTTGACGGTAAACCGGGATAAGTCAGCTATGCACATTTTAAACCTTGGAGCTACCACTGAACCAAACTATTTGTTGAATGAATGGAAAATTTATTCTAGGCATTAAAAACCTATCTTTTATGGGACTGTGGACTGAATTAGATGTGACATTGGTCTTCTCCTAAACATTTTGCTTCAGTGGGATAAGACAGTGGGAAATTTTTCACAAGGGCAGAGGAAGGAGGAACGGGGACCGGAACAGGGTGAATTTTCTGCTTCACTGTGCCTAATACAATGCTCCAATTGTGAGAATGTCAAATGAGATTCAACAAGACAGTACTGTAAATTCCAAGGGAAATAAAATATTCCAGGAAAGTCTTACAGCCAAGACCTGAGCTGGCCTCCTGTGGTGACATTCCATTAAGAAATAGTCCAACTTACATCTTATGAGAGGATTAGCACTGACAAAGTATCTTGCTTGTTAACGTCAATACTCAAAAGAAAATTAAAATTTTTTAGACTATGGCTTGTCCTTTACTTTCAGCAGCTGTTTGAAAGTTTGAACACCTCATATTTTTCTCTTTTGACTTATGTCTTGATATTTATTTTGCATGTTTTCTAAGTGCTGTCCGGGAGGGTTAGGAGAATTACATTTTGGGTACTAGATACGGATACTGCTGGGCCAGTGGAAACCAAGCTTTCTTGACTATAGAAAACATAAAGTCTGTTATGAGAAGTTTCTATTCATGGTGTAACCCCCAAAGGGTATAAAATCAATGAACTGATGGAGTTCCACAGATCATTATCTACTCCTCTTTTTCATTGGAAGATAGAGTAGCCGGGTCACAGAAAGGACTAGAAATGGGGGTGGATCCCTAGTAGAATGGCTTTGAAAGGTTTGGAGCTGAGTGACATTCTCCCTCTCCCTTCTTTCTTGGAGTTTCTCCACCCTTTAGTCTTGTGAATAGAACTTCGTGGTGGGCTGTTTGGAATCAGTATACAGTGTGTGTAATTACAATAATCAATTTTTGGGCATGTAGCTCTTTTCTTCCAAAAAAACACAAAAAACAAAAACCAAGTGCAATGTTGAAAGAAAAAGATGACTCTCAGAACCTTGGTTAGCATTTAAATCAGAATTCCCTAATTTGGAGTTTGAGTTCAACCTTGGCTTTCAGGATATTGGTGAGTTGCCTGAAATGGTAGGGAAAACAAGAAGAAGGTCCTTAGAATTATGTGTGCTTGTTCTCAGAGAGAAGGGAGAATAAGGTCCAAAGAAAGAGTAAAATCCATTGTCATCAAAGAGGCTTTTCTCCTTTAATAATAAAGAAGCAACAAAAAATATTTAATAGTTGAATTGGATCATTCAATCACTGAAGCTAAGAGTGAGAAGGAAAATGAAAATATTGAATGTATATGTTTTCCGTCTCCCAATCTATGGGGTAAATACAATGCACCTCATTCACAGTAATGATTCCAGCTTGGAGAATGTATGTGCTTTCCTGAAAGCAAACAGTTTTAAAGGTTTAAAAGAGGATTTGAAGCAAAATATTTCAGTCACTAAAGCCTTATTTTTTAATTTCCCTTTCCTGCTATTGTAGATGAACAGTCTGTGCTCCAGTATAAACCAATCCTTCCACAGACACACTGGGTTACAGCTCCTCAACCCCATTCGAGAACATTCCTCCAGCAGCCCTCCCCTCCCCTTCCTGCACCAGAGGAGGGTGACCTGTGGCATCTAGACCAAATCCAGCTGACTTCTGTTTATCCACAGACAAATAAGAATGGTTTCTACATTTTCTATATCAGTGGGGAACAAGCTTTAAAAAAAAAGATATTTGTGATATACAAAAATAAGAAATTCAAATTTAAGTGCCCCAAACCCTTGGCTGTCACAGCAAGTCAAACTGCTCTGCAAGTTTCTCAGCGTTTACTCTCAGTTTCTTTCATACCCCGAGGCCCTGCTTCCCGCACTACACGGGGAGCTCTGCTTTGGAGCACCCTGCCTAGTCTGCGCACCTCGCCAGGGAGTGAGGAGGCTGCAGGGCAAGGGAGTGCCCGCCCACCTGGAAGGGAGGACCCTGGAGATCATGTGCTGGGTAGCTTGGACTCCGGGGTCGCCACTGGATGACTCCAAGCTCACGTCCAGGGCCTTTGTGAAGCTCTCCCCCAGCTCCACCCCGGCCCCCAGGTGAGCCTCTAGGCCACAAAGGGCAGTTGTTTGCGCTGAGCCTTGGGTAGGAAGAGAAGCAGAGAGAGCTGTGGGCCTGGGCCTGGTCTGCTTGTAGGATCATGTTCTGGTCACAATTCTGAGTAGTCGGGAATGTCTTTTGGTTATAAGGAAAGTAAATTTTATTTTATTTTTTAATTTTTTTTAGGAAAGTAAATTTTAAAGGAGGAAGATAAAACCTTGCTTAGTGAACAGATTATTGGCTTGATTTAAAACTTTTAAGTATTTGGATATAAGGCATGTGGACCTCCATTTGAACCCTTGCCTCAGATCCCATAAATTCTAGGAGCAGGTGGGTCTACACTGCTCACTCAGTTTCTTACGGCGGCCGTAACAAAGTACAAGCTGGGTGGCTTCAGTTCAGTTCAGTTCAGTTCAGTCGCTCAGTCGTGTTCAACTCTTTGCGACCCCATGAATTGCAGCATGCCAGGCCTTTCTGTCCATCACAAACTCCCGGAGTCTACTCAAACTCATGCCCATCGAGTCAGTGATGCTATCCAGCCATCTCATCCTCTGTCATCCCCTTCTCCTCCTGACCCCAATCCCTCCCAGCATCAGGGTCTTTTCCAATGAGTCAACTCTTCGCATGAGGTGGCCAACGTATTGGAGTTTCAGCTTCAGCATCAGTCCGTCCAATGAACATCCAGGACTGATCTCCTTTAGGATGGACTGGTTGAATCTCCTTGCAGTCCAAGGGACTTTCAAGAGTCTTCTCCAACACCACAGTTCAAAAGCATCAATTTTTTGGTGCTCAGCTTTCTTTATAGTCCAACTCTCACATCCATACATGACCACTGGAAAAACCATGGCCTTAGAACAATACAAATGTGTTGTCTCACAGCTCTGGAGGCCAGAAGTTCAAAATGAAGGTATTGGCAGGGCCAGCCTCCCTTGGAAGATGCTAGGCAGCTATCTGTTTCAGTTCTGTCTCTTACATTCTGGTGGCCTCAGGCATCCTCTGGCTTGTAGATTGCCATCTTCTCCCTGTCTCTCTTCATTTAATCTCCCGTCTGTGTGATCTCTGTCCAAGCTTCTGCTTTTTATAAGGGCACCAGTCCTACTGATTAAAGCTCACCCTAATGATCTCATTTTAACTTGATGACCTCTGTAAAGACCCTGTCTCCTAATAAGGTCACAGTCTGAGGAACTGGTGATGAGGACTTCAACATCTCTCTTTTGGGGGTGGGAGTAGGGTGGTGCAATTCAACCCAGAATGCCTTGTCACTGAGAACTCCCCAGAGGACTCTATTCAATATTACATCTTGTTCTCTTTCTAACTCTCACACTCCGAAACTCTCTTGGCATGATTTATCTTTTTCCCATTGTGATCATCACCTTCTAACACGGTTTATAATTAACTTGTGCATTCAATGTCTCGTTTATTGACTATCTCTTCCTATGAGAATATGAGGTCCCTGAAGGCAGGGATCTGTCTAGAACAGAACTTGACTCATAAAAGGTGCTCAGTAAAACATTTGTGGGATGAACAATTAGGTCCATGTCATCTCGTGGGAAAGAAAAATGACCCTTCCTGTCTGGTAGGAATGACAAAGTAGTCACTACACCTCAAGAGTGATGGCGAGAGAGAGAAATTAAGCAGGAGACCAAGGCTGTGCCTGACCCTCTGAGATGCCTACAGTTCAGTTTGGGAGAATTCTACCAGCACAGAACAGTACACATAACCTCAAATCTTTAAATTACGCTGAGTTTACGCAAATGAGTCTACATCTAGATGAAGCCTTGCCATTAAAGGAAGAAAGTAAGGAGAAAAAGTTGGAAGCAAAAAGGAAGAGAAAAGGGCATAGTTCTGTCATACAAATATCAAAGAACGTAAGGGGAGAATCAAGCTAACAGTCATTTCAGACTTGTACTTATCTTTGTTAAAAAAAAAGCTAAAATTAAATTTTTACACAGGATTCCCACAATGACTATGAATGCAACCATATGGCTTTAAAGCTGTAGTAAAATATAAATGATGAGTATCATTTTTCAACCACTAGATTGACTAAAATTCAAAGGCTTGATAATAAGTGTTGATGAGGTTTGGAGAAACAGGAATGCTTTGATGGGAATGGAACTTCCAGGGCTGTTTGGCCTTCTCCAGCAGACAAAATACACATCCTGCTCCTTGGAGCAGGTATGCATGGTACCTGCATAATTCCACTTGGTACAGGTATGCATGGAGGTATGTGACACAGAAAACAATATGAATGGCTGTCAATAGAGGTTTTAAACAAAAGGATAAATAAACTGTAGTATATCAGTACCAGGAGCTCTTGACCTTGACTGTACCCTAAAAGACTTGGGGAGCTATTAAGAAGATTTATGGTTACTCCTAGCCTACTACAGAATAGAATCCCTATGGCCAGATGTGGAATCTGTAGTATGTGCATCAGTATTGTTAAAAGAAAAAAAAAACCCCACAAAATTAGGGTTAAGTAACAGTAATCTATTCCATGAACATTACGCTATATTTAAATCGAGTTAGGACACATGTGCCAACATAGGCAGATCTCCAAAACATCATTGACTGAAAGAGGAGAGGTACAGAAAGTCAAGGTCAGTATATTTTATTTAAACATACAGTGGTAGGTGGCCTTGAAAATGGGTCCCAGCGATTTCTGGCTTCTGACAATCTCCTCCCCTCAGGGAGAACCTCCTACCGTTAGATTTACTGATTTGCTTAATGAAGAGAAGGTGGCAGGATGTACTCTTGGAAATTAGGTTACAAAAGACTGGGCTTCCATCTTGGGTGCTCTTTGGATTTCTCGCCCTAGGGAACCCTGCTCCCATGTCATAAGGCAGCGCTGTGAGGAAGCCTTGGTGGAAAGGCACCTGCCAACAACCATGTGAGCGGGCTTACATGTTGGTCTTCTGTCTGGGCCTGGCCTTCCAGGGAGCCCAGCTTGAAGCCAACAAGCTTGACTGCCACTTAGTGAGACACTCTGGGTCAGAAATACCCAGCTAAGCTCCTCCCTGTCTTACTGACCCAGAAACTTGGAGGTAATAACATTTGTTGTTTTGACTGCTAAACTTAGGGTAATTGGTTGCATAGCAATAGATAAATAACAGACACAGGAAAAATCTATTTTCAGTGTCTCCAGATATAGGTATAGAAAGACACAGAAAGGCATATTAAAGATGGAGACAAAGATGATGGTGGTAACCTCAGGGGTGATGTGGGTCTGGTTGTTGTTGTTTTTACAAGGATTGGTCACAGAGATAGTTGCTTTATCTGGAAAGTTTCATTTTTATTTACTGGGAGAATACACACATGGATTGGTGGTCTAATTAAAAATTAGTAAGAAAAGATGTTGTGAGTTGTGGTTGGGAAAGGCAGCTTTTAGCTGCTGGGTTTAGGAGCTGAGAATGAGTGTTTGTGGTGCCTCCAGAAAGATCTCAAGAGCCTTCCACTTGTTCCTCTTTCCCTGCTGAAACATTTATGAGTGAGGTGTATCTCTGGTTCATAGCCAGTTTTGTCACCAAACTCTCTGGCACAGGTCAGAGCCATTTGGGAAAGTGGGTTGAAAAACGAAAGGAGAGGTCAAATGAGTGGGTAGACAAAGTACTCTCAGGGAATGAGAATACAGCAGCAGAAGTGACCCTGAGACTTCAAGAGTGTGTGTGATTTCTTCTCTCATTTCAGTTTTGACAACCCAGACAAATAAAAAGCAAGCCACACTTCCTAGAATCCCTAGGTGCCAGCCGGGGAGGGGCGACCACTTTAGCTAGTTCTGTACTCAGCTGATTGGGGAAGAGCCAGAAGTCCACAAAAAAAAAAGTTTGTGGTTTCCAACAGTTTCTAGTTACCAACGTTATGATGCCAGCTAGCATTCATACTATGCATCAGGGCCTGTGTGCTGTACACAACTCCCACAATGCAACATTATGAGGCAGAGACTAGCACACCCATGCTGAATGAGAGGCAGGTCTTTCTAACAGCTCAACCAACAACAGGACATTTTGGGTCCCTTCTAACCTGGAAGCCAAAAAAAGCGACAGTCTAGATAGAAGGGTGCCTTAGACAGAGGGTTTCATGAATAGGACCTCTCTTTGATTAAAAGAAGAGAAAAAGGGAGGCTAGCATTTGCCAATGGAAGAAGGGCAATGAAAGAGTAAAACATAGCTATGCTCTTGCCAACAGCAGCAGGCCGTCACTGGGCATGCACTGCGACCATTGCTGTGTTGGTTCTGTGTAGAATAGCCAGGTTTGTGGCCTTGGTCAACCCACCGTGGCATCAGTGCCCACGTCAAGGAGCAAAGGCAGGTGGCCTCGATCTCCATCCACCCCTTGCTCGTTGAGGCTCAACACACTCCTGGCTCTCCTGGCAGCCTCCCTTCCCCAGGCCTGGCCAATCCAGGCAGCAGCTTCCACTCACCTCGGAAACAGCAACACTGGCCTCTTCTGTTCCCCTTTCTGCAGGGTCTAGCTGTCAACCTGCAAAGAAAAGAGCTGTGGAGTCAGGTGGTCCTACACTTAAATCTCAGCTGGGCCACTTCCTAAGCTCTGAGACTTTTAGGCAAGTCATTTTACCTCACGGGGTGTCAGTTTCACCCTGTCAGGCTGGGGACAAGGACAGGCTGGTAATAAGGGGCATGATCTATGAAAAACCTCATAGGCAGGACTCAATGTGGTTTGCGTTTCCTGGCTCTAAGGATTTCATTACTAATCAAAACATGCTTTTCCTCTCTTCAAATATTTGCATTTTAAAAAAGAGTTCACAAAGATCTTTATAGGTTAGGCATTTGGAGGCAGTAGATAATCTAACTTGGAACTTTCAACACTGGAGGAGATGGGATCATATGGAAAGAATGGCGCCCTCTGGAGGCCGTCATGTCAACTACGTGGCTGGTGCGCTGACGGTGGACAAGCCTTTTCAGAATCACCCAAAGAGCCCAGTGGAGGAGGCAGGAAAGCTGAATTGCATCCCAACTCCTGCAGGGATTTAGATGCCAAATATGTTGAGAACATCCCCTATGCTTCCCAGACATAAGAGAGGTCCTGCTGAGGGGGATTTCTGTTTGAACCTCTCTTTCCTTCATGAATCCACTTGGCAAAACAAAAAGAATAGCAATTCCCCAAGTTTTTCACATGTATAAAGCTTTTCTTGATGTCAGCCCAATTCTTGCCAAAAAAAAAAAAAAAAAAAAGAGCCTGTTTCTCACACCCCAAGTAACCTTTCAGAGCCACGTGCCTCATTTTGAATGGAGAGGATGAGAAATCACTTTCAGAGAATTTTCCTATGCATCATGCCTCCAAAAATAGCCCTTTATTTCCTTCTTATCCAATGACGAAAAAGGTTAACAGCAGTCTAAGAGCAAATGGGGGAGAAACTCACACTTTAAAAATAAGGAAACGTATATGAAAATAAAAAGCTTTATCTGCTTCTAATTGTCTTCTCTCCTGTCTGTGGTATTTCAGTGAGTTCTCAGAAATCAGGCTTACATTTTCTGGGCCCGTCTTGTCTATGTCTGGGGCATTAATAGTTTCTATGGCTGAAGTCTCGTGTCGCCATGAGCCTATGTTGATGGGGAGATATTTGGTTTGATGCAGGGGGATTCTGGGGGTCCCGACTCATTTACACAGGTTCCTCTTTTTTTTTTTTTTTCTGAGGAAGTCCAGAAAGAGGAATGGGCAGCTGTTGCCAAGTCTCATGGAGGCCTGCGTTTGAACTCTCCTGAAAGACGTCACTATTGGACAGCCTCTGGGAAGGCCACGCTGAGGAAAGCAGCAGTCAGGACTCCCCGTGTAAGGAGCTGAACCCTCACTCAAACTGCTATAAGCAAAGAGGAAGGGCGCTGGCTCAGGCTGCAGGGAAGGAGCCAGTGGTGGTCCCTCAGGCCTAAGGCAGATCCCCCAAGGCTAAGTGTGAGGTGAGTCGCAGGCAGGACTCAGGGTTAGAGCTGTTGTGTCCTGCCCCCAAGCCCTGCTCTCCCACTGGCCACCTCTGTTTTCTGCATTCTCTCAGGCTGCCTTCTGCCAAGCCCTCCTCATTAAAAGGGAGACAAGACGACACAGCTGCCGTGTGTGGTCTCAGAATCTGTCATTCTTCCCAGGGGAGGATTCTGATTGGACCTCCAAGTTCCTGTCACTAGTTCTTGGACCAATCGCCATTGCTGGTTGGTTGCCGGACCAGGGTGGGCCAGGCCTGACTCACATGCCCACCTCCGGCCCAGGCAGTTGTGCTGAGTTCCAGAAAGGCGTTGCCAATACTCGCAGGACAGGAAAGAAGGAAGAGTTATGACTATCCACGTACAGGGGCAGGAAAGCTTCTCCAAAGCCACCAGGACTGGCCAGAGGGCACAGAAGGGGAAAGTGGAGAGCAATGAAGTGAATTTGCTTCTACAGCTGTGCTGGGTTTGCAGAAGCTTTCTTCATAGAAATGCCAGTGACACGATTGCCATGGAGGGCTTGAGGGGACTGAAAAAAAGAGGGCAAGCTGGGAGATCTGTGACTGAGTTCTGTGCTCTATTTTTAATGGGGAAAATATCAATATTTTGGATATGTTAAGTATCCAACAATATAAAATATTGGATATTTTAAACATCCAACAATGGAGAAATAGTTAGGTAAATAATAGTAGCTACCCACAGTAGATCATCATCAAGAAGTTTTTATGATGGAGTAAAATGAGTGCATGATAATGTTAAAGGCAAGAGGCAGGACACAAAAATCTGTATACTATATGGGCTTAATCATGTACCCCCATCCCTCCAAAAAACAGTAAACAGAAACATACGTCTATTTACTATGGTTGTTGATGGACTGTAGGATTGTGTGTCCTCCATCTCCTTATTTCTGTATCTTTTGGTTTTGTTTATTTACTTATCTCCTCAACAGTGAGCCTGTCTTCCTCTGCTTATTAGAAACGAACGATAAATGTAATAAGATCATCAAGTTGAACTTTAGAGGTTTGAGAATCACTAGAGGAGATTAAAAAATTCCCAGAGTTCCAGGAGACCAACTCCTGGGACCTGGTGTGGGGAGACAGAGGAGAGAGACAAAAAGGAGAGGATCCCGAGAAACGGAAATCCTCTCTTTTCCTTTGAAAGCAATATTTTCTGAGCAGCTTTACAAAGATTATCTCCTTTAAATGTTTCCAATAACTCTTAAGATGTTGGTACAATTATGTACCCCATCTTTCAGATGAGGAAAGAGAGGTTCTGTTAGGTTAGCTGACATTCCAACTCACACAGCTGACAAAACAGCAGAGCTGGGCCTGGAGCCTCGCTCTTTTCCCGGCACTGCAGCAGAAGGAAGTGTGGGCAGGGGCTTTCGTTCTTAGCTATCACACTGAGATCTTAAAGGGAAGGAGAGAGAATGACAATTTTCCCCCTGTAAACATTCCCAGAGAAAGGTCTGACCCAAGGCAGAAAAAAAAATCACAGTCACGCAGAATTTATTTTAGATCAGAGAGATCTAAAGATCTCTAAGAGTGTGGCATCAGTTTATGGCTTTCAAAGATGAGACCATTGAGGCCCAGAGAGGGTAAGTGACATGTCCAAGGTCACACCACAAGTGAGTATTGTTGCTGAAGCCAGTCAAGGCTTGTCATTAGCAGTGGAGGGCTCTTTGGGGGTCATCACATGGCAGTCATCATTTGCTATAAAAAGAAGCAGGCACCTCAGCTGGAAGGGAGCATCCTTGCCTGTCTCCTAGAAACACACATCCCCCAAACGGATCTAGAGCGGCAAGGGACGGATGTGGTAAGGACTTCTTAATAACGGCACTGGAAACTCCGTTATGTTTAATTAGTGTTCAAAAGTCAAATATAAATTAAAGGCATTTTTATGAAAAAGGTAAGAAAGAGCCTTTACCTATGTCTTCAAACCCATATATATTTTTTCAACGTATTTCATTTCTGTTACACTGGGCTGTAGGTTGCCAAGGAGACTGTTATTGGCAGAACTAAGTGGTTGGTGAATAATTAACTGTCTGTCCTCAGCAAGGCTTGGAGAAAGAATTTCTCAGGGCATCTCTGTAGACTGGGGAGAGTCAGCTTCTGTCCACAGCCAAAAAAGGGGCGAGGGGCCAATGGCCACAAGAGAGGTGGGTAAGCAAGATGGAGGCTCGCTCCTCCCCGCAACAGTAGACTCAGAAGCGGTAATTGCTATTGCTGCCGTGTCCCTCACATTGACCAATGCAGGAAGCCCTGCAGGCCATCCACTGCCACCCTTTGCATTTTCTTGCCTGAGAGGCGTCCTGGAACCCAAGGTCCTGATTCTGCCAGTGACAAGCTATAAGTTCCAAAAAAACTGGGAGCAGCCCTCAACCAATGAATGATGGAGGGAAACGGGGTGCTCTCCCCTGGCACCCACGTCCCAGGGGAATTCAGTTCCCTGGTCCACATGATTGCGTGCTAACACATTCTTTCTTGGCTTCCTTCCTTTCCCTGGCTTACTCCTCTGCTCTAGTTGGTGCTTCCTGAAACCATCTCCTAAATCAACTCCCTGTGTTCAGATCATCATTCCAAGTCTGCTCCTGGAGCAACAAGAACTGAGAGGATCACAACAGAGAAGCAAAACCTGGGAGGGACGCAGGAACTGGGAGCAGTAGCTTCTCATCTCCTGTTCTGTTCTGCTTTCATGTGTAAAAGGATGTTTGGTAATATGGGATTTCTTGAGTTCCCCTCATCCTTTTTGGTTTTTAGATTAGCCTAAACTCAAATAACTGCCTGCTCCCAATGACAAATCCCCTCCAGTAAACACCCTCCAGTAAAAAAAAAAAAAAAAAAAGGATTTGAGGGGCTCTGAAGCCATGGTGAGAGTGTGAACCAGCTAAACAGTGCTTGAGCTATATAGCTCAGAGTTTATATTCCCAGAGAAGATTATGATCCAAGACAGGAAAACACCATGGTCATGCAGAATTTGTTTTAGATAACAGGACACCTGTAAAAGTGTGGCATCATTTTATTGCTCAGATAGCTGCCACTCAGCCTCAGCCCAGGGCTGTCTGGCTTCTCCAGCTAAAAGTGCAGAGGAGAAATGAGTAGAAATGGAAAAGTCTCCTACCCTTCTAGCACTTTCTGCCTGGACCTTTCTAGTTCAACTTCCTTTGGTGTGAAAGTTGCAAATTCCAGCTGAGAAGACATATAGTCAGACATTTATTTGGTGCATTAAATAATCCTGAACATCTTTCAGGTGCCCAACTAATATTTCTAGTTATGTAAAAAAGCACTTTGGGTTATAAGCACCTTTCCCCTTTTGTTATGCAAAGGGGCAGAATCTTAAGTTTCCTAGAGAGGACTGGAACCTTCAGTGGCACAGAAAAGCAGAAACTACCCTCCACCTTTCGTCAAACTCACAGACTGCCCACATTCCCCCTGAGCTCTTACTCAATTCTACTCCACAGAATACACACAGTTAGAACCTAAACCTTTGTTACTCTCCAGTTCATCTCAAAATCTGCTAATGAAATATCAGTCTGAAAGCTTTCTTCCATTGTCACAAAAAGTTGCATATCCTAAACACTTAATAACACAGTGATGTTGCAACTGCATTCAGATAGTGGCAACTTTCTTTGCCAACATCTAAAAAATTCCCAACCTTTCTGGGTTGTTAAAATGAAGATTCTTCCCTCTGCCTACACCCACCCCCCCAAAAGTTTCTAACACTTGAGTTGTCTTGCCAAACACTGCTGAGAATTACACGGCAGCAAACCAACTATTTCCCACTGGCAGTATCGTTTACTTCTGTAGCCTGGGAGAAAGAAGCAGTTGCTTTGTTTTTGGTTATCTTTGTTTGTTTGTTTTCCTTTTTCAGCTGGCTGGTCGTTTTTTACAAAATCACCAAGGTTAGGCAAATATAACAGAGAGAGAATGTGTTCACTGTTAAACACAGTACAATTTCTGGGTATATGAGCAGGACACTGAAATAACCAAGAGCACAGGCAGACAGACCTGAGTTCAAGTTCGAGCCCTTGGACTCCTCAGCTGGGGAATTTGGGCAGGTTGTTGTACCTCCCTGAGCTTCGGTTTCCTCCTAGAGTTATGTGAGGATGAAAAGGAGATAATATATAGCAAGTGCTAAGCTCAGTGCTGGGCAAAGTAACTACTGCTTTTCAGTTAACTGTATCTTATTTCTTCTTTTCCAAGTAAACACAACACCACCCAAAACAAGAAGGCAGGAAGGGTATTATGGACATGTGCTTCTGCCTGCCTGTCACGCTTTCCTCCTCCTTCCAAGGACCCAGTTCTTTTTTCCCTGATGATAATCTTCTGTGTGTGTTGGGTGAAGTTTACTGCCTTCTTTTCTTTTTAGCCACAAAGGTGGGAATCAGTCTCAGGCTTTGGTGAACCTCTTGTCCCTTCCTGAACCACAATGGTAGATGCAGGAATGAATCCATGAGTCAAAATGCCTCTATTCTGAGTCCTCCCTGGATTTTTTTTTTTTTTTCTGGCTGGAGATACCATAATAGTTTGCTCAGTGCTAAGTCTGTACAGGTGAGGACTTTGTGCATATGATGGCTGCCTTTCCTGCTGTGTCAGAGTTTGCTCAGAAAAGCAGAACCTATAGAAGATATATATTTGGGGGTGATTTGCTACAATGGTTTGGCCTCTTGTAGTTGTAAGAGTGGTTCAATAGTCTATAGGAAAGTGTTCTTTCTGGGTCAAGGGCAGGAAGCCGAGGTCTGTGGGGCAGGTTGTTGAGAAGGTAAGATGGGCATAAAGTAGGGGAAGCAAAGATAAACTGAATTCTGTGAGGATGGGCAGAAATTCATGCAGCGAGACTAGGACCCACATTGGTCTCACCCGACCTCCAAGTCATCCACTTCGATGATGGAAGTAAGCTGGAGGAGAAGCTGGCTCCTCATGGAGCTAAAAAAGCACTTGGCCTGGGAGTAAGGAAAGTGAAGCTGCAGCAGAAGTTGGAGACCTACGAGCCCAGCCCCACAAGGTGAGCAAACAGGCAAGTGGCAGCATAAGCAAGCCACAGCAGCGCCTCATGGCCTGCACTGGCCTTCCAAGCATAAAAAGAAATGTGAATGACACTCTAGTTCCAATTCCAAATCTCATACAAAAAGTCTGTGGTTCATACTAACCTGGAACTATGGACAGAAAAGAACTATGGAAAATATAGTTTCAGTTTAGCTAAGCAGACAGAACAAATTTACTATACTGGCTATGTGATGAGAAGCATTCAAGAGAAGGGCAGAGGGGAAAAGCCCTGATGATGCCTTTTGAGTCTCTGGATGCAGCCGGGCCTGAAGCCATAACCATCTATCCCTAGAATTTCCACTTGTGTGAACCACTGAGCTTAAGCTTCCTTAAACTGTGATTCTGTCTCTTGAAAAGAAAGTGGCCTGACCAATATAAATACCTAGCCCAGCTTCCAATAGTAATTTAGTTCAAAAGTTGTAACAGAATCCCAGCAAAGATCCTAACTTTGGTATAACAGTTAGGAACAAACTAAAAATCCTGGGATAATAGTGAATAACTGATACACAGCATTTTCACTGTGCATGGGTAAAAAATTTGTTCAGAACTGGCAAAAAGGCTTATGTACAAAACATGGTCAATGTCTGCCATTAAGATACCAAGGGGCAGGTGTAGTCTTTGTAGAAGGTAAGCTGACACACCATGGGAAGCCAAAGAAACCCCCAGACAGAAACTCAAAGGTGGGGAGTCTCCATGCTTCAAAATTTCAAGCTATTTAAGAGCTCTGTGTCAAGACCCAAGGGGAAAATATATTTCTTATTATATCACAAAATCATATTTTCCAAGCTTTTTAGGTACCAGGTAGTATGCACCTATGAACGGGGGACAAACACATGGATAAGACAGCCATCCCCTCAAGGTGCGCAAAGAATCACCCTGCTCATCCTAGATACCATTTTTCTAATTATGCAATCAAAAATTTCATTACTTTCTGCAAAAGCCATCTCCCACTCCACATTGATCCTATGATCTACCAAAGTTCCTATGTATTTTCTTCTTCTTCTATATATATTAAAGTCAACTGCTCCCTTACCAAGTTCTTTCCTTCAGTAGATGTTTTAAATTTTTAAAAATGTTCTTCCAATTTCAAAAGTAGTAAATGCATATAGAAACTTTAGGACACTATGCCAAAAAGTTCTTTTTTTTTTTTTAAACTACTTTTATTCTTGGGTAGTGACTGTCTCGAGCCCTGGGAGGCCCCTTGCCCTGTCCCACTAACTGCAGTATGAGTAGGTAGATGGAATGGACCTCAGACCCAACACCATTCTTTGTTTCTGGTCCTCCCACAAAGATGGTACAAGCCATCTTCATCTGCTACTGGGCAGTTACTTTGTAACCAGTCTTATTATCTCTGCTTTCTTGTATCCCCTTCACAGCAATCAGAGTGTCACTCAGAATGTCAATCAGGTCTATGTCCATACCACCCTGAACATGCCCGATCTCGTCTGATCTCGGAAGCTAAGCAGGATCAGGCCTGGTTACTACTTGGATGGGAGAATGTCAATCAGATCACTCCACTCCCTTGCCTAAATCTTCTCATTTATTATTTGTCACAGCTAGAACATAACCCAAGGCATCTGAGAGTCTAGAAGGCTTTGTCTCACTCTTGACCTCATTCATCACTTTCTAGCTTCTCGGGGCTTCTCTCTGACCCTCAAGCCTGCCCAGTTGGTGCCCCTCAGGTTCTTGGCAGCAGGAATGCTTTGCCCTCCTCTGGCTGGCTTCTTCTGACTGCAGTCTCAGATTACACATCACCATTCCTGAGCTGCTTTCGCTATCCACTTTGCTCAAGAAGTCTCTCCCCACCTTTCCCCCACTTGTTTAGAACTCCTTTCCTGCCTTATTTTTCATCATTTCACTTATCAATACCTGAAACTATATTGTATGTTTCTGAGTTTACTGACCTTTGACTCCAGGCTTGAAGATCCCTTAGGGGTAGGTAGTTGAGAGACCCCATAGTAGAGTAGTTCTAGTAGCTTTCTTCAGATCTAGAGGTGGGGAAAGGGCCCCATAGTGATTTGCCATGTTTTGCTGATTGCCTTTAACCCTGCCCTCATCTTTGTAAACAGCGTCTTCTTTATTAAACTCTCCATCATTACCCCAGCAAATCAGCCTTCTCCTCCTTCCCAGGTGCTTAACTTAGGTTTTAACTTGACTTTGGGGACAAGGGAAGAGGTATGTGTCCTGATGAGAGATGCTGAATTGTCAAGGCTAGTCCTCTGCCCTTTGACCCAAGTATTAGAACTGTCACCTTCCTTCTGATCTCACCGTGTTCTTTCATTTTCTTCCATTGCTCGGCATCATGGAGGCACAGGAATTAAGAGTTAATGTATCTCTAAAAATTAAGCACTGAATCAGGCCCTTTATTTATAGCTCATTTTATAAATGTGAATTAAAGTGGGCCAGTCTTATGACACACTCAAATTTATTATCCCCACTTGATGGCTTGGATAGTTAAATACTTCAGTGAATAAACTTAGAATTCATTAAGTCTCATTTGGTCATATTTCATATATTTGCAATCCACTCTCTTCCCTGGCAGTTTTCAAACAAGAAAATTAAGGCTGGCTCTGAAATTTATGGATGTACTCTTCTAATACTCCTTTAATTGGAAACTCCTATGTGGTTTCCTAAGCAAACCACCCATGGAGAAAACTTATAAGACTGGGGCTCCTATTGTTTGACTATTTCCTAATTCCTTTTTTTTCTTCTTAAACTCTCATTAGCTCAGAAACACCTGTAGGTACAGTTCTGTAGAAACACAGCTAGGAGGGCCAACTTTTCACCTTCAGGTTGGCATTAAGCAGGTTTGGTAACAGTTAATTGGCTTAGTTTTCACTATTGAATATTAATGGAGTGGAATTAAGTCACAAAATTCCTGGTCGATGGGGAGCTTTCTGAGAGAGTTTAAACACCACAGTTAATTGTATTTGAGGAGAAGGAGGCTACCCTGCCCTGCTTGCATTTCTAGATGCAAAGATCTCCCCAAAACCATTGTGCTGTGTATGACTGCCATTTTGGATACTGTGGGAAAGGGGAGTGGGGTGAAGAGAAGAGAATGTGGCACGTATCCAGGTGTGGCATTTGAGCAGAGTTTGGGTTGCCCAAGTAGCCCTATTAAGTGTGCCTGAAATGAGATATAACTCCAGGACTCTGGGCTCAGCTGCTTATGGGAGGAATCACGTACGAGGATGAGGGAGTTAGATGTGTCCTAAGATTTTTAGTGCTAAACATCTTTGGCCTGAAACATGACAAAGAGCACTAGAGGGAGTCAAGTCAGTCAACAAACACGTATTCAGCTCCTATTGTGTGTGCTCCTAGTTCCAGACACTGGATATAGAGCCCTGACCAGGCAGTTTAATGCTTAGCACAGTGCTTATTGTGGGCTAGGCATCATTCTCAGTGTTTTATATGTATGGTGGTGGTGGTTTAGTCACTAAGTTGTGTCTGACTGTTTGCAACCCCATGGACTGTAGCTCTCCAAGCTGCTCTGTGCATGGAATTCTCCAGGCAAGAATATTGAAGTGGGTTGCCATTTCCTTCTCCAGGTGTGTGTGTGTGTGTGTGTGTGTGTGTGTGTGTGTGTATACAAGCAAGAAGGAATTCTGCCGGCAGATTACTTTTAGACTTGGACCACAGCCCTTCACTGTGTTTCTAGCCTGCTAGTCTACCTTTCAGGTTTCAGATTTGTACCTCCACAGTCACATGGACCAATTCCATTAAATCAGTCTGTCTCCATATGTATATACACATCCTATTGGTTCTGTTTCTCTGGAGAATCTTGACAAATATAATGGTTGGGAACTTGAATTCTGGAGTCATACTGTTGGAAGTCAAAACTCTTTTCTCTAATTTACTGTCTGTATAACCTTGGGCACATTAACTTCTCAGAGCTTCAGTTTCTTCATCTTTAGGTTGGGACTCCACTTAATTCCCACATTACCCCGGGAAGTATGTTCTAATGCTGTCCCAAGTGCCCATCAACAGACAATTGGATTAAGAAGATGTGGCAGATATATACTACAGAATACTACTCAGCCAAAAAAAAGTATGAAATACTGCTATTTGCAGTAATGTGGATGGACCAAGAGAATATTATGCTTAGTGAAATAAGTCAAATCCTTTAACATATTACTTATATGTGAAATCTTAAAAAAAAAAAAAACAAATGAATGTATATCCAAAACAGAAACAGACTCATAGATACAGAAAACAAGCTTGTGATTACCAAAAGGGAAGAGAAAAAGGGGAAAGGGAAAAACTAAGGGTATGAGATTAAGAGATACAAGCTACTATATATAGCACAAATAAGCAACAAGGACATACTGTACAGTACAGGGAATAATACCCATCATCTTATAATAACCTATAAAGGAATATAATCTGCAAAAATACTGGCTCACTATGCTGTACATCTATGTAGCTAACACAATATTGTAAATAAGCTATGCATGTATGCGTGCTCAGTCACCTCAGTTGTGCCTGACTTTGCAACTCTGTGGTTTATATAGCCCCTCATGCTCCTCTGTCCATGGGATTCTCCAGGCAAGAATACTGGAGTGGGTTGCCATTCCCTTCTCCAGGGGATCTTCCCGACCCAGTGATTGAACCCGGGTCTCCTGTATTGCAGGTGGATTCTTTACCACTGAGCCACCAGGGAAGCCCCACATAAGCTATACTTCATTTTTTTAAAAATTAAGACACAATCTTGGTGCTTGAGGGATTTGTAGACTCATTATCAACAATTCTATAACACAGTCTATACACAGTAATAAAGCACATTGGCTAAGCACCTAGGATTGGCAGTCAGAATATCTGGGTTTAAATCCTGGCTTTACTTCCTACTGGTCATGTGACTTCGGGGAGTTTGATGACTTTTTCTAGATCTCACCTGTAAATAATAGACAATGATGACAGCAAAACAGAGCTAACGTTCATCATGTCCTTACTGGGTGCTAGGTCCCAGACTCTCACACGGACTACCTCCTTGAATCCTCACCAAGTCCCTGAAAACTAGTTAACTTTTATCAACTCCATTTGACACATAAGGAACTCAGGTTTAAGAGGCTAAATGACTTATTAGGAGAGGGGATTGGTGGTAGTGAGGAACTGCTGAGGACCCCTACGTACTGGTCCTGAGTAGCCCTGGGTCCACGTGGCCATGCCCATCGGGGTGGCGCCCATCTGATCCTCTGAACCCCGGAAGGCACAGAAGAGCCAGTGCGAACTTCAAAACCTGACGGCCAGGGTGTATAAATTAAACACGTGCCTCCCGCCTGGGGGAATGACAAGCTCCCTGTGATTACTGCACTGTGAAAAATGTTAGCCTTCAAAAGGTTTCCTCCCTTCCTATTCTGTTAGCACTCACACAGAGTGTGAGTTAGCAGTGCTCCCAGCCTGCTGGGGATGCTGGCAAGGCCACGAAAAGAACCCACTCCCCCAGAAGATCTGGCTGCGTTTTTAGCTCCAGGCTGCTGGCACGTGCCACCTGCCCAGGTACCCAGACACAGGATTTATTGTGCTCTGCTGTGTTGGCTCTCAGGCCTGCCCTGGGATCTCATACTGACAGACACGTGTTTCATGGAGAAAAATTTAGGCCACTACACAATGGGGAAGGAGAGAGAGAGCACAGGAAGAGAGAGGGAAGAGGAGGAAGAGCAGATCAGAAGGCCAAGGCTGTTAAAAAAACAGGTTCTGTCCCATCCCTGAGCTTCTAGAAGTAGGAAGCACTGTGCTGACCTAGAGTTTCCAGCTCAGAGTTTCAGGTGGCTATCTTCTCTGCAGTCCAAGGAGGGCAGTTAGCCTGCAGACACAGCTTACTCCTGCAGCGGCTGTGATGAGGACAGAAAGGAGTGGAGCCGGTAGGGCAGGAACAAGCTAGAACCCCATGCGACAAGGATGACCCTTTCCTTCCCACCTTTGGCTACAGAAACAATTCCTACAGGGCTACATCTCAGGAGGAGATGTTCCAGGTCCACGGGAGCAGTGCCACGCAAGTGTGGGCCACTGGCTGGAGCAGGTCTGAGAATCCTTGGGTACCAGTTGGTGAAAGGTAAGTACAGAACTGAGGAGCCATGATGAGAAACTTTTAGCATGATCTAAGGCTACCAAGACATTTCAGCATGTGATCACTGACTTGTGTCATTGATCATGACACAGACCAGTTTGGGTGTTGAATTTGAGCCTGTGGGGTGTGTTTCCCATGGCCTGAGCTGTATGTTACGCATGCACAGTCACAGAACATCTTGGGTAGTGAGTTTGACAAGCACTGTTGAAGAGGTTATTGGTATGCTTCTATAGTCACTAAGCTGCTGTGCCTTTATGAGTCTCAGTTTCCCTGTTTGTAAACTGGTGATAAATCATGTATTCCTCAGGACTTCTGGAAGATGAAATGAGATGTGGTGTGCCAAGAGGTTAGCAACGTAGCAGACAAAGGCTGTGCACTCAGTACAAGTGAGCTCTTGTCACTCGGTCATGGTGAACAGACAGAGCTTTCAATCTGGCTTGGAACGAGGTGTCTCCACACCACAGATGTCTGGGGAAGTGAACACAGTCTCCAAGACTTGACCCACAGCAAGCCAAGGATAGCTCCAAGAGCAAGATAGAGGGGCTGGTCACCCGCCAGGGAATGAAGATGGTAAAGCTTATTCCCT
Source organism: Cervus elaphus (assembly GCF_910594005.1). Lineage (NCBI taxonomy): Eukaryota > Metazoa > Chordata > Mammalia > Artiodactyla > Cervidae > Cervus > Cervus elaphus. The sequence goes on along the minus strand of NC_057838.1, from coordinate 41,363,818 downwards.
CGGCTGTGAACAAGCGAATTGATGGTGAAGGAAAGCCTCGGGTCCTCGAGTGCTCTAAAAGCCGATAATAAAATTTAAAATCAATGGCGAAGCTGACAGCAAACCGATGGCAGGGCCAGAGGCCAGGAATGAAGTGTCTCTGTGCAGGAAGCAGGCAGATAGCCTGGGTGGCGATCCTCAGAACAGCACGCTGAGCATCCAGGTGAAAACATCTGGGCGCCTAGATTTCACAGAGATCCTGCCTCCTGGGCTAGTGCCACCGTCCCCACCCACCCCCCCCCCATGGATGCAGGAGGTGCGTGTGGGAAATGAGCTGTCGAAGGAGTAAGACCTGGACCCCAGTACTGTGCTGCCCTATTCACTCAGCTTTTGGAGGTATGGAGCCAGAGCCTGGGAAATTCTATCTTACACTATTAATTTCACTTACATTAAAAAAAAAATGAACAGACAATGCAGTCCAGCCACATTGTTATGGGCCAAATGCATCCCCTTCAAATTCATAGGCTGAAACTCTGATCCCTAACATGATGGTGCTAGGAGGTAGGACTTTTGGGAGGTAACTGAGTTATGAGGTCATGAAGGTGGGTCATGACAGGATTAATGTCTTATAAAAAGAGGAAGAGACTAGGGCTCTCTCTCTCTGTCATGTGAGGACACAGCAAGCAGGTGGCCATCTGCAAACCATGAAAAGCACTTTTATCACGAACTGCAGCAACCAGCACCTTGATCTTGAACCTCCAATCCTCCAGAACTGTGAGAAGTAATTATTTGTTGTCAAAGTCACTCAGTCTCTGACATTTTGTTACAGAGTCCTGAATCAACCAAGACAGTATTTCTCAGGTGAGGAGCTATACAGATTCATCTATCTGTGCAAGTGTTTCTTGATTCCCCTCGATGTTGGGGACTAATGGTGAAATAGTATATTTGGAAAGTAGTGAGTTTGGGACTGGCAGGGAAGAGAGATAGGTTAGCAAACACTTAGCATCCAGGGTACTAGGAACAACAATGACTTTATGAGACCAGAGGGGAGTGCAGAGGCAACACTACCTGGCAGGGAGGGGAGTGGGGTGAGTAGAGAGATGATGCTGAAGAGATGCCAAGCCTTGTTGAACCTGGTGGGTTCATGGTGGGCAGTGGACTGGATGGCTGCTCTCGTGATGTGTGGTGAAGGGGAAAGTGGGCCAATCAGAGTATCTCAGGAATTTCATTAGTAAGTTTACACTAGTAAGTGTAGGAATGAAATCTGTAATGGGTTATGAAAGCTGAAGAATGGAAGTGTGTAGAAGAGAGGCTCAGAGTGAAGCAGAGAGAGGTGGGAGGGAGAGAGGGAGGAAGAGGGAGAGGAAAGGAGAGCGAGAGAGCCCGAGACAGGGAGGGAGAGGGAGAGCATGACCTAACTGAATTTTGAAAACTTGACACAGTTCTATATTCCCATTTCCCTGCAACATGGCTATATTTGGCTGTTTTTGAAATGTTTCCATAAATTAGGATGGGTAATGTTTACTACAAGTAGTTTCTGTTCTTAACAAGCCAAAGAGTCCTAACAGAACTCTAGGAGTGATCTGGGAGAGCAATACTGACTCAAAGAAATATAACTGCACAGTCTCAGCCAAACACAAACAGAGAAATTAAACACTGGTGCGGACATCGCCTTTGCACACGGGCGCATATGCCCTGGCCTGAGTGCGCAGGGCAGCCATGACAATGCCCACTGTCCCTGGGTGGGCCAATGAACTTCGCTAGTTGTGAGCACCTCACAGAGCTGAGTGTGCCTGCTGGGTTGATTATACGTTTCGAAGCAAGAGGGAGAGGAGAGGAGAGAGTAATTAGCAAGCAAAGGAATGAGCATCTTGTTTGCATTTCTGTTGTGAAGGCTCATCATTTACATCAACGGAGGTGCTTAGTGAATTAAAGCCACATGTGAGTTAAGTGTGTTGATCTCATGATCTAACTTAAGAGCAAAACCACTCAGATTCAGCCTATGGTTTGAAGAACCGAAGCCAGTAATTAACTCTTAAGTCTTAAACAGCTTCCTTTACAAGCTAAGTGCCAACTGAACTTTGATTCATGAAGTCACCAATTAGTCTTCTTGGTTTCATGTTCCGTCTAGAGCCATCAGATTGATAAATAGGTTACATCATCTCCCTACACTGCCTCTTTGTCAAAGATAAATGGCAAAAGAGCAGATTAAAACTAAAACCCAAGACAGGATACCTATCTGAAATCTGAGGGATCTTAGGGTTTCCAAATGAATTAGCCCACTGGAATTAGCAACTTTTCCTCTACGCTGTATATGGAGAGGGGACAGCCAGGTGGCCCAGGGCATTTCTTTGTCCATTTTAAACTCGCTAAATGAAAACCACGTGAATGGTTGGTTTGTGAGCCAGACAATGTCCACAATTTAACAGCTGGAAGAGGTGTGAGCTCGGCCCTAGTGCAGACAACCTTCTCCCTAGTGTGACTACCTGGGTCAAGCGCCTGCAGAGGCTTCACTCAAACAGGTGGACACCGACGAGGCCCTGACCGAGGCTGAGCAGCCTGTGAGAAAGAACTCCAGAAACTCCACCCTCAGCAGAGAAAAGCGATGTACACATTTATCTCAGACTTACAGATTTAAATCAAGTCTGATTCTGATTATTCTAATGTTAAATTAACAGTTAAGCAATAGGTATTCACTTTCCTGCTAAAGGGGCTTCCCTCACAGCTCAGTTGGTAAAGAATCTGCCTGCAATTGCAGGATACCCCGGTTTGATTCCAGGATTAGGAAGGTCCTCTGGAGAAGGGACAGGCCACCCACTTCAGTATTCTTGGGCTTTCCTGGTGGCTCAGCTGGTAAAGAATCTGCCTGCAATGTGGGAGAACTAGGTTTGATTCCTGGGTTGGGAAGATGCCCTGGAGAAAGGAAAGTCTACCCACTCTAGGATTGTGGCCTGGAGAATTCTGGGTTGCAAAGAGTCGGACACAACTGAACAACTTTCACTTTTCTTGCTAAAGGGGTTCAGAAGATGCCATGTCAAAATATGTCATTTTGGCACAGATGTTACTTTGAGCCAAAGGCAGTTGAGAGGTAACAGATGCAAGAAGAGAATTTCTCTGCACTACCCCTATCTGCCTAAAAGCAAGGCAGAGGTGCTTGGTCCATGAAGGTGCCTTCCCAGTACCAAAAAGGGAAGGACAAATTGTCATCAGAGACTAGGAGTTGACACTGAGATGAGTTGGCATAAACAGACCTTCCGAAAATAACTCTCATAGGGAGAACTAATGGAAGATATTTTGCAGTCACTGGCCCACAATATATCATCCTTTGAAACCTGAATCTGTTTCCTTTGTTAAAATGGCATATGAGACCCCAGACTCCAATCACTTTTTTCAGTTTCTCTTTTCTGTGAATTCCTGTGCATGTTAATATTCATAAAATTTGTGTGCTTTTTCTCCTGTTAATCTGTTTCCTGTTTAATTCACAGGCCCCCAGGCATTGAATAAAATACAGCAGAAGAAAACTTTTTTCTCCTTGACAGTGACACAGTGCTAACCTCAAAACTTAAGGGAGACTTACAGTGATAAGGGGAAAGGAATCCCTACCCACCAAGGATTGTGAAAGCAAGAATGTCCTAAAGAAAATATCAGTATGCTTATAAGAATGACAAACATTTTTAAAGACCAATAATATCAAGTAAATACCTCTGATAGCCCAGTGGGTAAAGAATCCACCTGCAGTGCTAGAGACATAGGAGATGTGGGTTTAATCGCTGGGTCAGGAAGATCCCCTGGAGGAAGAAATGGCAACCCATTCCAGTATTGTTGCTTGAAAAGTCCTATGGACAGAAGAGTCTGGCAGGTTATGGTCCAAAGGGTCGCAAAGGGTTGGACATGACTGAGCAGTTAAGCATGCAGGCAATATTAAGTAATGGCATAGATGTGGCACAATGGGCACTTTTCTACCTCTTGGTGAGCACATAAATTTGGTGAAGACTTTTTTGGAAGACAATTTGGTAGGCTCTGTCAAAAATTAAAATGTACAAACTTTTGATCCAGCAATTTCATTTCTAGGAAGTTAATTAAAGACATCCTTGCATACATGCACAAACTCAGCTGGTGAGAAAATTTTTATTTCAACATTGTTTTTAATAGCAACACACTGAAAAATCATCCAGTATCCAGCAATGGAGAAGTGGCTACAAGGAGTCAGTAGAAAGAAAGAAGTAAGCCTCCACCAATATCCCAATGTGGGAAGATATTTAGGACAATGAAGGGGTTTAAATAGTAAGTCACAGAAGAGGACAAGGATTTCTTAAGTAGATTATAATGAAGCACCATCCATTAAAAAATGAACTTCATTAAAATTAAGAACTTCTATTCATCAAAAATCTATTAAAAGAATCCACAGGTTCAACAACTGATGAGTGGATCAATAAAAGTGGTATATACATAGAGTGGAAAATTATTCAGCAATTAAAAAATGAATGTCATTCTGATACATGCTAAAACCTGGATGTACCTTGAAAACATTATGCTAAGTAAAAGAAGCCAGTCACAAAAGACAACATAATGTATGGTTCTATTTAAATGAAATGCCTGGAATAGGCAAATCTATTAAGACAAAAGTAGATCAGTGGTTGTTAGGGCCTGAGGGGAAGGAAGAAGAAGGAGTAATAGATATGGCATTTCATCTTGAGGTGATGAAAATATTCTAGAATTAAACAGTGTTGATGGTTGCAAAACTTTGTGAATGTGGTAGAAAGCACTGCATTAAATACTTTCAACAGATGAATTTTGCTATGTGAATTATATCTCAATTTAGAAAAGTACATTTAAAAAACAGTAAGAGAGAGAAAAGGCAAACCATAGACTGTGAGAAAATATCTACAGTATGTACACCTGACCAAACTATCAAGAATATAAGGATATCTAAAGAGTTCCTACAAACCAAAAAGAAAAAGACAAACTGATATAAAACAATTAGCAACCAGTTTTACCAGGCACTTCCCAAAGGTGTTTACACAAATGGCCAAAGCTTATTAAAAGATTAGATTCCGAACATCTTTAGTTACCAGCCAAATGCAAACTGTAATCACAGTGAGAAAACACCACCCATGGTCCAGAATGTCAAGAATTAATAGCAAGTGCTGGTCAAGCTGTAGGCGATTGGGACTCTCTTACACTGCCAGAGGGAATGTAAACTGGCACCGTCACTTTGAAAATCTGTTTACATTATCTTCCAAGGCAAAACACACATCTGCCTATGACTCAGAAATTTCTTTCCTAGATATATGCTTAACAGAATTGAGTGCATATGTCCACTCAGTGATATGCTCAAGAATGTTCATAGCAGCTTTATTTATAAGTCCCCTGATGGAAGCAAACCAACCGTCTTCCAACTGGAGAATGAATAAACATGTATGAAATACAATAGAATACTACTTAGCAATAAAAATGAAAACAACAAAAACAAAAAAATAAACAGACAAACAAGGACGTGGATAAACCATCCAGAAATTTTTAAGTGAAAGAAGTCATGATTAACCAGTATATACTAAATGATTCCATTTATTAGAAGTTTAAGAAAAGACAAATTAAACTGAACAATGGTAATAGATTCGGAATAGTGGCTACTTTTATAGAAATGTGGACTTCCCTGGTGGCTGAGATGGTAAAGCGTCTGCCTACAATGAGGGAGATCCCTGGGTTTGATCCCTCGGTCAGGAAGATCCTGTGGAGAAGGAAATGGCAACCCACTCCAGTATTCTTGCCTGGAAAATCCCATGGATGGAGGAGCCTGGTAGGCTGCAGTCCATTGGGTCGCAAAGAGTCAGACGTGACTAAGCTACTTCACTTTTATAGAAAAGTAGGGATGAGAAAGATATATTACAGAGCCTTCTAACTCTAGGTAACTACCTGAGAAAGAATGGAGTTGGACCTTTTCATTACACCATACACAAAAATTAACCATGGAGGGATTACAGACCTAAATGTAACAGCCAAAGCTACAAACTAAGAAGAAAATTTTGGAGGAAATCTTCATGACATTGCATTAGGCAAAACCTCCTTAGATATGACACTAAAAGCGTAAGTGACAAAAGAAAAAGATTAAGTGGACTTCACCAAAATTAAGGATCTTTAATTTCCTTCAAAGAACACCACCACATAAATAAAAAGGTAATTTACAAAATTGAAGAAAATATTTGCCATTTGATAAGCCTTCCCAGGTGACTCAGTGGTAAAGAATCCGCTTGACAGTGCAGGAGACAAAGTCCAATCTCTGGGTCGGGAAGATCCCTTGAAGGAGGAAGTGGCAATCCACTCCAGTATTCTTGCCAGGAAAATCCCACAGACAGAGGATCCTGATGGGCCGCAGTCCATAGAGTCACAAAGACTCGAACCCAACTGAGCACACACATACACAAGGCATTTGAATCCATACCATTTAAGGAATTCTTATAACCCAGTAATAAGAAGACAAATAACCCAGTTTAAAAATGGAGAAAGAATCCAAAGAAAATATATAAATGACCAAAAAGCACATGAAAGGATGTTCATATGAATGGCCATTGTTGTCGTTGCTGTTCAGTTGCCCAGTCAGGTCTGATTCCTTGTGACCGTTAGGAAAATGCAACTCAAAACCACAATGAGATATCACATCACACCCCTTAAGATGGCTACAATCGAAAAGATAGATAATAACAAGTGTTGACAAGGATGTGAAATATCCTCACAAGAGTTTTTAAAAATGGATGGCACATGATTATATTTCAAGGAGACTGTTAAAGTATATAAAAGGATGATTTCACATACATATGAACAACCCATCTATACATACGTAGATAGATATGCATGAATTTGGGTGTAAATCCCTAGAAGAAATCTTGGGAAGATACTTTCAGAGCTCTGAAGTTGTTTGTTCTGGGAGTGAACAGAGGTCACTCTATGGCCTATGAGTGACCCCCTTAAGGGGTCTATGGCCATTTTTGTTTTTTTCCTTCTGGAATGTTTCATTTTTATCCAGCAAGGATTTTTTCCTGTATTACTTGTGTAATAAAACAAAAGTTTTAGAGTAAAAATTGCCAACTGGGAGTGCACAAGGGATTGTTTGAAGGTGGCATGGATATCCAGAGGAGCGAATCATCATCATGGTGTGACAAAACAAGGGCAGAAAGTTCTTCGATGTGGATCTGGAAGTTGGCTGTGACATGCCTGGGCAAGGTGATGTGGAAATTCAGAGAATGGGGCAGCATTTTGACAAGTCTAGTATTGCCTTAGCAGCAGCAGCAGCAGCAGTATTGCCTTGGTTTCAGTTTTTAAAAGTATGTTCATTATGCAACATGCATTTATTTTGGATCTATTCCTATGAGAAAATTATAGACAGATACAAGTATCAGAGAAGATTTATTTCACACACACACAAAAAAAAAAAAAATGAAGGAAGGAAAAGAGGATGCAAGGAGGAAAGTTGGGAAAGGAAGGAAGGCAGAAAGGAGGGAGGAGTAATAAAAATAAACAAAGCCAAAAGGTGAAACCCCACTGCCATTTTAACTGACCAGACCTGTTAAGAAATAATGAAAAGTGTTGAAAGTTCTAGAATCCCCGGGATACTATGCAATTCAATTTTTTCCCCTGAAAGAAAGTCTCAGACCAACCTTAAGAGTATAGCTGAACCTTGAACAACGGGAGGTTTACGGACACTGATCCCCACACAGTCGAAAATCCAAGTATAACTTACAGTCAACCCTCCATAACCACAGTTCCTCATCTGCAGATTCAGCCAACCATGGGCCATGTACTGCTGTGGTATTTACTATTGAAAAAAATTCACATGTAAGTGGACCTATGCAATTCAAACCAATGTTCAAGGGTCAACTGTGTTGTCTTTTCTATGCTAATTCTGCTCTTTGCCTCATCATTCAATTACACTTTATCATCAGGTAAAAGCATGCTGAGCACCAAAGAATTGATGCTTTTGAACTGTAGTGTTGGAAAAGACTCTTGAGAGTCCCTTGGACTGCAAGGAGATCCAACCAGTCCATCCTAAAGAGATCAGTCCTGGGTGTTCGTTGGAAGGAACGGATGCTGAAGCTGAAACTCCAATACTTTGGGCACCTCATGCGAAGAGTTGATTCATTGGAAAAGACCCTGATGCTGGGAGGGATTGGGGGCAGGAGGAGAAGGGGACAACAGAGGATGAGATGGCTGGATGGCATCACCGACTCGATGGACATGAGTTTCAGTAAGCTCCGGGAGTTGGTGATGGACAGGGAGGCCTGGCATGCTGTGATTCATGGGGTCACAAAGAGTCGGACACGACTGAGTGACTGAACTGAACTGAATTAAAAAGCATCTCTCTGGAGAAGGAAATGGCAACCCACTCCAGTACTCTTGCCTGGAAAATCCCATGGATAGAGGAGCCTGGTAGGCTGCAGTCCATGGGGTCGCTAAGAGTCGGACATGCCTGAGCGACTTCACTTTCACTTTTCACTTTTCAAGCATTGGAGAAGGAAATGGCAACCCACTCCAGTGTTCTTGCCTGGAGAATCCCAGGGAAGGGGGAGCCTGGTAGGCTGCTGTCTATGGGGTCGCACAGAGTTGGACATGACTGAAGCGACTTAGCAGCAGCAGCAGCAGCAAAAGCATCTCTCAGAACATTCTGCAGGCTGGCATTGTGTCATCCTCTACAAAGAGCTGCTGAATAAAGACGGTAGCTCATGCTTGGCTTCATCATCTGTGCCACCCTTAGCTTGATCTTTGGGATGGTTCAGGGTAAATTTTTTGGTTAGTTTGGCCTTCCACGGCTCACAAAAGATCCAACTTTGCCTCCAAAGTGTGTGCAGGCAGGAATAGAGTGGAGTAAGCTGGTTGTGCATAAATATACTTGGCCAAACTAGAGGAGGTACCACTCAAGTCATAAAAATTCCTGTCTGAGGTTACTGGCAGTTTTTGATCATGTTACTTGTCCCCGGCGGGAGTGAAATGCAATTACAAATTCACAGAGCCCTTGGGTAGAGGAATAGGATTGAAATTTTCCCTTCAAGTACTCCATTTTAAAGCAGGAAAACATACATAAAAAGAGAGTCAGGCCAGTGGTACCAAAACATTTTTTAAAAACTTGGTCTACCTTCCAGTATGGACTTACTGGAGTCACAATATTATCTAAACTAACTGCTGAGACCCCAAAGTCTGCCAAGCTAGGAATTCAGCCAGTATGATTGTCCATCCCTTCCAGTTTAAAATTAAATTAAATCTTTGGTTGCTTGCCTGAATTAATCGTTCAATTTGCAAAAAAACAATCAAATCTACGTTGTAAGTGATTCCAGCTGTGGGGTGTGTTTTTTTTCAGCAGCGGAGAAAAATTACTTAAGCATTTCATAAACAGAACTGAGAGATGCTTTGGTTTTCTTTCAGAGATGAAGGGATTTGTCAATGGTTATTGTCCTTGGACCTGGATTATATTTCTTCCTCTTTGGAACCCAACAGTTGACGTTGATGAAGACAATATAAATAGGTCGCCTTCAAGTCCAAGGACATTGCTACCAACCTTGAATATATTTTAAGGGCCTTTGATTGAAGGCAAAGAAAGCAAGCTAATTAGTCAATGTCACACCCACTGTTGGTTTTCTCCTGGAGGCTGACCACAGGAAGCCACACTCTGACACTCTAAACATACCTTTACTGCATTGGCACCTGACGAGCTCAAATTAAGTCAACCTGATTGCTAAAATTCATTTTTTCAGTTCTTGGCTATTGTCACTTTTCCCTCTCATGTAAATTAATACAAAAGAAATTCCAGCTCACATTCCTTACAAGTTGTTAGTATGAGATACATCTCAACTTTTATGACTGAAGGTCTTCCTATCTTATCTTTATGAATAACGCTACAACTTCAATATTGGGAGGTTTTGAGTGAGAACAGCTATCTTTCATAAATATAGCCTGAACAAGATTGTTAAGCCATCAGTTAATCTTTATATTTAAGGGAAATGAAAGGAAAAGACTCGCCGATAAATTACTTTTTCCATAGCCAGAAGCAAAGTGTGTACAATAAAGCACATATTCCCTAAATAACAAGAATAAATATATCTCATTTTTCTCCTTGTATATTGTGCTTATCAAACTAGAGCCTTATTTGACAAGTACTTTATTCTAATATTATAAATAGTCCAAAGATGAATACAATTCTTTTGTTCATAACTAATATATTTGGGAAATCAACTCTGAATCCTTTAGGCAAATCACTTCAGTATATTCATGGAAAGAACAAATTTTTACCCTCTGAACTGAATTATAAACAGTTTTTCACTTTCTTTACTCTAAATAACTAGAGACTTTTGCCTCAAAGTTACTCCTAACAAGAGAAAATTGCACAATGAAATGTGTTTATCTTTTTAATCCCTAAAGGCAGAAGATACAAAATATACATGTGGGATGCTAACATGACATAGAAAATCTATCACTGAACCCATGGAAAATAATATAGGCCTCTCAGCCCAAGACTGCTGGGGTCTTGGAGTATGCATTCATGTGTGAGTGTTAGGAGCTGAATAATCGATGAGTAAAGCTTATACTTGGCATGTAGCTGAGTTCCCATTCATAATATGAGGGGTCAGAGACTAGGTTTGGCTTTGGATCTTTACTCGCTGTGAAGGAAGGACTTGTCAAGCAAAAGATCATATAAAAAGGAAATCAAAATATTTTCCTGCATTAGAGAACAAGCTGGAGCCTGGGTCTATTAAGCTAGCAGCATGCTAGCCTGAACTTCTAGGTTGTAGCTGTGGGCTCCATGCATAGGAATAGCAACCATCTGTAGAGCACTTTACAGTAGGAAAGAGCCTCCTCCTAAGGGATCTTTGATTTATCACCCCATGTCAACCTTGGGAGAAAAGATTTTTTTTAAAAAGAAGTATTAACTTTACAGATGAGGAAACAGCCTGTATACAATGTCGCTAAGATGGAAACCCACATCTTTGAACCCCAAATCTACTCTACCAAATTTTTGTTTCTAAGCAATCAATAGCAGTTCAGCTGTCTTCTCTGTGTTTTTCCATTTGTAAAATGGGAATAAAAGCATCTTATAGCAGGGTTGTCATGGTGATCTGATGAGATAAGTTATGGGGATCAATTAAGACTCTGTGCTATGAAGTAAAAGACAAATCCAATTTACCATGGCTTTAAAATAAAGCAATTTATTGGCTCTTGGACCTGAAAGGTCCACAGGAGGGGGATTTCAGGAGTGAACTGACGGAGAGGTAGGTGGAGAGACAGCGCAGGGCTTCATTTCTCAGGGATTCTCTCTTGGCCCTGCCCTTCTCTGTGTGCTGGTCTCCTGCCCAGGCTGGCTGCCTTCAGAGTACTGGGATGACACCCTGCAGTTCCAGGGCTGCCTGGTTTCCCTTCTGCAGTGTGGAGAACAAGACGGTTTCCTTTTCCCCAAACATCCAGCTGAGTTTTGAGCTTCACTCTGATTGGCCATTTCTCTAAAAGGATTTTATAATTTACACTTTTCATTCCCCCCATCCACCCTTGGCCAGTTTAGAATATTACACCATGGCATCCCAGATCATAACATTAGTGTTGTACTTCCAAATGATATACTCCAGTGGAATGCTGGTCTTAAGAATCATACCAAATAATCATAAGGAGAAAGGGCAGAGGAGGAGGAGAGAGAGGAGGGGAGGAGGAGGAGAGGTGGTTTCCTGCTGATGACATGAGTCTGGAAGACACAATACATCTCTATAACAGTTAGGCCTTGTCATCTGAACTCTGGTTATCCAAACTCACAGGCTATGTAGATATGAAGAGGGAAGGCTCCTCTGTTGAAGTTGGGCTTGACCCTAGGCTAGTCCCCATCACTTCTCTTCCCTCAGCTATAGTTCCCTCCTTTATTTCCTTCAGGTCTCTGCTCAAAACAACCCCTCATTAAGGAGAAAAGTCCTAGTCCCTCTCTTTATAAGGTAGTACTGCCTTCTACCCCCTACACTGAATTAATCTTTTGTGGGTTTGTGTGTGTATGTGTGTTATATGATTTAACACCATCTAACATATTACTTGTCTTTGTTGACTGATTATCAATTTGTGTTTTCTCACTAGGATGCAAACACTTTGGCAAAGGGACTTAGGTCTTTTGTTTTCTGCTATGCCCCCAGCACCTGGAACAGTGCCTGGCATAGGCTCTAAGCTTAATAGTGTAGATCAAATGAATAAATAAATGTATATTATATACCACTTCTTGGTGATTCACAATGCCTGATACCACAGCTCTGAGAGTCTTGCTTAAGTTGTTTAAAACAAATATTGCCCAAATATGATCACTTAAACACTTTTGTTTAAAACAAAAACTAACATACCCAAGAACTAAAGTTTGCTAGAAATCACTTTGGGAAACACTGAACTATTATCTCCCCATTTTACAGGCAAAGAAACTGACCCTCTGAGCAGTCCAGGAGTATTACCAGGCCACACAGCGAGCCAGTGGCCATCAGGACTGAACCTGGCCCTACATTTTTCCAGGATACATAGGCTTCATCACCACCCTGTTCTGTATTGATTGAGGATCTTTGGGGCTAATTATACTGGACACACCAATCAATAAACTCATCAATGAGTATTAATGGGCCATCCATTCTGTGCCTAGTCATCGGCACCTGCATTGTGACACTGTAAAAGCTCCACTGACACTTTTACAGGACATACAATTTTTCAAGAGCTGCTGATTGATTCCTTCAACACTCACATTCACCAGTAGATACATTTTCACAGAGGGTTCTGGTTTCTTTGATCTTTGCTGTGTCAATCTTCTCATCATTTTATTATTATTATTTTTTAATTTCACTTCCTCTCTTCTTTTTGAGTTGTATCACAGTTATTGGTCCAATGGGACACAACCCTCTCTCTGGGCCAAAGATGCTCTACAGCCTCTACAGGGAAAAAAGCTGCTATGTGGAGAGAATGCCAGGTGACATGGGGCCCTCCCAGCCCAGTCACTGGTTTTCACTGGAAGGGAGTCACCTCCCTGACACTACTTCCTCACTTCCCACTCCCTTCATTGGACTTTGCTTGCTCTCCTCTGAAGCTACTCTCAAGGACATAATGCCCCCTTCGCCACCCAATCTCACTTAATTCAGCCTTAATCTTACTGAGTCGTCCAGAAGCTTCAGACACAGCTGACCACTCTCTCCTCCAGGACACAGATCCTTTCCTCCACATATACAACACCATGCTGCCTGGGAGTCCCTCCTCCTGAACTGACCGTCCCTCCAAAGTTCCCATGGCTGGTCCCCGCCAATCTATATTCTCATGTATAAATGGGGAGTCTAGACCCTTTCCCTCAATCCATATCCTTTTTCCCAAGAATATTATCTAGACCAATGACTCCAAATAGCCTCCCTCCCTACCCCCATGCCTCTACCACTGTCATTGTACAGAAAGAAAAACTCCAGGATTACACAACCAAATAGCAACTTGCCTTTTATTACTTACGCTACCTTGAGCACATTTCATCTTTCTGTGCCTCAGTTGCTTTAAATTTGAAAAGGAGTGAGAAGCACCGGCCCAGGAAGATAAGCTGGTGAATTTCTCAGTTGATTTTCAGATCTTCTTGCCCAGAAAGAAGGCTCAACGATTAAGGGCTCAAGAAGAAAACCTTTTGGAGGAGGATTGATCAGGCAGGGCTCCTGCAGACCTTGGATATCCTTGCGGGCGTAGAACTTACTTGCCACCTCCCAGGGTCCCAGAGAAAGCCTTGAGGGTGTAGATGGCTGGGAGAATGCTTTTCACCTGCCAGGACTTGAAGACTCCACAGCCCTCTCCAGGAGAGCAGAAGGAAAAGTCTAAAAGCCTGATAGAGCCACCAATCCCATGTGACACACTCTCTTCCTAAGCACTCCTGGCTGGTGAGGTTGAAGCGTACCTGAAGGAACTGGATGTGGTTCATGCTCCCCTGCCTTTCACTCCCCACGACAGCCCTGGGCACACCTTTGGCAGCGACCTCACCCTGCCTTCACTGCAGCCTCCCTCTCTGATCTCCACACCCGCTGTGGCCCCTGTATCTCTCAGAGTCACCCGTCCCAGCACCTCTGAGCAGCCTGTCCTCCCAGATGGCAACACAGCTCTGGGAGTTCCTGACGACAATCACCGCCCTTCTGGCATGCATTCAGAGGCCGCGGCATGGCAGTCACCATGCTAAGTATTGTAGGTCGTCGGCATTTCTGCACACACATTTGATGACCTTAAGGTGCTCATATCTGGAGCACTGGTTTCCAAGCCCAGCTGCACCCTGGAATCGGCTGGAGAATTTGAAAAAGTCCTGCTGCCGGAGTTCCACCCCCAGAGAGTGATTTAACTGGTCAGAGCTTGAAGCCAGGCACTGGGACTTTAGAGATTTCCATTGATTTTAAGGAGCAGGGAAGTATCAGCCCCTGCTATAGAGCAGTTACTATGTAAAGTGAGAGTGCCAAGAGAGGAATTCCAGGGTCACATAGGAGGTCCCTCCCCCAGCCCAGGTGAACAGGGAGGTCAAGGTCAAAGAAGGCAACCTTTGGATGGTTTTTATGGATAAGTAGGAGTGGGTCAAATAACCCAGAAGAGAAAAGGCCTGGGGTGGGGTGGAGTGAGGATTGCAGGCAGAGAGAAGGGAAAAGGTGGGACAGAGTTAAGGAGTTTGGAAACCACACTAGAACATTCAATTTCAGAAGTTCTGACTGATGAGATAAGGAGGTGGGAAGAGGCAAAAGCATGAAGGACATTGTAGGATTTTAAATTCAGGCAATAGAGCTGTAAGATGGGTGGGGCAGGGTGAGATTTGATTTGGGGAGCCGTCTCAGGGGGCTGTGTGAAGGATGGATTGACGGGTGGGCAGAGGGCGGGCAATGGAAGCTCTACTGAGGTATTCATCAACAAATCCTCTTCTTTGCCAACACCCAATAACAAGGAGAACAGACAGCGTTTTCCCAGGTCATCACCTGGGATACAGACACAGCTGATAGCTTGACATGCATCACTTTCCAAAAAAAAAATACTGATTCCATCCCGATGAGATTGTTATTATTATCCCCACTTTACAGATGAACAATCTGAGTTAAATAACACGCCTGAGCATCTCACAGATAGTTATGCTGCAGAGCCAAGACTCCAACTCAGCAACGCCAGCATCCCTAACCACCACATGTTGGCCCCTCCCCGTTTCTGATTGCATCCTGGGGGCTACTGGCATCACTAATGACTCAGCTAATGTTTGCATTTTAATGGGGGCCTTCTGTTACCTTAAAGTGAAGCACTTTTCCTAATTGATCCAGATGTCTGATGCCTCGATGGCACAATCTAAGGGTATAAAACTAACTTCCGCCTTGTAAATCATTTTGACTTGCCCAGCAAATTCAAATTCTTCTAGTTGCAGACACATGCCTCACTTCTGAACACAAGGCAAATCACCAGGAGAGGATGGAAGGCCTCAACCTGGTTTCCTGCCACTGCCGGTCACAAGGCAGAAGGGCTTATTAAAAATTCAGATTCTCTAGGCTCTTCCAGGCCTCCAGGAAATCTAGGTGTGATGTCTGGTATCCACACTGTAAAAGCTCCCCGTACCATCAGCCTGGAGGAGGCAGCTGGCACAGTCCCTCCCTCTGTAGGAGGGGGACTCCAGAAACAACTGTTTTTACACATCCTGTGCACATCATCTGAAACAAAGATCCCGTGTGCACAGGTTTGAAGTACAAGATCTCTCACAGAACTGCAGGTCTTGGCA
This sequence comes from Cervus elaphus, assembly GCF_910594005.1. Lineage (NCBI taxonomy): Eukaryota > Metazoa > Chordata > Mammalia > Artiodactyla > Cervidae > Cervus > Cervus elaphus. Next base: position 41,348,091 of record NC_057838.1, on the reverse strand, counting down.
CAAAGCCTTCCTGTTTCCAAGTCTGCTATTGTTCATCAACTCAAACAACCTGTGGCACCCCAGGTAGAAGCAATGGGAGGCCTCAACACTGCTGATCAAGAACTAAGAGAACAAATAAGCAACAAGGTCCTACCATATAGCATGGAGAACTATATTCAATATCCCATGATAAATCATATTGGAAAAGAATATGAAACAAAAATGTATATATATGTATAACCGAATCACTCTATCATACAATAGAAACTAACACAACATTGTAAATCAACTATACTTCAATAAAAAAAATTAAAACTGAAAAAAAAGAACTAATAGGAAGGGGAAGGCAACAGTCGGGTGGGCTTTTAGATGACAGGTGATCCTTTCTCCTTCCACCAAAATGCTCTGTACAGTTTGAGTTCTGCCTGATTTCCTTGCTCAAGTGCTCACATGCTGAAATCTGTATCGATATACATCTCAGGTTGCTTATGGTGGGGCAGATTGGTGACCAGAGACACCTCTGAAGGTCAGTTAGATTTTAGCAGCCTGGTCACTGAAGGACTTGCTTTGAAAATTAGAATAAATCACCTGCCTCAGTGGAAAGTTCTTTCACGTAGAAGCCAACATGGAAATCATTGCCTGGCACCAATCTACCAAATACCCTGTTGGATGCCCCAGGCAACTGTTTTTAAAAAATGAAGAACTTTGATCCCCAGCCAACTTCTGTGGCTCTGAATTTGAATGGAGTTTTTCTGGCCAAGCCTTTCATTCAGGATTGGAATTTAGTATGATGAGGATGAAATGCTTTCTTAAAACTCACTGAGACTGAAGTCCCAAGAATCAGGGCAGAGGTGCAGCTCCGTCCCAGAGACAGGCAGAAACCTGCTCACACACCAGCCACGTACATATAGAGCTGGGTTCAGATGTCCCACCTTGCCAACCCGTTGCCTTTCCAACTTGCCAGGTTCTACAACTGCTGCTTTCTGGGAGAGGCTGCTTTCTGGATGTTTTTGATCTGCAACCTGAAAAAGCCAATCAAATGTTCTAAGACTAAAATGTGTAATTACAAGTTTGGTCTAAGGTAAGACGCAAGAAAGGGGAATGATTACCTGAGATGAAGTATTGGGAGAGATTTCTTTTGAGAGACCTGGAAGAGGGCATACTCTCAGGGTCTGTAATAATGACTTGTCTTTTTGGACCTATGGGCGGCCATCCCATCCCTGGAGGAGAGAAGATACGTACTTGGGTAGATTCTTTGGTTCAGCATCCACCTGATTTTTCTGCCAGACTATTGGTAGAGCCACATCTAGGTGCACAAACCACATCCTAAATGTTCTAAGGCAGTTTCCATGGCAACTTCACCTCACTGAGGACCAGGTTCTAATTTACCAGCTCACAGTTCAGGCAAGCTTTCCTGCCACCAGGTGGAGACTGACTCAAATATATAAACTGGAATATTCTTTGCATATTCAAGGGGCATATTATTTGAGTTGGAAAGACTCTTCCAAAGTGAGCTACTTCAGTGATTTCCAAACCTAACTGATGAGAGACACCAATGGGGCACTTGATGTTGTCTAATATATGCTTGCTAGTAGACGATATCAGGGAGTTATCATTTTACTGACTATGATAGTGGTGTTTGAGATGCATAGTGATTTGCTTGAGAATATTCAGGCATGAATAAAAAGAGGAGTTAGTACTTATCAGGCCAGGTCTGCAAAGTAAATAGTAGCACAGGCAATGAAGGTCACTTTATAAGGATGTGGGCAAGATCTAGGGGAATCAGTGTGGATGGAGCAAGCAAGAGGGGGGTAACTTTCTGATCTGAAATGGCAAGGGACAGGAATGCTTAAGGCCCTAACTGTAGACAGAGGTGTGGAGTCAGAGAAGGCGGGCTGCCACGAGCTATTACTAGGAAGGAGGAGCCAGTGTCAATCTGCCAGGAGGGAGCCAGGAAAATACACAGCCAGTCTTGCTCTCCTCTGATTTTCCTGTCCCTGCTAGAAGATACTCAGAGCTGAAGAGAAAGGGAACCCCATGAACATAGCTGTTGAGTTCACCTTTTCTGAGGCCCGGAGGGGTGAATGGAGTAGATGTTGCTTGAAAAGAGGGAAAATAAATACAAAAAAATGTTGAAGGTGTGGGAGGCAGGAGGGAGGGCCATTGTCCTACTTACTTGTGACTGGATGTTGTCATTACTAAGTTTAAACAACCGATTCCCAAGTGTGGCTCCTGATCTACCAAATCAGGGTTCCACAGGGAATGTTTTTAAAAAAGATCCCTGGGTTTTTCATCTCTCACCTAATCCATATTCCTTATGAAATCTAGAATCAGTCTCAAAATCTGCAACTGCCTGTCTTCAGCTACAAACACTGAGCTAGACTAGGCTTGTGAGATGACATCCATTGGGCTGGCTTGTAGTAGAGGACAGATCTTTTTTCTTTTTTAGGTTATCACCCTTCAGCTAAGAATGTTATTGCTCATTGAATTTAAGACCACAGATCTCAGAATCACAAGGACCTAGTCTGGGTCCTGGGTGTAAATGTTGCCTGAATGACCTTGAAAGAGTCACCCACCTCCTCCGAGCTTGGGGTCCTTGGCTATAGACCAGGAAATGCAATATATCCATCCATCCATCATAATTATTACAAGAATGAAAGGAGAAAGCATTTCCAAAAATTTGGTACATTCTCAAGCGCTTATACATATAAATTATTATTAGTAGTAAGAATAATGTCACTGGTCTTGTGGAAGTAGATGCTAGATGTTCACTATGACATTAACTTCATATAATTAATGGATCTGTCCTAGGTAACCCCAAGCCTTCTTCATTAACCTCCTATTGATTTATCATCCATAAAGGTAGGAAAACTCTCTTTGAGCCTATTTAGTTTATAGTTTCTATGGCTCAATGAAATACAGGTTCCATAAATTTACTGTCTGCTGCATCCAGTAGATTTTTCTTTTATCCACTAAAACAATCTCTAAGTGCAACCTTCTACTTAGAGCAAATTTTCCTGCAGTGTTCAGATCTTCCTGATCATGAACAGGGGTTACAGTCCCTTATCTAAAACTCTTGGGCTGGATATATGATAGAATTTAGAATTTTTTTTGATATTAGAAATATATACCATCTATTATTTAACACCTGTCAAAGTCATTAATAATTCTACATGGCAAAACATAAATATTCACACTAAGTGGGATAAATAGACCATTAATCACCTCATACCAGATGAGTTCAACTCAGGAAGTTTAGGTCCGTTTTAAGTCTGGCCACCAAATGAATTACCAAGAAAAGAAGTTCAGGTTTCAGAGTTTTCTGAATTTTGGTAAGTCAGATACAGAACTATAGATGGTACTATTTCACAGGGGTGAGCAGGAGCAGAGTAGATGCCTGCCTACTGTGATAAAACTAGTCAAGGTCCCAATAGGCAGAAGTTCAAGTGCATAAAAAGGAGTTTCCGCCTTAAGAAACTATGCCATCTGTGCTGTGCTCCTCCATGCTACTGCCCAGACTGAAGCTCTAGACCTCAGTCCATGAAGTGTCATTCCCTGACAGAACACCTTTCCATGATCCCCCAACATTCAGCTCCTTAGGCAGATACACAAGACCATTAGTGATCTGACCCCTGCCTGACCTCAAGTGTCATCTGCAGTCTTGCCTCTAGGAATGATCCTGATTGGCAGATCCTCCACGCTGGACACTCCAGTCTTTGTCCCAACTCTACCTGGAATGTTCTTGGCCTTTCTTTTATCTTGTGGAAACTATACTCAACCCTCAAGAGTCATTTCTGCTATTAACTCTTCCCTGACACCCATTTTTTCCTGCATTTAGCTGGGTACATGGATCTGTATGTTCTAATCTGGGATGAGGCTGCCCTCCTGGAAAACCATCCTCTGCCGACACAATAATGCCATAGCTCTGGGTCACCAGCTTCTGGAACCACGAACAACGTAATGTGCTCAAAACACAAGTATTTGATCAGGCTACCCCATCCCCTGCTGAAAACCCTTTAGAAGCTCCAGGATTCTAGGATAGAGGTCTAAAACTTTAATAAGCCTCTCTATCATTAGGCCTCTGCCTGTTTCTCCTCTTCTGTCTGAAAGAACTTGATCCTCCCATCTGTGGAGTCCCAAATTCCCTCTGCATTTCACAAGGTTAATCCCCCCCACTGACCCCGCTCAATTGCGCATCTCTCTCAACATCAGCATCACTTTCTCATAGATTGATGTTTCTTTGCTTGATAGCCCATGTGGTAGTGGCAACTGGCTTGCCCATCTAATATCCATTCTGCCCTTCTCCTTGGTTCTAGAAGTGTGACTTTATTTCAGGGTGACAATGACTCCAACTCCAAGTCTATAATTCCTGCCTTTCTTGTAGCTAGGTGTGCCCACGTGACTGGGTTCCAATGGATGGTATATAAACAGATTTTGGATCCATGTCTCCAGAAATGTGAAAGAATGCATTTCTGGATTTTTTTTTTTTAAGCCAGCTAGTTTATAGTAATTTGTTGTGGTAGTCCTATGAGAGAATGAATACAAAAGGACAATTACCAGACTATTATATTCAAGTAGAACTCTGACCTACAGCCTGAAGCAACCAGTCCTGGAAACCAACCTACCAACTGCAGTAACTAGCCCAGAAGGTCTGACAATTATCTGTAGCAATTGAGTCCAGAAAGCCAAAAAATAACTCCTGTAACAACTGGCTTCAAATGAGCAGGACCAGATTAATAACCAGCAGGGTCCCTATTTTGTGCCCCTGCCTCCAACTTAGAAAAGCGAGCTGGACAAAGTCAAATATGCACCCTAGCCAATCACAAAGCATATTCCATTTCTAGTTAATCCATCAATAGGTGCCTTATGCCACTATCCTTCAATCAGGAATATACATGAAACCTCTTTTTTCCACTAGAGAGCTCTCCTTCTCTTCTGCCCATCTTTGAGTCTCTGCAAGTGACAGGAGCTGACTATCTGGCTAGAGCACACTCTGCTTGTTCCCATTTAAGCAGTCTTCTCTAATTTTTATGCCTAGGAAACGAATACAACAAGCATCTTCCAATAATGGCTACCCTAGCTCTGGCTCCTTCTCTTCCACACCTTTCTCTGACTTCATTGCTGGTACTTTTAGATAGGTGAATTTATTTTTACCATATTTTCTGACTAATTAAAACATCTCATTTTCACCATAACCAACACATAGCTTAATGCCTGGCATGTAGCAAGCACTCAGTGAATAATGGGTTGAATGCAATTAATGGTCCTCTTTTACCTGCCTGGTTTGATGTCACCTGGCTGTAGCCTTGTACTTCATGAGGAACATGGTTGTACAGAGCAGGCATGGGCTCATGGTTATTTAATACTCTAATAAAGGGGCTTTCACACTAGATAATGTGATGTGGAGTGGACAGTTTAATCACAGCTGGTCAATATTTATGAGGGCAGAGACCCAGCTGGGCTGTATGACTTATTTACAAGCTGATGTTGGAGCCCATAATCCTCCTTGTGAGGTCCACCTGTTCCAAGGTACCGCACTAGCAGGCAGCCAAAGCAAGCAGAAAGGAACCTGTCTTCATCCCAGCAACTTAAACAATTCAGGCGCCCTCCTGCCGTCTTCCTGGAACAGGATGCATTTCCCTTTTAATAGAAAAGTCAGCTTAGCTTTTCTTCGAAGCAAACTTCAGATCTCCCTCTGCCAACCCCCTTAGGGTCACTGCCATCAAAACAGAAAAATCTGCCAGGTACCACATTCCCTAGGGCACTGGTTCTACCTCTGGGCTGTGCATCAAAATCACCTAGGGGCGCTTGTTGAAAGGGCAGGCATTGGAGCCTCACCCACCCCAAATGAGTCAAATCCCTGGGAATGGGACTGGCCCTTTGGGCTGCTAACATGCTCCCTAGGTACCTGAATACTCTAGAAGGATTGATGCTGAAGCTCCAATACTTTTGCCACCTGATTTGAATAGCTGACTCATTGGAAAAGACCCTGATTCTGGGAAAGATTGAAGGCAGAAGGAGAAGGGGACTACAGAGGATGAGATGGTTGGATGGCATCACCGACTCAATGGACATAAACTTGGGCAAACTCTGAGAGACAAGGGGTTCATCATGAAATTAAAAGATGCTTGCTCCTTGGAAGAAAAGCTATTGCAAACCTAGAGAGTGTGTTAAAAAGCAAAGACATTACTTTGCCAATGAAAATCCATATAGTCAAAGCTACAGTTTTTCCAGTAGTCATGTATGAGTGTGAGAGCTGGACAATAAAAAAGACTAAGTACTGAAGATTTGATGCCTTCCAACTGTGGTGCTGGAGAAGACTCTTGAGAACCCCATGGACTGCAAGGAGATCAAACCAGTCAATCCTAAAGAAAATCAACCCTGAATATTTATTGGAAGGACTGATGCTGAAGTTGAAGCTCCAATACTTCAGCCAGCTGATGCCAAGAGCTGACTCATTGGAAAAGACCCTGATGCTGGGAAAGATTGAAGGCAGGAGGAGAAGGGGATGACAGAGGATGACATGGTTGGATGGCATCACGGACAAAATGGGCATGAGTTTGAGAAAACTCTGGGAAATAATGAAAGACAGGGAAGCCTGGTGTGCTGCAGGCCAAGGGGTCACAAAGAGTCAGACAGGACTGAGTGACTCAACAACAACAACAACAAAAGTTGCCTGAGTGTGGGGTGGCAGGAACCAATCTCCAGGTTAGGAGACTGACCCTGAGGACCTTCACTCTGAGTGACTGAACAAGAACAACTGGGAGATGGTGAGGGACAGGGAAGTCTGGACAGGGAAGCTGGGATCCATGGGGTCACAAAGAATTGGACACGACTTGGTGACTGAACGGCAGCAACAAAACGGTGCCTGAGTTTGGGGTGCCGGGAATCAGTCTGTAGGTTAGGACTCTGACCCTGAGGACCTTTGCTCCTAAGGTCCTTAGAATCCTGAGCATAAAGGCCACAGGAGTATGTGGACATCCTGAGCATTTGTGGGGATTTGAATCTTGATATGTGGTGTCGCAGGTCTATTCCAAGAGGAGGCTCAGGGGACTGAAAGGGTGCGGCTTCCATGTCTGACAGACACACTGCCTGACCCTGTAGCTTCTGAGCTGTGTGGCTTCTGGCTTGTCACTTGCAGACTCTGAGCTTGCATCTTTACAGGGAAGATGAAGACACTAAAGAAGAAGGCTATTTGGAGGATTTATGAACTCAACACAACAACCAAAATACATTGCAAGCTCCTACCTATTCCAGGCAATCTGATGGACAGCAGAGACAAAGTGGTGAATAAGAAGACACAACCCTTGCCTTTGCAGAGCTAGGTTTAGTCAACAGGACAGACATTAAATAAGTTCACAAAGGAATCAGCCATTCCATTTGCCATGAACTCCATGAAGGAAAAGCATAGACTATCACCAGAGGGTGACACTGATGAGTGTGGGTGAGCTAGCCGAGAGTCTGTGAAGACTTTCCTGAGGATGTGACACTGAGGTCTGAAGACAAAGAGGGAAACCTGGCCAAAAAGGACAGGGAAGGGCTAAAAGACGCTTTCCAGGCAGAGGAGGTAGAATTTTCTCAAGGCCCTAAGGCAGGATTTAACTTGACACAATTAGGGAACTAAAACAGGTTCTAGAAAACTTGCAAATGGTAAAAGTACTTCACAAACTGAGACAGCAAAGGAGTCAGATGTAAATGGCAAAAGATAAAGAGTTTGCTCATTACTGTAGATAAGTCTTGAGAGTCTGGCCACTTCAACTACATCCTCTCTGAGAAATGGCCTCCTTCAGTCTCAGGAGAAGGAAGATCTTGTAGTTACAGTGGACCTATGCAAGCTCACCCCTGATTAGACTGGTAGTGACCATTTCCTGGCTTCATACCATTCAAATATTTCTCTCTCTTTGAACCAGGAAAAAGAGAAGGTTGGAAGTTTAGTGGCAAAATTTAAGACTCCGTAAACTTTTGTTCTGAGAGGTGCCTGCTTCCCAACTCCTCATAAGTCTGGTGGTTTCATATTGCCATACAAGCCGCTAAACGTGAGCAGGTTTTCATCATTTGTAACTAAACATTTTCTAGACCCCTCCACTTCCACCTATGGAGCCTGACAGAGCCTTGTGAACTAGGAAATGCTTGGCATTCATTGTACTAGATCCCCCCAAAGGCCGGGCTTTTCTCCTCCTGATCAGATCATTTATGTTTCTGACTTCCTTGCAGGATGACTTTCTGTGAATGGTTTCACTCTCATGGCACTGGAGGCAGTTCACATCAGATGGTGGGTATCAGGTTTGACAGAGCTCTGTGGAACTGCACACAGGTTTCCTGAAGCTCTGCTGGCAGTGTCCTGACCTGCTGGCATGTAACCCAGGGCCTGACACAGCTGCCTTCCGCATCTTGTTGTTCGGTCACTTAGTTGTGTCCAACTCTTTGCTGCCCCAGGGACCACAGCATGCTAGGCTTCCCTGTCTCAGTTTGCTCAAACTCCTGTCCGTTGCATCAGTGATACCTTCCAACCTCTGCTGCCCCGCCCTTCTCCCCTTGCCCTCAATCTTTCCCAGCATCAGGTGGCCAAAGTATTTCCAACGAGTTGGCTCTTTGCATCAGGTGGCTTCAGTATCGGAGCTTCAGCATCAGTCCTCCCAATGAACATTCAGGGTTGATCTTCTTTAGGATTGATTGGTTTGATTTCCCTGCTGTCCAAGGGACTCTCGAGAGTCGTTTCCAACACCACAGTTTGAAAGCATCAATTCTTCAGTGCTCAGCCTTCCCTAAGGTCTACGTCTCAAATCCTCACGTGACTACTGGAAAAGCCATAGCTGTGACTATACGGACCTTTGTCGGCAAGGTGATGCTGCGCCTTAGCCCATGTGTAACGCAACATGCAGAGCCAGGTTATAAATCAGTAGCCAACACCACTTCCTCCTGGTACCCCACCCAGAATGGTGGTGCTCTGCTAACCCCTGGGAAGAGCTGAGGACCTCCTGGGAGGTGGGGGGGCGGGATTCAACACACGCTGGGCAGCTGCTCGGCACCAGGCACTGCATTAGGGTTGGTTTTTTTTTCCCAGTTGACTCTCACTGTCACCTTGTGAAGTAAATACTTTTTCCCATTTTATAGTGAGGGAACTGAAGCTTTGAGAAGTTTAGAAACACACCCCTTTACAAGTGGGGTAGCTCAAATTGCAAGCCACACATGTTCTGTCACCTCTCAGAACCCAGTGAGTCACCATTTAAATAAAAGTTACAGGGAGGTAGGAGTTGGCCTTGGAACCACTGCAAGGACAGGCCAAGGGTCCACATGATAATGGACTTCCAGGGCCATGATGGGCATATTTCTACCCAGACCCTACAAGAAGGGAACTGTTTCTACCGAGACCCTACAAGAATTTAAGGGCTGACTTTTGCTGTGGATTTTCAGAGGATAGTGAAAAAGAAACAAAATAAATATCTATATCTTTTTAGTCTTAGAAATCTAAATTCCCTACTGTTCAAGAGTGCTTTGGTTTCTTTGCATTACACTGGAAGAGTAGGGGACAGTGGTACAGTTATCAAGAACTCCAGACTATTCTGATCTTGATTTTTTCTAGCTGTGTGTCCTTGAGCAACTTTCTCAGCCTCTCTAATCCTTAATTTCCACCCTTATGAAATTGTGGTAATTATGAAACCTACTTTAGAAGCTTTTTAGGAAAGTTATTACCATTAGTTTGGAAGTAAGGGATGTGAACTCTGAAACATTTATTCTTTCTTTCCACAAACATTTGTTGAGAATGACATAATGGGAGGGTCAAGGAGGAGATGCATGTAAAGCAAAGTTTTAACAATTATAATGGACATCATGTCTTTTAAAATGGTTGAGAAACACTGTCCTAATGAAACCATGAATAAGCCCCTGTGCCCCTGTCCTGTGAAGTTAAACACTTTTGCTTTAGTCTCCCAGGTCTCCCAGGCTGACTCAAAAGTTAATGATTAGGAAATGTGAAGATGTAGAAACAAAGAATAGCTGTTGGGCTGGGAAACTGGTAACAATTTAGACTATAAATTTGCCACATAGCAGAATCACCAAACTCAGAGTTCTCTGAAAGATATGGATAAAGGCCTGACTCACATTCCTAAGTTGCTTTTACAGAGAAAAGCAGAGAAAAGTCTGGACTGGCGAGTCTCAGGGACCTCAGTGTCCATCTCCAAGAACCAGAATATACAGATACTCTCTGGTTCCTGGTCTTTCAGGAGTCTGGCGAGAACCTGGTTGAAGTCATTTCATCTCTGGAAAAAGAAAGGGATGTACAAGTAACACTAGTGGAATTACTTACTGAGTGAGGGATCTGGCAGAAAAAAAAATTAAGAGGAATGATTAGGGAGACTTTTGTGAAATTACAAAGGAAGGTTGAAGATAAGCCAGAGGGCAACAATGAAACACACTGCAACTAACAGCAGAGTGAAGCTACTTCCCCAGGCCTGAACAGGGAAGCAGAAGGAGTTACTGGAACTAATGAGAACCAAGAGAGAAGGTTGATAAGAGCTGTGACCTTAGATAAAGGAACAGAGACACTGCCCTTGGATATAGCAACTGAGAAGAGGAAGCACCCTAACCTCTCTCTGCAGCCCCATTCTACCATTCTCTTCCTGGTGCCTCCCATGGACTAAGTCAAATGGAAGCTATTAATAGATGACAACAGTGCCCATTGGAGCAGTCCATGGAGGTCCAAAACAGCAAAGTTGGAGAAAACCCAGCACAACTACCTACCAAGAAGAGGACATTCTTCCCTTTCAGAGGGAAGAAAAATCCTAAGAATCCCTTTGCCAGTTGAAAGTGGGAAGTGGCTCCATCGATAGTCATGATCTAGCATTCCCTTGACCATACCTCAAGGTGGGGCTTTGATTTGGAGTCTCTCTGAATTTGCCTATTCAGCATTGAAAGGTCAGTTCCAAAAGGCAAGATATTAATCACCTCCCCAAATCAATAAAGGGTCAGTGATGGGATTACCAATTGATATTCTAAATGGGGTCAGGCATGGAACAGTAATCTCCTTGAACCTTGTGGAATGTTATTGAATGGGTGCAATGATGTGCCACCCAAGGCCCCCTTCAGGAATGAAGAATTTGCTCTCCCAACTGCTGGTAGCCCAATGCAGGAATTGCCATGTCACCTTCCAGAGGAGCATGTCTCCAGTGACCGATCAGTGTGGGGATGTAAAGTTCTCCTTTTGCTTACCCCAATTAAGGTCAACTCTGAATGGCCAGCCCACCTCCAGCATGCCCTTTGGGGTTGACTTAAACCATCACTGAGATGCATCATAGCCCAACTTCTCCCTCTGCCCAATCCTGTTTCCTTCTCTTTTCCTCAGGTGTTGATCCCAAGAGCACCCCCTAATACACATCAGGCATATCTTGGATCTCCGTGCTTACTTTCTGGTACTCAAACTGCCTGTTAGAGGCTCCATTATTAGTAATCCTCATAAATAAAACTACAATTGAGAGTTTACAAGCAGTAGTAATAACAGACATCTTACTTATAATAACATGATACTTCAGACTCTACCTATGTTCACTTAATCTTCTTGGCAATTTGGAAAAGTCAACAGATACTTGGAAAACAATTGCCTTGTCTATTTTATTATCTCACAAACTTAAGATGCCCAGCATGAACGGGGATCAGGAAAATCCTCTTGTAGGCAGTCATTGTAGGATTTAGGATAATGACTGTTAAACTATTTCATGGAACATCAGTGCTTAACCAGTTATTAACAGGTATTCTCTTTTAAAAAGTGGGGGCTAATGTGCAGCTACACATTTTGGGAAAACACTGGGTTAAAATTCTTGACCACAGGACATATCAGAGCCTCTACTATACAAATGTGCATTGTTAATCTTTAAGAAGAGATTTCGTGTGTAGCGGTTCTTCTTTGACTATAAAACACCTATTACCATGTCTCCAGGCACTAGGCCCTGTGGAAGATGGTACTAGCGATGCTAATGTAGATGACAGGCCCATTAGACAGACTCATCTTCTGCTGTGACTTTCCTTTCTACTCACTTCTTTCTACTTTTAAGCAAAAGGGAAAGACATTCCTGGGGAAGCTCTGGAAGTGGCATCAGGAGGATGGACAGGAAGATTGTGTTCCACTGTGTCTCACCGGCAGGGAGAGAAGCAGGCAGAGATGTAGTAACTCTGAGAGGAGACTGCTCGTAAAATAAAGGGGAGGCCTGAACTCAGCTGGGGGAAGTGGGTGGGCAGGAGGACAGAGGGCTCGAGGGCTGGGGGCTCTGGGGAGAGGAGGATGCAAAGCTTAGGGATTTCTTCAGAACCAGGTGGATCTTTTTCAGAGCCTCTGGCTTTCTGGTCAACCCCGCTGAGGCTGCCAAAGGCACTGATGCTTTCAAAAGAGCAAATGAGAAGGAGAAAAATGAGTCCAGGCAGTTCTGTTCCAGCTGACTGGTGTGGCAACTGCTCATCGCTGCTCTCCAGGGCTTCGGGCTGCTCCAGCTCACCACCCTCTAAGACGGGAGGAATCTCTGACTGACACTCAGAGGCATGAACTCTACTCTGAGCTAACTCCATCCCTTTGGCCCTGAAAACATGAAGCCAGAGTTCAGCTACAAACCTGACTATCTGAAATTACAGAGTAAAACACAAACCAACACTGAATAATAATCCCCTGCCTCATATTTACTGAGTGAATTCTCAATTTACATGAATGAAGAGATCACAAATGTGGCTACTCCCAAACAGCAGATAATTCTACTCTTATTAGGTGTTGGGTCTATTTGCATTTGAAAATCAGAATCTCTGACACTGAGAAGTTTGACTTGTGTGAGTCTCAGTGGTGTCACAGTTCAGACAGCTAGCTTGGGAACCAGCACTGCTACTTCCTAGCTGTCTTCTGGGTCCTTCCAGAAGCTGATCCTGAGACAAGGATCTGAATGCAAGTAGTTAATTTGAGAAGTGATCAAGAGTACTGTTGGGGAGTGAAACAGGGAAGAGAAGGTGACAGATAAATGGTGTGTTATCAATTAAATTCCCACTATGGGCAACTAAGGCTCTATCCCATTAGGGAATCTGGGAAACCTTGGAAAACATGACTAAGAACAATCAGAATGGCCATCATCAAAAAATCTACAAACAATAAATGCAAGAGAGAGTCTGGAGAAAAGGGAACCCTCTTACACTGTTGCTGGGAATGTATATTGATATAGCCACCATGGAGAACAGTATGGAGATTCCTTGAAAAACTAAAAATGGAGCTGCCATATGACCCAGCAATGCTACTCCTGGACACATACCCACAGAAAACTGTAATTCAAAAAGATACATGCATCCCAAAGTTCTTTGCAGCATTATTTACAATAGACAGGACATGGAAGCAACCTAAATGTCCATCAATAGAGGAAGGAATAAAGATGATGTGGTACATATCTACAAAGAACTATTATTACTCAGCCATAAAAAGGAACACAACTGTGCCATTTACAGAGACGTGGATGGACCTAGAGAGTGTTAAGCAGAGTGAAATAAGTCAGAAAAACAAACATCATATGTTAATGAATATATGTGGAATCTAGAAAAATGGTATAGATGATCTTATTTGCAAAGCAGAAATAAAGACACAGACATTGAGAAGAGATACATGCATACCAAGGGGGAAAGGAGGGGATTGAACTGGGAGACTGGAATTGACATATAGACACTACTCATACTATGTGACAGGCACATAACTAAGAGCTCAGTAATGTGAGCCACTTTTTTTCCTATTTTATAAGATTTATTGTAAGGGTTAGATGAGTCAATATTTGTCCAGCACTCCAAATTATTAGATATCATTATTACTGTCATCAATAAGAATTTACAAAACAACTACTGTATGTAAAGAGCATAGTTGGGTGACCAGCACATGATAACAACAATCATCTTCCTTCTCTTCCTGGTGACCTACTATTTTTATTCTAAGAACAAAGTAAATCCACAAGCAATAAATTTTGGAGAGGGTGTGGGGAGAAGAGAACCCTCCTACACTGTTGCTGGGAATGTAAATTGGTGTAGCCACTATGGAGAACAGTATGGACATTCCTTAAAAAACCAAAAATAGAACTACCATATGACCCAGAAATCCCACTCCGGGCATACGTTCAGAGTAAAACATGGTCTGAAAGGATACATGCACCCTTACTGGGAAGACCCAGAGGAATCGGGTGGAGAGGGAGGTGGGAGGGGGGATCGGGATTGGGAATACATGTAAATCCATGGCTGATTCATATCAATGTATGACAAAACCCACTGGAAAAAAAAAATATTTATTGTTCAAAATGTACAAGCTTAATTAAGCATAGAGGAAATTTAAATGCTCAAACATTCAAATTAATTTTTTGTAAGTTTGTAGAATTTATGGTTCTGAAGTTATTAAAGCTTGAAATTTCATGAAAAAAAAAAAATAAAGAGGATACATGCACCCTTATGTTCAGAGAAGCACTAATTACAACAGCCAAAACATGGAAGCAGTCTAAATGTTCATCAACAGAGTAATGGATAAAGAAGTTGTGGTACATATATACAATGGAACATTGCTCAGCCATTAAAAAGAATGAAATAATGCCATTTGCAGCAACATGGACAGACCTAGAGATTGTCATACTGAGTGGAATAAGTCAGACAGAGAAAAAGAAATATCTTATAATATTTCTTTATATGCAGAATCTAAAAAGAAATGATACAAATGAACTTACTTAGAAAACAGACTCACAGACTTAGAGGAGGAACTTACGGTTTCCGGGGAGGAAGGATGGGAGTGATGGATGTATTGAGAATTTGAGATGGACATGTACACACTGCTGTACATAAAATGGATCACCAACAGGACCTACTGTACAGCACAGGGAACTCTGCTTGATATTATGCGGCAGCCTGGATGGAGGAGAGCTGGGGAGAATGGATACATGTACATGTATGGCTGAGCTGCTTTGCTGTGCGCTTGAAACTATCACAACCTTGTTAATCAGCTATACTCCAATATAAACTAAAAAGTTTTAAAAAAAGAAGAGAGAGAGAGAAAAAAAGAACAAAAGAAAGCTCTTTGTAAAGACCTAACTCTGGAGAGGCAGGGAACCAACAGCCGGTTTTCCCACCTGGTGCTTACCCGGCTTGTCTCCTCCCAGTCACTTCTCCCTGGGGGTAGAGGCTTATTCTCTGCTTGATGAAAGGTCTCATCGCTAACCTTCCTTGGAGCCAGGCAGGTGATACTTGGCTCTCAGCAAGCGTCTCAGCAGGTAGAGTTAAACACAGGGTATAGATATCCATAACACCATAATTAAGCAAAGAAAGGCGCTAACTACAAATCCAGAGCCCCAAATGTCCTCCAAGGGGTTGTTAGGGCTGTGTTGAATCTGTTCACTGGCAATACCTTTGAAAGGAGGGTGTGCCAGAGAGAAGCCAGAGTCGTCATAGATCACCTGCAGACAACCAGGGGCTGAGTGTACATCCAAGCTCATTTCTTCTAAGCTGAAAGCTCTGAGCCAAAGAATTCAGCCTGGTTCTGAATTAATGATGAGAATGAACAAGGTTTGGCATCGCTTCCCTCACAGAGAGGCGGGCACTTAATGAATCTTTCATGGCTCGCTCTTGATGCCATTTTCAATGCCAGATTCTCAAGACCACAGAAGTTTCAAAAGCAAGTGCCCCGCACCATTGGCTGTGAGGGGAAGTGGGGGTGGAGGGTGGGACACCTTCTGAGGGTCTGCCCAGTTGACAACCATCTTCCCTTAGCAGATATATACTTCCTTAGCTCAGTGTCATTTGGTAACATGTGGGAATGTGCAGTCTTGACTATGGCTCTTGGTGATTGGTCTGCCTTGGGTGCCTGACTCACTGGGCCCATCAAAGTCCTTTCCTTGGGAACTGTGAAGTGTAACCCAGTGAAAGTGAGTCATTCTCCTGGGGTGCCTGGATCTTTAAGATGTACTCCTGGCAGTTGTGAGTGAGGTATCTTTCATAGAGAAGCAGGAGAGAATCCTCCCGAGAGAGAAAGAAAGAAAGAAGCAGAGATGAGAGGCAGAAAGAGACAGTCCAGACTTTAAAGGCCAGTCAGTGATGGTTCCTTCCTGAGACCCATAGGCATTTTCACTTCTCAGTTCTCAGAAATACCCCTATATCCTCATAAATTCACATTTTCTGCCTAAACTAGTATAAATTGGTTTTTCTGTTACTTTCATAATAAAAATATTTCACATAATAAAGTGAAAGTGTTAGTCGCTCAGTGATGTCTGACTCTTTGCAACATCACAGGCTGTATCCTCTGTCCATGGGATTCTCCAGGCAAGAATACTACAGTGGGTTGCCATTCCCTTCTCTAGGGGATCTTCCCAACCCAGGGATCAAACTTGGGTCTCCTTCATTGCATGGAAGCAATCTTAATCTTAAGGTCTACTAACAGATGAATGGACAAAGATGTGGTATATATATATACATACATGCACACATATACACATACATACATACATACAGAATGGAATATTACTTAGTCATAAAAAGAATGAAGTAATGCCATTTGCAACAATATGGATTGACTTAGAGATTAACATACTAAATGAAATAAGCCAGACAGAAAATGGCAGTATCATATGACATCACTCATAGGTGGAATCTAAAAAATGATGATACAAATAAATGAAGTTATTTATAAAACAGAAATACACCCACAGACATAGAAAACAAATTTATGATTATCAAAGGAGAGGTAGGGGGAGATAAATTAGGAGTTTGGGATTAACAGATACATACTATTATATATAAAATAGGTAACCAACAAGGACCTGCTGTAGAGAAGGGGGAAATAACTCAGTATCTTGTAATAACCCGTAATGGAAAAGAATCTGAAAAAGAATATATATATGTGTGTAAATGTGTATACGTATGTGTGTGCTTAGTCGCTCAGTCGTGCCCGACTCTTTGTGACCCTATGGACTGTAGCTCACCAGGCTCCTCTGTCCCTGGGGATTTTCCAGGCAAAAATACTGGAGTGGGTTGCCATGCCCTCCTCCAGGGGTTCTTCCTGACCCAGCAATCGAACTGGGGTCTCCCACATTGCAGGCAGATTCTTTACCAGATGAGCTACCCAGAAAACCCCAAATGTATATGTATTTGTGTGTATATATATGTGTTGTGTGTGTGTGTGCACGTGTGTATCACTGAATCACTTTGCTATATACTTGAAACTAACTGTAAACTAAGTATATTTCAGTTAAAAAAAAATAAAAGACACTGCACTAAAACCTTCCCACTAGACTGTCCCAAGCAGAGTTCCACTTTAGGTGTTTCCAGCTAAGGCAGTTTATTATGAGGACTTGATTTGCAGGAAATGGAAAAGGACAAGAGAGAAATCAGGACTCAGTGAGGCAACCCCGGGGATGAGTCAGCACAGGAAGCCCTCAGAGGCTGGAGGGACCACATGGGGAGAGGGACTGATGGGGCCCAGGCACTGGGATCACCTAATTTAAGTTGAAATCAGGCAGATCTGCTGGTGGGAGCTGAAGCCACAGAGGGAGTGGGGTGAGATGCAACAAGGTATTACCAGAACAGAGTAGCAAGCCTCCTTGGCATCTCCTGGCTTTTCCCTTTCCTCTGCTCAATCGTGTCCAACTCTTTGTGATCCCATGGACTGTAGTCTGCCAGGCTCCTCTGTCCATGGAATTTTCCAGGCAAAAATACTGGAATGGGTTGTCATTTCCTTCTCCAGGGGATCTTCCCCACCCAGAGATTGAACCTGGGTCTTCCACATTGCAGTTTATCATCTCAGTCACCAGGGAAGCCCCTTCTTATGTTCAAAGCACAGTTGAAATGTCATGTCCTTTTGTGCCAGCTTCCTCAACCAAGGCAGATAGGAAAATGAAATACTAAACTCCATGGGAAAGCTCAGAGAGGATTAGAGAAGCAGCACAGACAATGAAGGGCTTCCCTGATGGCTCAGAAGGTAAAAAACGGCCCACAGTGCAGGAGACCTGGGTTTGATCCCTGGTCCAGGATGATCCCTGGAGAAGGGAATGGCAACCCACTCCAGTATTCTTGCCTGGAGAGTTGCTATAGAGCCAGACACAACTGAGAGACTAACAAATGAAGGGAAGGGAAGCAAAAGATAGCCACTCATGGCCACTATAGAATCATTACTTGTATGAAGGCAACAATCGTAGCTGCCATACACTGCTACCTCATTTAGGGTAAGGATTTATTTCTCCATTTCACAGGCAAATTGAGGAACAATAATGGGTGACACTGAAGCATGCAATTTGGGGCACCAAACCACAGAATTTACTCACTGGGAAGATCAGCTTCTTGGTTTTCTTGGCAATTTGCTTTCTCTAAGACCTAAACTGATCTTCAAATGCTTTTTATTTTGTCAGTTAAGGTCCTAACCAATGTATCTAATCTTATCACCTATATTTATATCATAGCAATTTTATATGACAAAGGACAAGGCTGCTAGTATCAGCGGTATATTACATGGCCAGAGGCTGGTTAGGGTTTGTAAAACCAATCATACAAACAAACATACGTCATACATTCCCTCCTTACTTCCCTCCTCCCCACCTCCCCACACTCTCCCACAGAGCCTGAAACATTAGATGGATAGTGGTTGATGGTTTTAATTACAGGATGTCTTTTATGGCTATTGGCTTCTCCAAGTTCTTAGAACTGAAGAACACTGATGGTTGTTCATGTCATCAGTTGTGGTTGGAGTCCCTGGGGAACAGTGATGCATTGGTTTTGTGGCCTTCACTTCAAATTCCTCACGTAAACAGAGGTCTGGGTTAATTTCATATGGTAGAGCTGGATGTGGGATTGGGATTAATTTCAGCCCATCTTATTTCTAAGCACTCCCCCGACATGCATCCTCTCTCTTATTTGGGCTGATCTTACTGTTACTTCTAAACCCATCATGCCCATCCATCACTTTTGTCCAGGTCATTCCTTCAACTTGGTGTACCCTTTCCGTTTTTTTCTGGAAATCTTAATCTTTGAGGATCAGTCAGAATCCACATCCTCCATGGAACTGTCACAAGTGAACCTCATGATATTACAGCACAAATGTGGCTAGTACTTAAAATACACAATCGTCCTCCTCATTAATGAGGCATCTTTATTAAGTCTTTTATATAAAATAAGGGCTTCCCAGGTGGCTCAGTGGTAGAGAATCTGCCTGCCAATGCAAAAGATGCTGGAGACGCAGGTTCAATTCCTGGGTTGGAAAGTCAGACACAACTGAGCATGCACCACACACACACACACACACACACACACCCATCTATCTATCTATAATGCTCAGTGCCAGGCACTGGGGTGTCAAAGTGATACAAACCACAGTCCCGTCCCGTCATGTGTTTACGAGCTATTCAAGGAAACAGAACATTTATTCATTTATTCTGTAAGCACTGAGTAGCTACTAAGTATAGGTATTATAATACCAGGTAGGCTCTAAGAAGAGATAATCATAACTATATACACATATACATTATATATGTATCTGTATATGTTACATACACATAAACATTAAGCAATAGCACAGAGACACACAAATGATAAGAGACAAGTGAGATCATCTAGCAACACAGTATAGCTGTTAAAAAATGAGGGACAGAACTGGGTCTGGAACCTAGCCCTACCACTTAGAACTGTGTGACCTTAGGTCACTAAGGCTGCAGAGCACCTTTGTGTAGGTTTTGTCCTAACATTTATGCCTGACCTGGAGGGTGTGTGGGGGTTGAAATCAGCCCAGGTCCTGCTCACCAAGCTGAGCTCTCTGGTTCTGGGCTCGAGCAGCCCAGAGGAAGGCACGCCCTTTTATAACTCATCTGCTGAGTGAGTACCATTTTGAAACCTGTCCTCCCGGATGAGGCTCTTTACTAACACACACAAGGTATCATAAGGACCCGTGGAGCCCTTCACTTAACCTCTCTGAGCCTCAGTTTCCTTATTTACAAAATGGGACTAACAGTGCCTTCTGTATGAAATGCCTTCCCTTGGAACACCATGGAAATTCTCCAGCCCACCAGCTGCCACTAGCAATCTTTTGGAGGCTTCTCAATGGTAAAGCGGAGACATGGAGGTTGCATGATTGCACCTGCATTCTTACCTCAGGGCCTCTCCAGGGAGTGGAAGAACATCACCTCATCACCACCCAGCTTGACCAGCGTCCCTACACCTTGGAGGCACCCCCAAACCTGCAGGAACACTAGAGGCAGAGCCTCTAACAATGGGAAGTAGAGGATGAAGTGAGAGTCCTGGTTGTTGGTAGGGCAAGAATCAGCAGCAAACAACAATGAAGAGCTCATGCAGGACAATCAGATTGAATCTCGGTCAAGTCTTGGCTCCACTGTTTTATAACAACTTGACCTTAAGTAACTTATTTAAAACCTTAGTGAACTCACCATTAAGCTGTGGGTGGCCACTGGGGCTGCTGAGGGGCTGCCAAGAGATCACATCAGGGGCAAGCTGGCAAGAAGCATATCCATGCGCCAGGGAACCTGCTGCACAATAAATGCTCTCTACACAGTGGTGGTGATTATGAGATCTCTTGGAGAGCACCTAGCCTTGCTTTAGAGTAGCACTGAGCGCCCAGTATACCTAGATCCCAGTGGCATGGCTTCCCAGCCCACCATCTACAACCTGGAAGGTCTATTTGGGTGGATGATAAAGGCCAACTTGTCTGTTTTGCTGTTGTTCCAGCATATGGGATCTTAGTTCCCCGAGCAGGGATGGAACCCTAGCCCCATGCAGTGGAAGCACAGAGTCCTAGCCCCTGGACAGCCAGGGAAGTCCCTAACCTGCCTGTTATACTGTGAGAGGCAGAGAGACAGACAGACAGACAGAAAAAGAGACAGGAATAGACAAACCCAGACCATCTCTTTCCTGCTGGCAATTACTACCTAACCTCTTAGGAGTATCTCAGACAGTCTGGCTGCTAAATCACCACCACTGCAGTAATTGAAACAGAAAATCATGCTCCGAAGAACAACCTAGCAACACCACCATTAGCATCTGTGGTTTTTCATTGCAAACTGGGGAGATAATATGCCTCTTAATGTGTTCACGGGCACATTCAGATATATATCTTTACCAATATTTCAACAGGGACTGGGTCCTTCCTGCTCTTTCCTTTCACAGATGATATGTGGGGCTATTCATTCAGGGAGCCCAAGAGGAACCGTAAACTTTTCCACGTTAGCGGAGGCAGCTCAGCTCTGTGGCTACTGCAAGAGTTTCATTTGCTTCCCTCATCCCTCCCCTCCTTCCTCTTTCCTTCTTGAGTGTGCATTTGTACCGGGAAAACAGAAATGCAACACGTAATCACACAAATCCGTAACTAAAATCTGTAGGACATGCTCAAATTGAGCAAATAATGCCTCCAGGGGAATCACATATCTTTGGAGGAAAAAAGGGAAATGGATTTGAAGAAATGCTGAGAATGGGGTGAAGAGGGGTGGGTAAAAGAAGAGAAAAATGTTCTAGAGAAGAAGAACAGTAGGTACAAAGGCCCTGAGGCACAAGGGAATTTAGCATGTCTGATGAGCTGAAAGGAGGCTAATGTGAGTGGAGGGCAGAGGCTAAGGGGAGGGCAGCAGAGAAGCTGGGCTGGTGCAGTGGCAGAGCATGACTCACACAGCTTAAAAGCAATGGGGAGGTTTTTCTGCACATTCTGTTAGAATTGCCAGAACCCTTTAATGTCAGGATTTGACCGTGTGGCTTCCTTGCTCCATACTTTCTGTTGCTCTCTGTTACCCATGATAGTGGTTCTCAAGGTAAGGGAATTATGGAAATGCAGGGGATATGTTTGGTTGACACAGCAATAGAGAAGTGCGACGGCCATTTGGTGGAGTAAGGGTGGAGTGACAAGGTGTCAGACATACTTTAAGGTGTAGAATTATTTTACATAAGGGATTTTTAGACTACACATCACACAATTTTGGAGGGGACTTCATGTAGGTGAAAAATCAGTTTTGAGTTATCTGAGATGCAGTAGTTTTAATGCGTGCGTGCTCAGTCATTCAGTCATGTCCACATCTTTATGACCCCATGGACTGTAGCACGCCAGGCTCCTCTGTCTGTAGAATTTTCCAGGCAAGAGGGGGTTTTCCTGACCCAGGGATTGAACCTGCGTCTCTTGCATCTCTTTCATTGGCAGGCAGACTCTTTACCACTGCGCCACCTGGGAAGCACCAGTGGTTTTAACACATATCTGCAAAAGTATTGCCACTCCCCCTTCAAAGCATGGAGCCTAATTCCCCTTCCTTTGAACATGGCCAGACTTAGTGACTGTCCTCTATAGAAAATAATGCGGCAGAAGGGATGCTATGTGACTTCTGAGGGTGAGTCATTACGAGCAGAGCTTCGGTCTTTCCTTCTGTCTCTTGGATCACTCACTGAGGGGGAAGCCAGGTGCCATGCTGTAAGGACACTCAACCAGCCCTGTGTACAGAAATTTGCCCAGGGATGAACTAATGCCTCCTGCCCTCACATAGCACCGCCTTGCCAGTCTTGTGGGCGAGCCACCTAGGAAGTGGACCTTGCGGTGCCATTCAAGTCTCCAGATGACTCCAGACGTCCACCTTCAAGTCTGCCAACTGAGGCCCCAGACATCCTGGAGGAGAGACAAGGTGCCCTTCTATACCCTGTCTGAACTCCTGGCCCTCAGAAGTTGTGAAAGATAAAAAATGATTATTATTGTCTTCCGCCACTACGTATTGGTGATAATGTCATGTAGCAGGAGATAACTAATATATGAGCCAATAACTTAACTCCACCTTTTTTAGACCAGCAAAAAAATTTTTGCACAGTTTTAACATATATTAAGGTTTCCAGGAATGCAACTAATGCATAACTCAAGAGACAGTTGCACTTTGCTTCGCTTGCCTTTATCAACAGTTGTTCTCCATCTAGTCAAAAGAGTCTTCTCACTGTTCTTCAAATAGACTGCACTCTTCTGTTTTCTCTGATGAATTTATCCCGAATTCCCTTCCTTTTCCCACCTGTATTGTAAAATCCTACTCCTCTCTGACTTACACATTCAGTCAACACACGACGACAGCGCACCTTTACAGGCCAGACCTGTGTGCGCAGCGCGGCCTGGCAATGAATGACATGCCTGGAGCCTGCAGCGGAACTTGTGCAATTACAGGAACATGATGATAGAAGGAGGCTGGTTGCCCACAGAGAGGTAGCAGCAGGGGGAATTCATCTAGGCAGCTGAGCCCTCCAAGCTGTAGTGGTTTTAGAACGCATTGCAAAGGGCAGAGTGATCCCCACCTTGTCCTGCAGGGAGTGACGGGAGGGCCGGGATTCCACACTATGCCCGAGTCCTTCCCTGTCCAGCCTGATCAGCTCCCTGGTGTTGAATCTTTGCTCTGTACGTACTTGTCTGCTCTCCGCAAACTGGATTGTACGGGCTCTCCAGCTGGGCAAACCCCCATCCCTTAACTCTTAAAGCTTCTTTCCTGGAGAGACCTGGAAAACTCTAGAACTGGATCTGCTTTCTCTCTGACAGCTGGCAAGTGCTAAAGCTGGTGTCTGGAGAGAGAACACAGAGTCCGTGGGATCTGGCTGCACCTCAAGAAGTGAACAGGGACTCTGATGAGCAGAGCAGCCCCTGCCTGGGTCCCAGCCTTTCCCTGTAGCCCTGCTGGTCCTGACAGCCTGACAGGGGCCTGGTGACCTCCACCAGCACCCCAGCTGATTTATGCACCCTTTCCTCCAAGCTTCTTAACTCCATCTGCCTTTCCTCTTTATTGACCGGACTGTGAAAAAACACACACCCGAGAACACACACAATGCAAATCACAGGATACATCTTTCAAGGATGCACCACCAAACAAGCTCCAAGTTGACGTGGCCTGGAGATGACGCTGCTGAATTTTCAGAACAAAATCGTGAGAAAGTGGATTTTCTTAGAGAAGAAACCAGCAAAGGGAAAGTCCTCATCTTTCCCACCCTACCGTACCACAGTTCTTTCCAGAGAGGCTTGTAATTTGTACAGGAGCCAGAGGGACTGGCTGCTTCTTGCCACTGGAGGGCAGTCTGGAATCCCGAGACCAAGAGGGATCCAATTTGTTGGGCCTTTTTTTTTTTTTTTTTTTTTAACCCAGAAACAGGATCCCAGTTAGCATCAGTAGACCATCTGGAAATCCATCCTCGAGAAGACAGTGATGACAAATAGGTTTTAGCATGAGTGCTCGGGGCAAGGCAGGGCAGAGGGCAGAAGGGAACCAAAAGGCTTTAAGTTCTCCTGCAGGTGGAAAGAGGGAGCCTGGCTTTTGCTTGCCAGTGTTCAGAAGAAAAGAGGTTTAGTTAGCCCAGTGGTTTACAACTGGGGGTGATTTTTGTCTCTGCTCACAAGGACATTTAATGGTGTCTAAAGACACAGTTGATTGTCGCAACTGGGGTGGTGGTGGTGAGTGGAGACCAGGAAATCTGCTCATTATAATCATCCTATCATGCACAGAATGTTCCCCTAACCCTAATCCTGACCCTAACACCAACCCAGGCAAAGGCTGAGGACTCCTGAGTTGACCCAATAGTGATTTTTAGCATTACCCACTCAGTGGGCAGGAGGCCTACATTCCAGTTTTGTTCACAGCTTCGATTCTGCCTGGAATGGAGCTGTTCCTCAGGAAATGGTCTGGTTTTGCAGATGCTGTCATGGTTCCCAGAGGAAGAAATATCAGCCCTGCATCTTCACTGCAACCCCTTTATTCCCCTGTGTTATGCTGGAATTCCCCTGTAGCAGACTCTGTGACAAGCACTGGAGCACAAGTAGTTGATCTGGAGAGGAACCCCAGGAAACTGCTAGGGGGGTGGGGGACAGTTAGGGAAGGGGGAGACTCCAGTGTAAGCAGCGCAGTCAAATAAACTACCACAGTGGGCAGAGAGAACATGATCCCTTTGGGGAGTCCAGACCTCAGGGAAAAGGTGAGGGGGTCTGGCACCTCCCTGGCTCATCAGACACTGGCGGAGAGACGCTGACTGGGGAGATGCTGGGCCTTCACTCTCTGGCAATGTAGCCCGCCTTGCTAGCAGAGAGGTCCCAGCTGCAGAGAAAGTCCTCAGAGGTAGGCGTGTGCTGGCCAGCGGGCTACAGAGCCAGAGGGCACCTGTACCCCCTCACCCCGCAGCCCCAAGGATGTCAGAAGTCCTGTGTGAGGACCTCAGTTCCCTTTCTGACCATGCTGGGGTGCACCATGGTCCCTCAACGGGTGTTAAGCAGACGTGAGCACTGCCTCAGCCAGGACTCCAGTTTCTTGGTCCCTCAGATGCCACTGCAGTGTTAGCCAGCAGCAAGCCTGACCACAGAGGCCAGGGAGCAGAGAAGGACTCACCCAAAAGCTAAGAAATTGTCAGCCTCGGGGCTCCTGGGTTCCTGGGCCCTGTGAGCTCCCTGGAGTTGATGATGCTCCACAGAGCTCTAAATCAGTGTCAGTCCACCCTTCATGTCCATATAAACCAATCTCCTAGGGCCTTGTGAAAAGGCAGACTCCGATTCAGTGGGTCTAAGGGGAGGTGGGCAATGCTGCACTTCCATTAGGCTCCCAGGTGATGCCCTTGCTGCTAGTTCACTGAACTCGGAGTGTTAGGTTGCAACCAGTAGACACATGTATGTAAACACCTCCACGTAAGCGTTCCTGGGAAATTGCCCAATGAGATCTGAGAAGAAGGGGTCTGTAGCTCTAAGGCTCCTTTTCACATTCTATATAAACTTTTACAAACCTAGTTTTCTCATTTTTTTCTTAAAGGACCCTACTTCCACCACCTCTGCCACCAATTAATAAGCCTCAGTTCTCATAAAACTTGGATCTTCCTTTTCTAACAGCATTTTAAAGGGCTAGGATCTAGCTTGGACAGTCTGGTCCCCATGCATTTTGATCTGCATATCAGAAGTTCTGGAACTTTCTGCTTCCATTTCCTGCTCCATGATCTCAGACAGCTTCCAAAATTAGAGGCTCAGTAAAGCAAAGGAGGATGTGAGATAAGTGAGGAAAGGCATTTAGTAGATTAGGTAGCTGGTGGTGTGAATCCTGGAACTTAGGCCAATGAATCAGAAGGGGGGTCTGGCCCTTTCATCATCTTTCATGAGCTACTTTAAAACTCTGTACATTGTAGGTGTGAAATCAAATTTATGGTAAGACAAGGAAAAATTTAACATAAAATTTTTTCTCTGCCCTTTGGCCTCCTCTCTCACCTTTACTGCACACTGTGAATCTGCATTATGCATCAACCCAATCTACCCCCCATCAGCGGAAACACCAGCTCAGTTACAAAAAGCAACATTCTCCCAGCATCAACAAAACAACCCTGTAAAGGATAACATTCCTTCTCGATCATGTAAAGGCCACAATGACCCAGGACCCACTTCTTACTAGACTGTATAAACTGTCAATAATATGTTATTTAATGTACAGCCCTCAGTCTCAAAAACTTAAATGACCTCTGATAGGTGGAACAGTTCTTGGAGGTTTCTGAGAGGTTGTTTATTTGGCACAAATAAATGTTTCCATTTCTTTTTTAGATCGATTGATTAATTTTTGTCAATACAGGAAACTGACCATATAAAGCAAATAAATTTTGCCTAGGGTAGATGCAACTGATCTCCACCTACCTCTGGAAGAGGAATATTTCATCCATTAGCAAGCCCATTCTGACATTTCTGACTACCTATGTATGGACCTGCTTTTTTTCAGTCTTCTTTGAGGTAGTTGAAATAACTGATTTGTTTTTCACTGCTTAATGGGTTAAAGAAAATCCTGGATCTGTGGTCAGTTTATGTATATAAGAATCATTATTTTACCTTTCAAAAATATTTCCCTTTAACATGGTCCCCTTGCATGTACCCCCACCCTACCCACCCTGCAATCGACTGACAGTTTCTCCCTTCGGGATTCCTGAGAATAGAGGGAAAGATAATGACTCCCAGTTTCTTCTCCTCCTGGGAACTGGCGTTAGATCTCAGAGTACTGGTTTTCAGAGTGCCATGTCCTAGGATTCCCTGCTGAGCCCAGGACTCCCCATTTCCCTATGTTACCCGATGTCTCTTAGACCTGGTTTCATCGTTTGCCCTCTGGGCAGTATTCCCAGAAACTGAAAAGGTCCTGAGGATTAAATCTGCAACGACAGGTAAAATGCTGAGCATGAGGTCTGGAATTAAATGAGTATCTGTTTGGCCACTATTGTTGAGGCTATATCTTATGTATGCTAGATATTTTCCACTTTCTGCCCTTATTCATTCTCCACCACTCTTCCCTTTGCTGTGTGCCCCAGGAGGCTGACCTTCTTCTTTTGCATCTTATCAGTTTCTACCAACTGGACCCTCCCTTCCCTCTCTGGAGTGGTCTTAGGTGGGCAGCATCCCTCAAATGCCACAGGTCCTGCCAGGCAGCCACTGCCGCCCCCAGGTCCCATAACTGCCCTTCCCCTGTCCCTCGGGCCTTCAGCGTGGTCCTACGTCCATGTTCCTAGGCTTGTATGACTGCATCTCCAGAGCCAGATGTGTCCCTACACCTGCCCACTCCTTTAAAAATATTCCCTTTACTAAACACTCCTCCAGTCACCCACGCCAACAGCGCCATCTGTCACGACCCCAACACAGTGAATGCCATTTTTAAATACTCCTGTGTGTTCTTCTCTAAGTGAGCAATGCTCCTCTGAACTTGGTGGAAACAGAGTCAGAACCTTTGTACCTGTTTCATCTTAACTGTGAGTGCTTTGTGGGCAGGCCACCAATGTCCTACCCCGGAAGCAACATTCTTATTCACAGCTGACCGAAACATAGGCAAGGTCCAGAGAACGCTGCAAAATAGAATGCCTTTTTCTCTTCCTCCAGGCACTCTGCCTCAGGTGTCCAAGAGTCCCATTAGTTTCTCCCTCTCCTCTGATTCCCCCACTGTCCTTGTTTCTCTTGACTCTGACCTCCCTCTGGTCCCCGCTCCATCTCAGAGCAAGAATGGTGGGCCCTTGTGGTGGATCCCACACTTCTTGCAGAAAAGAGCCTCTTCAACTCTTATACACCTGTCTCTTGTGAGCTGCCTAACATCCATATGTTATGAGGCAGATGTCACTGGTTTATTGAAAAGTCTGGGTTCTATAAGGCTACAAGCGACTGTTACATTTTCTCCACTTACTACCTTCAAGTGTGCTGCCTAATCTCTCTTAGTGAAACAAATTCCCTAACTTTCCATTCGTTTGAAGGATTTAAAAGTCCAGTCCAAGTTCGTTTCAATTTGCGACTGCCTATCCTGGTAAACTCTCACATCTCACCTCCCAGAAAATGCCTGACTTTGACCCTCAGGGTCATGTAGCAAAGGGGTATGGTCCCGCCTCAGCTTGTCCCCCTCCATCTCAGCCTTCCTCCTTTCTGCAGTGGGGCTTGAGAGGCAGGCTGGGGAAGAAGAGATAACTGTTTCTAAACTGGTGCTGTCCTTCCTGTGTGAGGCTCTCTCGACTTCTCTGGCAATGCCTTCTGCTGGGCTGGCAGCCAGCACAGGCTTGCTTCTGGGGCAGATAACTAAGTTGCACCGGAAGCCCAGAAAGAGGGGACTCCCACCCCCATTTCCCTGACCTGAGCCATACCTCCTGGCTAGACACCTGCCAGATGCTTCCAGGGTAGATAAAGATGGCTATGGAGTTTCTGCTACAGCTTCCAGCAAAGGAGGAATCTCTTTGTTCTCCCCTTGAACCTGGGCTGATGGGATGCAATGGAAGGGGCATGGGTATGTGCTCAGTCACTTCAGTTTGTGACCTTATAGACCGCAGCCTGCTAGGCTCTTCTGTCCATGAGATTCTCCAGGCAAGAGTACTGGAGTGGGTTGCTGTGCCCTCCTCCAGAGGATCTTCCCCACCCAGGGATCAAACCCACGTCTCCTGCATTGGCAGGCAGATGCTTTACTGCTGAGCCACCAGAGAAGCCGTAGTAGAAGGGATATTCTGGGACTTCTCAGGCTAGGTCATAAGAAACCTTGCAGCTGCCATGAGGATCTCTTGGGACAGACTCTGAGAGACCCAGCCCACCAGGTCTGACAATTCTGAGATCACTGTGCAGTCAAGGCAGAGTGCAGGCGCGCTGATCAACAGTCCCCACTGAGCTCAGCCTTCCAGTCATTCCCCCGAGTCAACAATCCAGTTCATCCACCAGCAGCTGCACACAACCAAGGGCCTTGGGCGACACCACAAGGGACGGAGGAATTCTCAGCAGAGCCCTGTCCAAATTCCTGACTCCTAAACTCATGACATATAATAAAATGACTGATGTTTTTAGCTGTTGCAATTTGGGGTGGCTTTTTCGCAGCAATAGGTAACCAGAACACCTCCCTCAGCTCCTGTCTTTGCTGCTGGAATAAAGCCTTGAGTGGGTCAGTGGCAAGATGGTCAAATCAAATCACATCTCTTGGTGTCTACATGACCCACCGCTGCTCTGTGGTTTTCTTTCTCTTTCCATCTCTCTCTCTGATTCTTCTCTCTCTGCTCAATTTTGGGGTCACCCTTCTGGAACTCATTTCATTGGCTTTGGGGATGAAGTACTAACCTTTCCATCCTCCATGGGGAGCGATGAGAGAGGCAGCCACGTTACCCCTCGGTTCCCATCAGTAAGAAATAACTCCAAATACATCTGGCTGATGACTGGGTGGAGGATGGGAGGTGTTGCCTGGTGGCAAACCAGTTCATCTGCTTCTTAATGATCTCCGAAGACAAGTTAGTTTAGTATCTCTTTGATACTTCTTTGCCTTCAATTTTGGGTCCCTGTTGATTAACTTTGAGGTTAAATAAATATAGCTTCTTTCTTTTCCACTTTAGGCTGGAAGTTGAGCAATGACAAAGGTATAAGGCAGGCAGAGATCAAAATATCAGTTGTATTTCTGATAAAACTAGAGCAGATGACACATTGAGATCTCGCCAAAGGTCTTGCTAATACTGCAACCCAGAATTTGATGTATTTACCTAGCCAATCTCAGACAACCCTGGAAACGCATAGGTCCTTCTCCTCAGAGGCAGGGATTTATTACTAAGAAACCCTCATAACCAAGAGAGCACTGGAATACACACTTTGTGTAGATAGGCAGGTCCCCAAGGGGGACAGACAGGGAAAGGGCGGGGCTACCATGCCTGGTCTGTCCCTAGCTTGTCACTCAATAAATTCTTCCTCTTCTAAATGAAGAAGCAGAAGGAAGTCAAGATTCTCCTCATTAAAAACAACAATGAAGTATTTTCTCCAACAGCTAGCTCTTAGGAAGCAAGTCATTCCCACTTGGTGTCCTGCTGTACCTGTCTCTATTTCATTGCTCTGTGCTGTTGGATAGCTTTGCTTCCTGCTTGAGACCGGCCTCCATCCTGGCCCACATGCTGTGTGCTGGGGAGGTTGCCCCAGAAATGCACCCTGTGAGCAGGGCTCCTGTGCCCTTTGGGTTTTGGTTGGCTTTGGCCAATGGCAGGCAGTGGCAGGAGAATGAAAGACGGGAGGGGACTGAGGCTAGGGGTTTATCCCCTGGCTTCCCCATGCTGGTTCACTGAAGCTTGTCTGTCTACGAAAGGCCACAACTCCCATCAGGCAGCCATCTCAAGGGTCACCTTCTCTGGGGACCTGAAACCATAGGTCATCTTTCCCTTCATAGCTACATGAGGTAAACAGCTCTGATTTGTGCCTGACTCATTATTTTCTCCCACCTCTTCCTGGCTTACTCAAACTATGCCCTCAGCTTTGTAGAGTCCCTTCATTAAACAATCCCCAGATTACCTTGTTTGAGTCAGTCATCTGTTTATTGTTAGAACGATGACTCTTACATCTCTTCCTGAAGACTGTCCTTGTCAGGGAAAAAGAGATCACCATTCTACCACACCAACTGTTAGAATGTTGTGTCCTCTCAGAATTCTTACATAGAAATCCTGACCCCTGAAGTGATGGAATTGGGAGTTGAGGCCCTTGGGGGATGATGAGGTCATGAGGGCAGAACTCTCATGAGTGGGATAAGTGCCTTTATAAAAGAGACCCCTCTTAACCTGTGCCATGCTAGGACACAGGGAGAAGAGGGCCGTCTAGTAACCAGGAAGTGTGATCTCACCAGATAGTGAATCTGCTGGCACCCTGATCTTGAACTCCCAGCCCCCGGAACTGTGAGAAACGAATGCGTACTGTTTTGTTAGAGCAGTCTGAATGGACTATGACAGGAGCCTCCTCTCGAAGCCTTCAGTGGGTCCATACAGTTTAACATGCACTCTATTCCATATTTCCAAGACAGCAGCAGGCAAAATGATAATTAAGAATTCATTCCTAGGGGAACATACTTCATAAGAGGTATTGACAGGAGTAGCCTCCAAATTTTGAGAAGTGAATGAAAGAAAGGTAACATAGTGGCTAGAACCTTGAGCTCTGGAGTCAAACAATTTGACCTTGATTTCCAATAATCTATGTGGCCTTGGACTTTTCCTCTCTCAACCTCCTCTCCGTCATCTTTATGGGGAACAACAGTTATAAAGATGAAATGAAGCAAAGCTTGGTGCATAGCAAATACTCACCAAACACTAGCAAGAACATACAACTGAGCAGACACCAGAGGGTGAGTAAGGTTAAAATGTCACCCCAGCCCTATTCACCAAGCCAAGGGGTACCAAGCACCCTGTCCCAGGTACCTGGAAACTCCCAGTAAATAGTGGCTGCACTGGCTCAAAATGTCCTTTTGCAATAAATATCCCCTTCGTGAGTTGACACCAGAAGGCTTACAGATAAAAGGATTCTCCTTTCTATCAACCAAGGCTCTCAAAGTTCTTACCTGACCCCAAGCCAGACCAAAGATAAGATAGAAGAAAATCAGTCAATGACAGAGGTATAACTGCTCCTTAGTGTCTTTTGCATGCATGTGTTAGAATGCGAAGAGATATTTGATCACAAGAGTTCCAATTTAGTGGTTTCTGAGAACTGGGCACCCCAGAAGCCCAGCTACAAGCATGGAAAAGGTTCTGAAACCAAGACTGATGGGTGAGCAGCTTTAATTACCCAAGGACTGTGTTAATGGCCCTTGGGGTATCTTATTGCTATTCTGACACTTGGGAACATGGCATTTTCCCATTAAAATGCCAATTATCCTTGAGCACTTCTGCAAATCCATCAGCTGGAGGCTGCCGGGTTGTCGAGCGATGCGGTTTGATGGTTTGAAGCAAACCTATCAGATCAAGGGCATTTTATCTGGTAGTTCATGACTGCTCAGAGTGCTGTCCCACCCCTGCCTGCCCCCTCTCCCAATGAAACACACATATACACACACACACTCCACTAAGCACAAAGATCAGAATCTCTATTTCCAAGTAGCCAGTGAAGAGGAAGTGTTCAGGAGCTGGGAATCAGCGAGAAAATCAAGATCTGGCAAAGAGCCCCCAAATGAAATTTTTTTTCATCTGGATAATTGAAAGCACAAGCTCAAACAGAAAACATATCTCACTGGGGAAATCAGTTGATTTATCTCATCTGACTACCAGGACAGAGCATCAGCTTGCAAAATACCTACTTCCCTACACGGCTTCCCTGCTGCAGATCGGTTACAACTAAAGGGTTTGCTAAAGCTGGAACGTGGGGCCTCAGTTAGAGGTGCTCTCCCAGGATACCTCCACCTTGTTCTGTACAGCGCTGGGTCTGCCTTGCTTCTGGAAGAATTGCTTATGCAGGGGTCATGCCCCAGTACACGGACCTTCTCGGGAAGGTGGTTATAGATCGATTTGGTCCTTAACTTCTTGAAACTATGTTTAAGCTCAACCATAAATCTAAATGATTTATGTAGTAGAAGATTGAGTTTTGTTTTGTTTTCACCAGTTCGATTAAAGAATAGCAGTATGGTAGTAATTGGGGAGGCCTGGATCATGTGAGGCTGCTCTTCCCCAGGGCTTGCCCAAGGATCTCTGGCCACATTGACCCTCAGGAGGGGAACTGCACACATCAAATTCCTCAGGACCTCTTGCTGTCACCCTTGCCTTCAACACTTGGCTCTGGCTCTTTGAGTTGCTGCATTTTAAAATATATCCACAAAGTCTTCTATACTTTTCTTTTCAAAAGGTGGAGCCTAACGATCCTCCTTCTGAATGTGTTCCTAATGCAGTGACCTACTGTAATAAACTGCATATGGCGGATCTGACAGTATGTGCTAAGACTATGCCAGAAAAGAGGTTGTGGCTTGCTCCTCATTCTCTCTCTGGATAACTCACTGTGGGGTCAGCCAGCTGCCATGACATGAAGACGCACAAGCATCCCTAGAGAGAGGCTCACACAGTGAGGAACTAAGGCCACCTGTCCAAGGCCAGTGTGGTCTTCCAACAGTCTCAGGAGTGATCGGGATGGTGTGATGGTTTTGCCGTGTGTCAACTTGACTAGGGTGAACCACAGAATCTACCTTTTTGTATGTTTCCAGGTAGGGTGGGCCACAAGGGAAATTCTCTGAGGCTTGGAGGGTAGAAGGGAGGCAGCAGCAGTTTTGAACCACACATGCTTTGTTGTTGGTGTGCTAATTCACCCTGTCAATGTGATGCAAGGGGCTAGGTCAGGTGTGTGTGTTTAGATGTGTCTCAAAAGGCCCTGGTTTCTACAGGATGTCCTCATCATCAGGATAAAGACAAGTTTCAGTCTGTCATTGTAGGGTTCTAGTTTGTGCCTGTGACTTTTTAGCCTGCTAGTGATCTTTCCACCTTGACTGCTGCTCTCTGGATTACAGACTCTGGCACCAGATGTGGAGAGAGCCTGATAACCAGCTGCTACAGCTCCCAGATAGATCTCTCTCCTGATGGCTCTGCTTGTCTGGTTGAGCACTGTCATATATACTGCACTGTCTCAGAAACTGCTCTGCCAGTCCCAATCAAGCCTTTAGATAACTGCAGCCCCAGCCAACAACTCAACTGATACCTCTTGAGAAGCTGAGCCAGAATCACCCAGGTATGCCACTTCCTAATTCCTAACCCAAAGAAACTGTTGGACAATAAATAAACGTTTATTATTTTAACTACTAATATAGAGGTAATTTTTATGCAGTTATAGATGAACTAGGCACATCATCATAGATGCCCTGTTGGATCACACCCCTATGATGTTGCTTTTTTTAAAATTTCAATATCCTATTTATTCCTTTTAAAGCATTGATCACAACCTGAAATTATTTCGTGGACTTACATGCTTGCTTATTTCTCATCTGGCTTTCCCACTAGAATGTCACCCTCATAGCGACAGGCACCTTCTCTTTCTTGTCCACCTATATCCCCAGTACTTAGTCTAACTCCATTTCTTACTAGCCATGAAACTTAGGGGAAATTGCTCTCAGGGTCTCAAATTCTTCAGCTATCAAATGGGATGATGATAACTGTATCTACCTTGTTGGGCTATTGTGACTCTAAAATGAATGAATGCTTATAAAAAGTTTCAAACATTACCTTACACATGGTAAGTATGCAGGAAATATAAGCTGCTAGTATTTTAATACGATGGTAGAAATTCAATAACTATCAACTGAGGGACTAAATGAAGGAATTTATTGATCTCTTTGACCCATAATCTTAAGCATCCAAGACATACTGAGAAAGTCCCAAAGGCCTCTGGACAGTTAAAACAGATGTCCCAAAGGCTAGTAGCAAAGCCCATCTAATTAACTTATAGGCAAGCTTTTAGGCCATTACTCAGAACCTAATTACTTAATAGTCTTAGCAGATATTTATTAATCACCTAACATATGCACACATTGTGCTAGATGTTGGGGAAAGGGGACAGGAAGACACAGAGGTGAATTAAGCTCATTACCTTCTCTCAAAAGACCATGCTGTCTTAAAGGGAGACAGATACAAGAGCCACCTATCACACAACTACAAGGCAGTAAGCAAGGCGAGTGGGGGTGGAAGAGAGCAAGGCTGACTATCAAGGTGGCCAGACTCAATTAGTCACAATTAGAACATGCATAACAAGCTTAATTATCTGGTTTCCTAGCCCATAATGAATTAGAGACAGCATATTAGCAGAGAAAAAAGGAGGGGTTATGGCTAGAGGCAGGTAACGGCGAAAAGTGATAACTAACAGGAATAAAGAATCATAATTTTAAAAACATTGAAAGCAGAAAGTAGATAAAGCACATTAGTTTAAGTCCATTTAGTTAGGGGTAACTGCTGCCTAAGAGATGAGAGGCAGTATAGCACTGTAGTTAATGGATTCTGGAGCCAGACTGCCTGGGTTGGAACTGCAGCCCTATCACTTCCTATCACATGGGCAAGCTGCTCAACTTTTCTGTGACTCACTTTCCTCATCTATAAAATGAACAAAATAAGGCAGAGCTTCTTCATAAAGTTGTAAGAATTAAATGTGTTACTATTTGAAAAGTGCTTTAAAGAGTTTCTGGTACATGACAATTCTGAGAACCTGTAACAGTCAAGATTGGCTGGCTTGTTGCAGTAACAATCTCCCAAGTCTGAGAGACTTAAAATAATGAAGGCTTATTTTTCACTCATATGTCCATCATTGGTAGGCAGAAGATTCTACTCTGAATCACAATTACCTTCATTCTAGGATCCAGGCTCACATAGGAGCCACCATCTGTTACAATGTCTGTTGCCACAGCAAAAGGAAATGAGCACCTTCCTGGATGTCTTACTGACCACCGATTATTTAACCTAGAAGTGACATGCTATCTGGCTCACAACTCATTGGCTAGTACTGGTCTCATTCCCCTGTCCTTCCATGTGCCCAGAATGAGGATGGGATGATCAAAATGCTTGTCTAACAGCATAAATCATTACCAAAGGGTCTGTCTGTTTTAGGACATCTCACAGTCAGGGCTGGGCCACAGAGTTTAAAAACTGTAATAAACCCAAGAGCTTGTTTTGAGAAAGTGAAATCAAGATTCACAGGGATTTCATGTTTCTCAGTAAAAGCATCACTGGAGTTTGGTGGCTTGAGGACAAGAGTGGTATTATATGAGACCATTTGCTCATTTGTGGGACTCCTGGGTGCACTGGAAGGCCCCTAATGCCTGCTCACTAAATGCCATCAGTGTCCCCCGTCCAACTCTCTGTGACAATCAATACTCCCCTAATTTATTTCCTAGCACTCTTGTGAGGTAGAGGGGAGCTATACCCTTCCTTGCTTAAGAATCGCTAGCGAATGCTTGACTTTGCGGCATTAGTTACAGCCAGAGCTCATTCCCAACCTTAGCTTCTTACTCCTCGGTGAGTAATCAGGACCCTGAATCCTGTCCATTATAGTTTGTTATTGAGAATTAGAGATCAGTGGATGCGTGGTCCTTGACACTGTGAGCTGGGCCAGTGACTGAACTATGATTTGCCTGTCCCTCAGGAAATCTCAGTCAGTTTTGCCCTTAGATTCCAGGAGATACCACTGTACTGTTCCATAAATTCCCCATTTTCCTTAAGGTAGTCTGTGCAGGTTTCTGTCACTTACTACCAAATTATTTCTGACTTGGACACATACCTCTTAGAAACATTTCTTTCAAATATGATTAAACATTTTAAACATGTTGCTTGCAAGGATAAGATTCATTTAGTTGAACAATTTACTTTTGGGGAGTCCTTCCTTTTTCTACTGAGTGGATCACTGAACTATGGATGTGTGGTTATGTATGCAAAAACCAGTCAGGGGTGTGTGATGTGTATGCTGCTAAGGAACAGCATGGAAATAGCCTCAGGAGGGTTTTGAGAAGGGGCGGGGCAGAGGGTCAGCTGCGGGATTAGTGTCTTCATGTCCCACCCCCAAATGAGCACATAAAACAAACGTGAGATAGTGCATCTCGCTGTGCTGTGACAGGGTGAGTCATTTAACGATTTTCCCTTCTGCTAATGGATAGCGTTTCTTTCAAGCTCCAGAGAGAAACTGACATGATTCATAAAACAGAAAAATAAGATGATATTAAACCTAATACAAGTGTTCAAACCAAATCTATAAGATATTTTGAAAGTCAGAGATCTGGCTGAAGCATTATAATCATCCAGTACAAGGATGAGGTTTCCTGCAGAGGTTTATTTGATCCCCATGAATGATCAGCAATTATCCAAACAGCTCTGCTCTGTCCCTCTGGTGTGTCGGCTCACTCAATTTGGATTTCGCAGAAAGTAAATGGGGGTCACTGCGTGTTCAGTCACTAATCGCTCCAACACTCTGTAGCTATGGGCACTGCACACTTTGGGCAGGTAGAGGTGATCAAAATTAAAACTTGAAAGAAGCTAAGTGTGATTCTTTGTGGCAAAAAAAACCCAAAATGTATTCTATTCAAAGAGCACTGTTTTAGGTAAAATGAAATCACTTAAAAGTTATTTGATAATAATAACACACAAAATGGAGTGTGTGTGTTTATTTGGAGCTGGACACTAAGATGAAAACTCTCTGATATATTTCACAATGTTTGTTCTCATAAAATGCCAGTGAATGCTCACATGCATCGTACAGATGAACAAACAGGGCCCCAGGGATGGCCTCCCTCGTTCTAGGTCCCACGGCTGACAAGGGATGGAGTCAGCATATACTTCTGTATATTGTAATGGTATTCTGTGTCAAAGGAAAATGGCCAAGGAAGCATCCTATGGAACTAGGCTACCCGGGTTCAGAGTTGGGCTCTGAAAGTTACTAGCTGAGTGATCTTAGTTGATTAGAACTCATGGTGTTCACATTTCATTTTCTGAAAAATAGATTAAAAAATGGTACCAGATTACAGCTAGCTAGTGGGCAGCTGCGGTATAGCACTAGGAGCTCAGTTAGATGTTCTGTGATGACCGAGGTGGGTGAGATAGAAGTGGGTAGGAGGGAGGTCCAAGAGAGAAGGGATATGTGTACACACAGAGTTAATTCACTCTGTTGTACAGCAGAAATTAACACAAGACTATAAAGAACTTACAAGAGTGTTGAGTGCCAAGTAAATGCTCAAAAAATTTAATTCTTATCCAGAGTCCCTTCTTTCCTACAGAAATTGCATATCAAGTACCTTGTACGGATTTTGAACTCACAGGAACAGATCATCTCTTTGTGACCTGGCCACTATTAAAGAAAAAAATTATTCTGATACTTGTTAAAAGTGCTAAGAAAGACACTATTTAGGGGAACTACCATACTGGGGCTTTGCAGTAAGGGAGTGAGTATTGGTTCCACTCTGAACACAGCAAGAAAAAGTAGGGATTTATAACCAAGGAGGAAGGTGAAAGATGTCAGCAGATGGAAAATGACTAAGAGGATGGGGCCACTCTTTGCTAAACTGACACAACAGGATTCTTCCTGAAGGCAGGCACCCACCTGGAGGGTGGAAGCGGGTAAGAGAGTCTACCAAAATTGACTTAACAGGATTGTGGCTAAATTTGAGCTTGTGAGGACATGCTCAAGGACGGGGTCTACTTGAAACAATACTCAGAACAGCCTGACTAGACTTTGGTCAAAGAGCATCTTTGTCACCACCCACCAGAGTATGACCTGAGAGCCCTCACTCATGACCACATGGCTCTCCTGCCCCCTCCCACCCTAGAGCATCCCTCTTGCTGCTGAGACGTGAGATGCTTCTGTACCCCAATATAGGCAATAGCCCTGGAAGTGTGTACTGGGGAAGGCTAACACCCTATGGAAAAACCGTTTGATGGGTGGGGGACAGGTGCTCAAAGATAAATTCTTCTCCCATCCTCTTGACCAGCACTTTGGCCTGATAAGTTAACACGGTCTCTCTGAGGATGGTGACCAGAGGTGAAGCAATTGGTTGTTCTTTGTGCCAACTTGGTTTACACATTTCCTATTTGCTGTCATTCATTCCCAGCCTCAGTCCCCTTTCCTCTCCCACCAGAATTCCTGGGCTTGCACTTCCCAATAAAATATTAGCATGTAATTATTTGCCTCAGGCTCCATTTTCTAGAGAATTTGGGCTAAGACAGTTAGCATCATGATTCCCACAGGAGACTGGGGTTCAAAGGATATTATGTTTGAAGACCTTCTTCCTCAGTAAAAACATTAGGTGAAGCAGGATTAAGTAAGGATTGATAGGCAGACCATGCCTGAGGCTGTCTGTATGTAAGAAGCCTTGTGCATGTAGTCCCTCTCTTGGGCTCTTAATATTTAGAAGGTTGGGAAGGTAGAGTCCATTTCCTGAACAATTTGGCTTCTAGGTTAACATACCTGGCTGTGGCCAACCACACCATGAAAGGCCACAGGATGACGCAAGCTGTCTCCATGGTAACCACCGGTCCATGGATGGACTATTTTGATGGCCACAAGGAATGGTCTCCTCTGTAGTCTCCCTCTTTTTCATTCTCATTGGTTTCTGAACCCCTCTGACTAGCTGAATACCTCCCCACTTTGTCCTAGTTTATTGTGGACCAGGACCCTGAAAGGGAAGGAGTTACGCATGCATCCTTTTTAGTACTGTGATGTAATAAGAAACAAATATTTTGGTTTTCATCCCTGGCTCCTGGTCAGAGCTCTTCAAACCTTTGCAATTTCCTAAGTGATAAAGATGCTAGGAACATCTTTTGTTCTAATACTCAATCTTTGTCTCTAGTTCCTGATATAGAGTACCCAAATCCCTTGGAATTTCCCGGGCGCATCTTTTGTTTTCACAAGGCAACTCTTGATGTGCTCTTAGATAGCTTCTGGATGGGGACTGATTAACTGGAAACTCCAAGTCATGCTTAGAGGCTTGGAACTTTCAGCTCCATCCCCCATCCTCTGGGGAGGGAAGTGGGGCTGAAGATGGAGTTAATAATCAGTCATGCCTATGTGATAAAGCCTCCGGAAAAAATCCCTAAAGGACAGGGTTTGAAGAGCTTCTGAGTTGGTGAACGTTTCACATATTCAGAGGATGCATAACCTCAACTCAATGGGAACAAAAGCTCCTGTGCTTGGGACCCCTCCCAGCCCTTGTCCTGTGTGCCTCTTCATCTAGCTGTTCATCTTCATCCTTTATCATATCCTTTGTTTATAATAAACAGGTAAATATAAGGCTTTCCCTGAATTCTCTGGGCCATTACAACAACTTATTGAATATGAGGAAGAGATCATGGAACCCATGATGTGAAGCCAAGTCAGATGGAAATATGGATACCCTGGGGGCCTATTACTCGCAACTGGCAGCTGAGGTGGAAGACAGTCTTAAGAGATGGAGCCCTCAATCTATGGGATTTTATGCCATTTTCAAGGAGACAGTGTCAAACTGAATTGAACCGTAAGACACTCAGATGATGATGGAGAATTGGTTGGTGTGCTCCACACATTTGATGTCAGAAGTGTTCAGTAGGCAGAAGAATGGAGTTTTTCTTTTCACCCCCAATTGTATGCTAACATATGCAGCTATATTCCAGGACTCACTTAAATCATGAAGTATCAAAATGAGTGCAGCACTTCATGTCTTTCCGCAGATTCTCTGGGACTTCAAAGTTCACTCAGATGGTATCTACAGTGTCAGTGCTGTGCTTCCCCTACACAAGGCATGCATTTAACATTTCACAAGAGTGTTTCATTTTGAATCAAACCTTGTTAAATAATTATTACACTCAATTTGCAAAGGAGGAAAATGAGGTTGAGAGAGAGAACAAACTTGCCAGAATCTCACAGTTAGCTGAATCAGGCTTTGGATCCAGGACTTTGTAACTGCAAAGCCCACAGTCACGGGCACTGAGCCCACCTAAATACTGTTGGTTCTTAGTCCATTCATGCCTGAGGCGTCTTCTGTGAGTACCTGTGATTCTGCCTAAGGGACTTGTCTCCCATAACACGGCTTAGACTGTAAGCGCTAGGGGAGGAGATAGTCCTAAGAGCAGCCGTCAGCTAATGATGACTTAGAGGTAGAGGATAAACACCCAGCTCCTCGCCTCTTGGGTGGCTTAACTCTGAAGTGTGTTCTACACAGTTCTCTCAAGTCCCAGCAGGACTGAGACCCAGTTGGCCACAGTGATAGGATGATCAGTAACAAATGTGATAGCTTCCTTTGTTCTCTGTCTCATTTCCCCGTTTCCCCAGTGGGATCCTCTCCCAAAGAAACACCTTGTACTTAAATCCTTCTCTCAGAGTCTCTTCCAGGGGGTGGTGTGTGCGTGTGTAAGATGCGTAAGACAGCCCCTGCGGGAATGTGGTTCCTTCTTCCAGAAGAAATCATAATATTCTTAAAGAGAACACACATGAAAAAGAGAGAAAAAACCAAGACTATCTCCTGAAGACAGAACTGTGCTGAACTGTGTATGAAAGTATCAGGGAGAAAAAACATCTCTCTGCCCTCTTAGGTTTTGTCCTTGGGGGCTTACAAATTAAATAGACAAATGACAGATTAGCAAGAGAAGAGACAGAGCTAATCACGGACAGAGAGAAATTCGTAGACAAATGTGATTCAGTGGTGTGGTTAGAGTTTGAGGCTTATATACTATCTTAATAGGGAAAGAGGAGGCAGAGCAGGGCACTGACTGGAAAACAAATGGCTTTGCAAAAGGGCAAACTGGCCATTAGGAGAATAGATGGGACTAGAATAGATTGTTGTTTTGTGACAATCTCTTTTCCATGTGGTGTGGAAACTTCTGTCTCCAGTAATAAAACTTCCCTGGTAGCTCCTGGTGAGGGGACTTTTAACAACTTTCATGTATTTGGGGGAGACTCTGCTTTTAAGGAAGAAGGAAATTCAGGAACTCAAATGTCTTCTGCTCAAAATAATTTTTATGTCACAGTGATGTACTGTGGACTCCAAATGATAGGATGGGCCCTGATGGTACAAAGTTAAAGGTGGCCACACCTTATTTTGCCTGACCTTTTTGGATGATCTTGGATCCTTTCTTTTCTGCCACCACCTAGGAGGGTACAAACAAAACCAGTTTCTGGCCTCTGCACCGTTCCTCTCCCCTCTCTGAGGTTTCTCCAGAAAAATCATAATCTTACAGCACACAGGGCTAGCTTTGCACAAAAGCAGAGTTTATTTCCCTATGGCAGGGCTTGTGGTCACTGACGTTTTACCACTGAGATCATCTCAGAAGTTTCAGCTTCAAATCCTTCAGTCATCTTAGTTCAGGGGGGGAAAACCTTCAATCACCAGGTGTTAATATAGCTGACAGCTCAGGTCTTAAGGCAGGAAACAGTATGTTTTGGGAATGATCTGTCATGTCTCCATGTTTATTCCTCTAAGGTATTTCTCACATGAGCTCCAAAAACACCCCTCAAGACTCAGATCAAAACAATATTGGCGGCATAGGTTCATGTGCCTGACTCACACAAGCTGAATGACTCATTATGTAAGGCACACCCTCTCCAAATCCCCGTGTCCACTGGGATTACCAACACAGAAATAAATAAAGGGTCTCCTGGCTTGGCTATCCAGCATTCAACCCCTTTCTTAATTTGGGGTGTGTGTGTGTGTGTGTGTGTGTGTGTGTGTGTGGAAATAAAGAGTTACGTGGTGGGTTGAATGGTGACCCTCTAGAAAAATGTCCACCCAGAACCTGGCAATCGTGACTTTCTTTGGAGAACAGGTCTCTGTGAACATAATTCAGTTTGAAGATCAAAATCAGATCACCCTGAGTTTTCTGGGTGAGCCCTAAACTGAATGACAACTGAAGAAAAGAAGACAGAAGAGGAGATCATGAGAAAAATAAAAGGTTGAAGTAATGTGGCCGCCACGCAAGGAATGGCAGGATCTACAGGAAGCTGGGAGAGGCAGGAAACAGAATCCCCCACAGGGAGTGCAGCGCTGCTGACACCTAGATCTCAAACTTCTGGCTGCCAGGCAGTGAGTTGATAGATTTCTGTTGTTTCAAGCCACTTTCACTTTTGTGGTCATCAGTTACCGCAGCCACTGGAAATGAATACAAGTTGCTAAATAACTTCTGGCACTAGAAATGAGGGCTCTAACCAAAGTTCATTTTCATAACGGTACATTATTAAACTAAAGCTTAATGATGCCCTATTTCACAGATAAGGAAACTGAGAAATAAGAATGTAAGTGACTTTCCCAAGTACACTTAAGGAAATGGCAGGGTTGGGATTCAAATCCGGGTCATCTGATCCCAGGGCTCGCTGTTTAAATGTGTTCTCCAGTTCCAAGTGGAATTACAGGCAAAATCTGCAACTCCCCTGCCCCACACAGCATTAGCTGGAGCAGGGTTCCTCCCCTGCCAGGACGACTACGTGCCTGATGTGGCTGGGCTAGTTGGACTCCAGCTTAGCAGGGTGTGAGGCAGAGTCACAGGTGGCTGGTTCATCCATGGCAGTGAGTGGTAGTGTCCCAGACAGATGCTTCCTGTTAAAATCCATTGTACGTCTTCCTGTTGACTGACCTACTGGAACTGCCTTGGTGTCTGCCCATTTTGTAATGTCCAAACCTCCAGTCCCCCATATCCTTCTGGATTCCTTTTCACTGAAGTGATCCAGGGTTCATTTCTGTTGCCTGAAATCAAGACTCTGAGCGGCTCAGGAGAAGTGCGGGCACCTGGTGAAACCCATGAAGACCAGACATATCTGTGCAATGCCAGCTGGCCCTGTGCCCACTTGGAGCCTAGACTCAGCACTTAGGCAAATGCCTCTGCACTAAATAAGTCCATTTTACAGCATATTATGTAGACGTTGCTGAGGGTCTCAAAGAAAGTGGGGAAGAATGTTTATAGCTCAGCGCAGATAAAACTTCATAAAACTCCTGGAAAATCTTTTCTATTTTCCCCCTGGGAATCTCATAAGGAGATGGCTATCCTGTCTCTCTGTGACCCCCCTACCACTCTGCACAGGTCCACCTGGCCCTCAGCTCACATTCCCTACTTAATAGACTAGTGCACTGGATCTAGCCTTTTAAAAATCAGTTCAATGAACATGTGTTTTTTCCTAACATAGTTGGATATTCAAGCTGTGTGGGACCCAGTTTATGGGCCTTCTCACATATACTCAGCTCCACCACTCTAAGCTTCATTCTTCAGGCAACCTGAGCCAAAACATCTCCCAGTAAAACAGGTATTTCTTGGATGATCAGGCATATGCTACACTAGAGAAAATAAAACTTCCCTCTCAATATTCGGTCAGTGAAGGGCACACCTCCATGTGCCAGGCCCCCTGATCTTCATCCCCACAGCAGCCAGTTTTTCTTAGACAAAAAGCAAAGCTTTCACATGGTCTCCATCACACCCGCTCTGGGGTCCAGGACTGCCTTGACCCATGGAGACTCTGGCTGCTCACACCATGTCTGAACCCACAAGAAGTAGCACACTTTAGGGTTTGGAATTTGACTTCCTCAGCAGCTACCTGGATAGGACAACACAACCCAGAAACACAGTAAGTCAATGCCCCACAGGGCTATCCCTGACCACTGAGAGACATGGATGTGAAGGGGCCAGCATTCAAACTCCTGTACACGGTTCTCCTGATGGACTGCTCCAAAGACCAAGGATCCTACATCACCTATCGGCAGTGCCACCACGTGACCACCATGCTAGCTCTCCTTGTGACCCTGTGGCTGGCTCAGCCCTGCAGACCTGTATTTACTTTCCTTCCTTCTCTGTTTTATTTTTTCCCCTCACTCTTGTGACCGGGGATTGCATTCCCCGG
Organism: Cervus elaphus; assembly: GCF_910594005.1. NCBI lineage: Eukaryota > Metazoa > Chordata > Mammalia > Artiodactyla > Cervidae > Cervus > Cervus elaphus. Next base: position 41,303,594 of record NC_057838.1, on the reverse strand, counting down.
TAAGTACTGTCAGATACATATGGTCTCAGGCTCTATTTTCTATGGCATGAGAACTAAAATATCTCCTAAGAAAAACAGGTCTTTGTTGGGCACCAGGAAAGATTTTGCTCTGAAGAAAATAATAAATTTACCACCGTATTATACCAAGAAAGGGGCCCATATCTATATGGAGAACTTGAAGAACTTCTGAAAAAAGCAATAATACAAGAGCAGATTCAAAGACTGACTTGATCCAAAAGCAAAGAAATAATGGAGTTGGAAAGAAAGGCAAAGAGTCTGCATGAATGAAGTCTGATCATGATCACCACTGTCAACATTGTCGTCATCATCACATCATCATCATCACCACCACCATGACTATCACTATTAACCTCATCATCACCACCATGACCACCACTATTCCCATCATCAAGGCTAATGCTTTATCAGAGCTTACCCTGTACTAGGCACTTTTCTGAGCACCATGTGTCAAGGCTCAAGACATACCCCAGAGGCCAGTATTATTATTCCCATCTAATAGAAGAAAAAACTGAGGTTTGGAGCTGTTAGTGAATCACCCATAATTACACAAGTAGGGAGTGGCAGAGTTGGGACCTGAAGGCAGGCAGTTAGCATCAGAGTCCAGCCTGCTAACACTACTGCCCCACATTCTCTTTCCCCTCCATCTCCTGTCAGTGACTTAGACATGAACAAACACAACCTCTGGAAGAACCCACCCTGACTCCTAATAATTCAAAGAGAGAACTATTCTCTATTAAAAAAAAAAAAAAAAAGAACAAAAAGAAATTAATATCTGTGGCAGTGGAAAGAGGACCTATCTGAAAAAATAAGCAACCGTCTTCTTATGGAAGATGAACATTTCGAAAACTAGGAAATTTTTATTAGTACTTTGAACACAACTCAGGATACATTATATCTATAAAGTAAAAGCAGATAGTCATAAAGGAAAAGCATAATTCAGTATCTTATAAAGATTGAATGGAGATGAAAATTATGGGTATCACATTCAAAAAACAGTATGTCAAAAATATTTCAATAAAGCTGTTACACAGACACACACCAGAAGCAGTGTCTTTCCTGGGATACTACAGAACACTGAAATCAGATAAATATGCTTAAGAACTTCTTTAAACATTCTGCAGACCAGGTTTAAAAGGTGCAGTGATAGAGAAAAGAAGTATAAACAGTAAATCCATAATATCCAACATGCATATAATAGAACCCCAAGAATGGACGAACAGGTCAGATGGTCTGGAAGTCAAGCTGAGAACCTGAGTTATGCTCTAATCTATACACTACAACTCACCCGCCTCAGAGTGGACACTGTTCTACACCACAGAGTAGGATCCCAGTGAGGTTAGTGCATTGTAAGGGATGAGTCCCAAGGCTGAACCTCTTAAACTGACCTCCTGGCAGTGAAACTGAGGTCAATCTAGCAGTCTGTGAACCTTCTGTCTCTGTTCCATTGTAGAAGCAACTTGATTCTCTGGGAGGTGTGAGGACCTCCCAGGACACCCTGTTCCTGCTCTCAAAAAAGTTCCAATATACTGAGGGACTTGGTATACTCCTAGGATACCCAAGATGCTATATAAGGAAGACTGTCCTCACAGACCCAGGATTACACATTTCTGGCTTCTCTCTTCCTTGCCTGTCTTTCGGCAAACTGCTAAAAAAGACTCTTCTCCACTTCCAAGTTTCCCTCAATGACATCAGTGCTAAATCTCTTAGATACTGTTCTGAATTAGCCAGATCACTTTAAATATGGTATTATGAAAACGAGAACTCATGGTTTGTTTACAATTATACTTAAACCTGTAAAGAATATAGCCTTGGGATCAGTCGGACCCGGGTTTGAGTCCTGGCTCTGTGTGACCTCTGCTAAGTGGCTTGACATCGCTGAAGGTCAGGTTTCCTCATCACGATAAGGAAACAGTAATAGAGTAGCATAGTGTTTCTCTAACTTCACTGTGCCGGGGACACAGACGGTGATTTAGTGCTGAGGGGGTGTCTGCAGTTCTGACAAGCTCCCAGATCCTGCTACTGCTGCTCTGGAGTACAGGGGTTGGCAGTCTATGGCCTTCACCCCAAGGTTGGTCAACTCACAGGCTAAGGATGCTTTTCACATTTTTAAAGTTTCATCAAACAAACAAAAAAGAACATGTGACACAGATGTACATGGCATGCAAAGACAGTAAAACATCTGTTATCTGGTCCTTTATTTTTAAAAAAGTGGGCTGGCTCCTTCTGCTGTAAATGCTGTTTCTGGTGCTGCCCCATCCCTTGTACCTTTGCCCATCTGACACCAACAGCTGCAAGCAAAGGATTTTCCCAGCATGCTGACATCTTCCCACCTCAAGTACCTGAGCTCACCCTTCTCTGCCTGAAGGCCTTTGAAGGCGTCATGAGAGTTTAATTAAGGTTATGGAGGTCTAACTGGAGGTGGAGGAGGATTAATGCCTAGGGGTGACCACAGTCAATAGAGAAGGGAGTCTGACAGATGTTTGGATTTGACATTAGTGGATTCCCAGAACAACCCCATGTGACTGAGTGTCCATGGTCCACAGCAGGGACCTGCTTCTTAAGGCATCCTTCATTGGTTTTAACCTTTATCTCCCTTTTGACCCTCTGGAGCCAGACTGCACTGATTTATGAGAGGCACGGGTGCATCTCCTCCCAGCTCTGTGTTTTGTGATGTCATCACGGCAACCTGAAATTGGCCCTGGTGGCATATTTACACCACGGAGATCACCCAGTGCTACAAATCAAGCGGTGGTTGTTTTTGTTGGAGAGCTGGTTGATAAACACTTACTAACCTACCACTTCCTCACTTGTTCTTCCTGGAATCTCTGCACAAATAAATAAATCCCTGTCTCCAAGTTCTGACTGCAGGTCAGCTTTAAACAGAACCCAAAGAGAAGTACCTACCCACTTCATCATTTTGGCATAAGAGAAAAACATTTGCGATCACATTTGAGAATCACAAGTCTTTGTACATGATAGTCAATAAATGTCAGTTTCTTCCTCTCCCCTCCCTCTCCCTTAGCAAGGGGAGCCCTGCCAGTGTTTCCCAGGACACCTGCACTATAAGCTTTCTTGTCAATGGCAGCTCCAGCTCACAGTACCATCTGGAGGTTCTGGGATGACTTCCTTGGCATGTATCCACACACACACACACACACACACACACACAACCACACACAATGGGTAACAGGAGATGGCCTGAAACTTTAATTGGCATCAAGAAGGAAGCATATCCATTGCAACCACATGAAACTGAAAACACGTGTGCAAGGCAAGCCCGGCATGCTTGGCCACTGTGACTAACATGATGGAAACGATGTCCCTTGTGTGGAATCTGGGATGAACACCAGGGCTGGGACGCTGCGGCTCTTTCAGGTGCTGAGCACTAGAGTTGCAACTCCGAGCAGAGAGAGGAAAAGATGAGAGCCAGAGAGGCACAAAGGAGAGGGAGACAGACAGACAGACAGACAGGAAAATGTATGTACAGAAAAAGAGTGGCTTGGAAGAAAGTGTAGGTACCACCCAAAAGCCATTTCCCCTTCCTGCTTAGCAACAGACCCAAGTTTTAGTATAGTCGATGGATCACATTAACAAACTTCCCTTGTAGTTGGGTGTGGCCCTCATTCTGGTGAAAGAACTAAAGAGTGGCAGTTTTCAGTGTGACTTTCAGGAGGGTCCCTTAAAGGATGCTGACTCATTTGAGGCTATTTTGTCCTCCCCTGTTTTTTCCTGGAATTTGGTTGTGACAGCTGAAGCTCCAGCAGCCCTCTAGGATGGTGAGTTGACCTACAGGATGGAAGCCCGTGCTGAGGACGATGGAGCAGAAAGATAGAAGGAACCTGGTTTCCCGATGACAACGTCGCTGACCCTGGAATGCTACCTCAGTATTTCTCAGCAGAAGAGAGAAAATGATTTCTTTCTTGTTTTTGCCCCCGATATTTTGAGGGTTTTGTTGGTTACATGTGACTTACCTAAACCAAACTAATTCAGGAGATGGGATGATAAAAGGAGGTGACAGAAATAGGAAAGTAGAAAGAGAAGAGGAAGATAAGACATATGGAGTAAGGCTCAGACTGCAAAACCAGGTCAAAGAAATAAACCTCCCTTTGTTCTGGATTAGCTCCTTAAGCTTTTTCGGGAGCTCCTATCCCACAATGGGACAGAAACTTAATTTCTGTCACTTCAGAGTCTGCCCCTTCTTGTGCGGAACTGCCTCTGAGTTTCCCAGAATGAGGTCTGTGTGCAGAATGAGATGCTGTCCTCTCTCCACCTCCACCCTGCCATCTGCTGACTCGCCCCGACATACCTGGCGGAGGGGCTGCCGGCCGCTCTATCTCCTCCTCAGAGACTGTCGGGCCCCTGTTCTCCAGCCGTGGAATTACGCAGGCCCGTGGCATCCTTGGGTCCTTGCCATGGCCCTGGATTCTCCCCAGAGGGAGGTACAATCCTCTTTTCAGGTTCTCTGAATCAACACAGGGATCCTGCCATTTCCCCACCCCTCTCTGGTGGGGAGGTCAGGAATGCCCACCATCTGAGCCTCCTTCTCTTTCTCTCTGGTTCTGACACGTCCAGGCTACAGGAACTTTAGAAGCAGCAGTGGGGACAAAACAAACAAGACAATCTCTCTCTTTTACTTTATATAATGCTAAATTTTAAAGTATGTATGGCTTTTGAAACACAAACGCCTCAGAATTACCTGCCTTGTCCTCCACATAACCTATCTTCTTTCCTTGTCTCGGGACAAGGGGAAAAAATAAAAGACAACAGGTGGCTGTGCTGTCCAAAGTGGGGAAAAGGGTGGGAAGTCTCAGGAAAGACTACAGAGCGGCAGTATTAGTTTATCTCTCAGAATGCCTTACCGCCTAGAGAAGATGGGGAAGAGGCCAGGAGGAAAGTGGAACAACCCGAGAGTCTCTCTTGCAGCAGGTCTGTGTGGCCAATGGCAGCAGGATGTGGTGAAGAACCCAGGGTGGTACTGTCAGTAACCAACTCCAGATGGGGGGCCCATGGGTCTGCTCTGCCTTCCCTCGATGCCAAAACCCACAGCAGAGACTTCATCACTCTACATGCGAGGAGGCTGATCCCGAGCTCTCCTTCAGGCACTGCAGAAAGGAGCACACTTTCAAGGATGCCCAGAGAACAAAGGGAATCTGGGCTCCCAGAAAAAGTGGGTCACGGCCAGATGTTCTAGACACTTTAACCAGGCAAGGGGTCCCATCTTGGAACTTGGCTCACTCAGGAGAGGAGCACTCCTTGGGGGTGGAGTAACTTTCTCCTGATACTCCAGAGTCAAGGAAGCCAGCGTTTGGACAACATCAAAGTAAGTGATGTCTGATGACTTCGGGAACCATCAGCCCCTGCTGAAACAACTAGGTAAAAGTTTGCTGGTGAAGAGCTATTCACCTCATCTCATATTATGATTTTCATGTGGTCTCCAAGGCTCTTTCCACAGAACTTGTATTATCAGTACATATAAAGAGGAAAATGGTCATTTAAGGTAAAGAAATCGGGCACACTGCCCCTTAATCAAGGCTGGCAAACTTAATGTCACCAATTATGGGACAAAAGGACACTGTGTGCCTTCTGATGGGATGCATTGAGAAAAACCACATCACTTTTGTGACATTTGTGCCAAAAATATATAACCTGAACCTAATTGTGAGGCAACATCGGACAATGCCAAATGGAGGGATTTTCTATAAACATAGCATGAGCCTTTCCCCCTGAGAAACGTCAAGATCTTGAGAGTTAAGGGAACACTAAGGAACTGCTCCCAACGGATGAGGACTGAAGGCATGACATTCAAAAGCAATGGGGGATCTTGGATTTGATCTGAGACCAGCGAGGAATGGAGGTTTATAAAGGACAGTATAGAGGGGGTCTGGATGCCATGGGGCAGACATCTCAATGTTAATTTTCTGATTTTGGAAATTGTATCTATTTATAAGGAGACAGTTCTTAGGAAATAAACACTAAAATATTTAGTGATAAAGGAATACTCATTCCTTTTCTGTCTTTCTCCTATTCCTCCTTTCCCTTCTCCTCCTCTCTTCCCTCTATTCCCCTCCCCTTTTCCCTCTCTCCTCCCTCCCCCCTTCTCCTCTCTCCATCGCTCACCCATCTCCCTTCCTCCTCCCTCCCTTCTTCACAGCCCACCAACCTCTGAAGCAAATGTAGTAAAATGCTCATCAGCGGGAAATCTGGGTGAAGGATATATATATGTATATATACACATAGATACATATATATGCATATAAATGTGTGTATTGTGTATATATATATGCATTATTCCTATAGGTTTTCTATAAATCTGAATTCATTTCAAAATAAAAAGTTAACACCTCAGCCCCCACCCAAAAGAGATCTGAGGAGCAAGCAGACCACCAAGGGAGGAGCCCTGAGTGCTCCCTACAGGTCAAAGGCCAGACCTGAAAGGGGTTTTAAGGACATGAAGCCTGACCCGTTTCTTTCTCCTCTAAAACCCTGAGATGCCACAGATGGGCAGCTATTTAGCTTTGTAGAATCCCCAGCCCAGGTCTTAGCCCTGTGCCCCTTGCCTTCCTACACTGAATCCCAACCTTGCCACTTCATGGCTGAGAGAACTTGGGCTCCTTACCCTTTCAAGCCTCCAGTTTTCTCACCTGGCAAGTGAAAGGCTAGGAAGACCGCGTGGGGAGAAAAATAGTATGCACAGGACTTAGCATGGGACTGGCTTGCTAAGCACTCCGTCAATGTCAACTGTTACTACTGGTTTTGTTGTTATTATTTGACTCACTGGCCTGGATTTACAAGGAAGGAAGTGGACCTAGCTTAGCTGTCAGAAGCTGCCAGCTTCCAGAGAAAGAAAACATAAGCGAAAGGTTTTTTTAAGTAAAGTAAAGATATAATCTCCTGTAACAGGAAGTCTGGTTGTGAGATAGCTCCCAGGAGCCGGGGTTCATCAAATGACTGGATGATGTCATCAGGATACAGATCTTTTCCCACTAGCTACTCTGCCAGTCTCTGCTCAGCCTTGGGATGGGTCCTCTCAGTATCTCAGGATCCCTTTCACATAATATGTAAATAAAATGCATCATATGTAAACAAGAAGACAGGAAAAGAAAGGGCCTCTTTTTGTCTCATTTTTTAAGTTTGAGAGAGAAATCCCTAGAGTCTCATGAGATATCCTCTCATATCTCTGTTCAGAATAAACAGATAAACTCTATTCACATGTAAAATCAACCTTATCAGAGGAGTATCAAACTAGTATGTATGTAAGTAAGAATTACACTTGATTGAAAGTAGTGGAAAATCTCATATAACTGTGACTACATTATATAGAAGTTAACTTTCACATTTGGAGTCTGGCTACTCTGCCCAGAACTCTCTGGCACCTCTAGGCTCAGGAACCCAGGCTTTTTCTCATCTTATGCTTCTCTGTGCATGTTTCAATTCCAGTTGCTTCATACCCCAAGATGGCTGCACCAGCATATTCCAAGATGGCTGCACCAGCTCCAGTCCTCTAGTCCTCATTCCAGCACAGAAGAAGGCAAAAAGGGAGCAGAAAAACAAAATCCCTTTCTATAAAGGATGCTTACTTCTAGAAACTGTACACATCACATCAACTTAATTCCATTGGGCAAAACTCAGTCACATGGCCTTATTTAGCTGTAACAGAGTCTGAGAAACATCTTAGCTCTGCACTGCTATGGGCCAAGCTAAAAATTTAGCAGAGATGTCTACTACTATAGAAAAGGATGGGGTGGGGAAGCCTTGATGAATATTGGCCACCAACAATTTATGCCACACTATGACTCCAACACAGGACTAAGGAGGACCCAGCCCCCTTGAAGCTATGGGTGCCTCAAACCTGTACAAAATCAGGGTGCTGCTAACAGGGCAAGGTGGAGAATGGGGTTGGCTAGGAAACAGCAGGTTCCTGAGACTAGGAAATGCCTATCACTCCTTAGCAGGTTACCCATCAACAGAAACGAGCAAGCCCAGCTTTAAAAAGAGAGCAAGGATTCCTTTTGACCTTTTCAAGGTACCACAGCTTCCTCCTACCTTCTTCCTTTCCTTTCTCCTCTAGAATAAAATCTGCAAACCATGCTGTAGGCATTTGCCTTGCTCATGAGTCAGGCACATGGTTTTTGTGTTCAGTGAGTGCCTGAATCACTTGCAAGACTTGGAGCACAGAACATTCCATCTCCATCAGAGCTCCTTGGGGGAGGAGGTGATATTATCCTAAAAGTCATTTGTATTGTACTCATCCACCCTCCTTTGCCAAAATGATTCATTCTTAATCCTCACAATCATTCTTACAAGAATAGCACTGCATGTGTGTGGGAGGGGGATTCTTTACCTCTCTCAAAGCTTGACAACTGTGGATCTGTTTATATTATTTCTAGAATTCGGAATGAACTGAATCACTGGGATAATAGAAACTGAGATTCCACGATGACAGACATCTGGAGGAGAGGGACACTGACTCAGTCAACCAGATGCTTTACCTGTGTAGTATTTATGTGTGGTTTATCGTGGGTTTTTCATGAAGGATGTTCTGTCTGGCTGTTCCATCTTTAGAGAAGGCATTTATGATTTTTTTCCCTCTGTTCAGTGTTCAATTTCTCAAGTTTTGTTTACAGAAACCATATTTCCCTTGGGAAACCAATCCTCCTATGGATTCAGTCTATGCTGAGACTAACACCACCTTTGTCTTTAGGGAATACGTGTCACTCAGGCTGGTATCCTGAGCACAGTATCCCTTGTCCACTATGACTGGTTCATAGTTGGTAGGATGACCAAAATTATCCAATGTAGTTCATTACCAGGGTTTTCTCAGAACAGCAGCAAAGACAGAGGCTCTGTTTTCTGCTTGACTTGGGTTTGAGAGGATGCAAATCTAGAACTGCTGGCACCCTTGATACGAAGAGAAGATACATCAAAGTAGGGGGGCTTCCTAGGCTTCGTGACCTGTTGGCATCTAGTACAACAACCATTCCCCAGCCATTTGCCATGTTAGCAAAACCCTGATTTTGTACAGAGAAGTAGAGCCAAGAGGTGTAGGGAGCTCTAGCCCTCAAGGCATATGTTGAGACCCTGGGTCCACCATACTTGAAGAGATGCTATTGGGATATTCCATTATGTAAGTGAATGAACTATTTTTGGTGTACTTGGGTTTCTGTTACTTGTAACAAAAATAGCTAAGAATTAATACAGTCATCTCAGTCATTGACAACCTCCTAGATTTGACATCTTGACACAGTCTGCTCTTCCTCAAATTCTTTCTTTCTCTTAACTTGAGTATCCTGCGCTGAACTTAACCATGGGCATTATTCAAGGCTTGACTTTGGTTTTCTCATTTCATCTTTCTACAATCCCTTCTAAATGACCCATATCTTCATTATTTCAGATTTTACATCTAAACTGCTAGGCACTAAATAATACCGGCTACAATTTTTTAAAATTGTGAGTAGATACCCACCCAATAGGACAAATAAACGCCAAAAACAAAGAATGTCTTGATGTATGAAACTCAATGTTACAAACAAATGAAACTTATGACAAGATAATTTGACATGGATCTGATGAAATACAAATGCATCATAGCATTGTATGGTATTAAAAAATTTATCCTGACACTTGTCAAAAGGACAAGAAAAACTTTATTCAGGACTGTTGCCATAGGTATCAAGATTATTGCAGTAGGGGAGAAATAGGAGTGGGTGTGGATGGGAAATTATTAAGAGGAGACATCAACAGTAAGGTGATTTTTGCTGAACTGAATCAACATAATTCTTACTGAAGGCAGGCTGAGATGAGCAGATATCAAGGGTTTATCTCTGTAAACAGAGTTAATAAGTTTCTTGCTAAAACTGGACTTGGAAGCTCAAACACAGGGCTCACAGACAAGGTCTAGTCTAAAAGAGGGCTCAGAAGAGCCTAACTCAAGTTTGGCCAAGGACAAAACTTTTGTCAAGGGCACGCCAGATCACACATAAATGGGGAGTCTTCAGAAAGGTGAAAGAATATAGTGGGAATTACCTTTACCAAACCATTTCTCTTTATTCATTTCTCCTTTATTACACTGCTTGTATCTCTAGTTTCATTTTACCCTCTTGTTATTCTTCTACATTGCCACTCACACACTATACCAGGCCACTGGATAACCTGTTCCCCTGGTCTCCTTTCCATCCCTTGGATTCTTCCCCACCTGAGACCTGTGTGTGTGGCCTCTTTCTGCCTGGAACTCCATCTCAGACATTTCACTTCTAATCATCCTTTAGTCTCTCCTTATATGCAAACTGGGGGTAAGGGAAGGAGGGCTTCCCCGACATATCTGCCTAGTGTACATCTCACAATCACATCATTTGGGAGAATCATATAAACTCTCCATCATCCTACTCACCATAGCTGCAATTTGCATTATTTGTGGCGATATTTGAATAACATGTCTCTTCCATTACATTTTAGGTTCTAGAAGGGCAGAGAGTGTCTATTTCTGCTTACCCTTGAATTTCACTGTCTGGCAGAGTCTCTGGTCCACATTGGACACTTCATATTCAGTTAATATTTACAAAATTAAATAGAACTGGGAGGAGAAAGGAGCTGGACAGAAGGAGGTAAAATGGTCATTGCCCCAAACCAAGTGCCTGGAGCATCTCTGAATACCCCTGATTCAGAGAGTAGGGTTGAAGAAAGAACTAACCTAACTGAGTTTCCCAAGAAAGACTTCATGAGAGTTGGACCCCAGCAGAGCTGCCATAGGCCCCAGTGACCCCAGGGATGCAGACACAATGACAGCCTTGGCCAACCTCACTGGGGGACCTGGAGCTGGAATGGCATTTCAGAATCATCCAGCACTGGGCCAGGAAGGTCAGGCCCTTGGACTCCCATGTCCGTCAGTCACTGAATACGGGCTGGACCAGGAAGGAACACGACCGTGGCAGCACGGCACAGCCAGCGGCTGGGTAGTTGGTCCTTTACTGAACGAGATCTGGGAGGTGTATATCACAGTGGTCCCATGTAAGGCGACCCCTTCTGCCTTCAGGTTCTGAAACATGCCCACTCACTGCCTGGCCCTTTCATCGCGTAGAGGCAATGACACCTCTTTGGTTACCAGCTCAACCACCCCCACCTCCATCCTGTACCACACCTGCTGTGCCCCTCCCGCCCATATCTTTACAAAGAGGCCCTTGATTAAACTTTCCTCCAACTGCCACTTTGTGGGTGCTTTCTGCTTCCTGCTGCAGCCTCCTCCTCTGATGTGACCCTCGGAGTCCCTGAGCAGAGGGTGGGAAAGGTCATACAACCTATGTGGACAAGGGCCATCTTTATTCAGGACTACTGTGATAGATGTCAAGGCTGGTACAATAGGTGAGAGAGATCGGACTCAAGTCCACTCCAAATACAATGAGACAGCTAGGGATTTAGAGCCTAGGAGCAGAGGCAACAAAACTGTACACTCCCCAGCTTTCTTTGTGCCAGGAAACTTCCTAGTCCTGGAATGATGTCACCCTCTGTCTCAGCCAGTGAATGCCCACCCCTTCTTTAAGGTCCATCCAGATCCTGCCTCTGGGAACAACTCTGACCATCAATCCCACCTTCAGTCACTGACCTTACCTTCCTATGAATTCCCATAGAATTTACTGCCTAAAATTCTAGAAGAGACTTGTATCTTGCTTTGTATGATAACTTTATTATCTGACCCTTGCTCTTTTTCCTATTTCTTCATGGGTGTGCACATCACAGCCTGAGTTATTAATAGGATGCAACACAAGAGTGTATCTGTGTATTTATCCTTTGCTGTTCCTAACACAGAGACTTGCACATCTGTTTGTTTTGACAAACAGACGAATGAATGAGTATAAAATTTGGAAGCTAAAACATCTCTCTGGATAACTGTCTGATTTCTCTATCCCTCAACCTTTTGGCTCTTTTGAGCTTAGTTCTACTCAGAAGTCAGAAACAAATTAGCATTCATCATCAATATATACCATGCTCTATCTGTGAATCTGTCCCCTGTGTAGGAAGTGATACATGGTACCTCTCTCTTGCATTCTAACTCAGAGAGCCTGTAACATGAGCTGGAAATATGAGGCAATTAACCATGTAATTCAGACAAAATCGCCTGGAAATGTACTTCGTGAGTAGGTACACAGCCCAGTAATGGAAGACTTGAAAAATTCATTCATGATAGATACGGAACCATTTATTAGCGGAAGCGTGGGATGTGCCGGGAACATTTCTAATCTGTTAAAGTCAGAATCTTAGAGGGAAGCAGGCTTGATGACACAGTCTCCTGTGCTGCTACCACTAGAGGCAGAATCTGGAGCTGAGATGAGAGGACTCTGGCTTGCGCAGGGTCTCGCTTTGTATTTTCTGCTGGTTAGGGTTCAGGGGTGGTCAGCGACAGAGACTGAGTCAAAATCAAGCCAAATTAAAGAATTGACCAGAAACTACCTTATAATCCTCAGAACTGAAAGAAGAGCCAAAAACGGGGCTGTGGGAAAAACTAGAACCAAGGAAGTCCTAACACGTGGGCATTTTCACGTGGACATTCCAATGGGAACTACTGCGTTCCGTCCTCCCCCAGCAGGATGAGTCAGTTCCGGCCATTTTCTCCATGTCGCTTGCCCACTGCATGGGCCTGACAATAGGCTTCTAATATATACAGATTTACACTTGATTTTGATGGACCTTACCAGTATTCATTCATTCATTTAACAAGTATTTCTTGAAAACCTTGCAAATAGGTGCTATGGAAGACTCAAGAGTAAACTCATTATGGGGTCTACCCTCTAAGGGGGATACAGGGAGATATGTGTTCAAATACTTGTGAGATAGGACAAAAATCTATGCATCAGTTAGGATCTCTTCAGGACAAGGCACAGAAATTCATTCCAAATAATCTTTGAGAAGGAGGAGAGATACTGATCCATAGAAAGGAAAGTGCAGGAACAGGGCTAGCAAGATATGGCTGTATGCAAGGGTCACGGTGGGGTCAGAACGTGGTCCCTTTCCGCATCTGCCCTGCTTGACCTGTGCTGGCTCGGTTCTCAGGGAAGCTTACTGCCGCAGATCCTGTGAGTGCGGTCTGCACTGAGTGTTCTTGTGTACATGTCGCTGGCACACAGAGGCAGCTCCTGTGATGCTCAGCCCTGGGGCCTTTTCCAGCCACAGGAACAGGTTCAGGCTGTAGCAGGCGGGCAATGCCAGGGAGCCAACAGCCCTGGGAGCAGGCATCAGCCAATGAAGGTCAGATAGTGGATTGAGAATCAATGAGTTCTCTGGGTGGGACAACTCCAGAATATACTTTTCTTCAGATGCTTCCAACAGGGCTGAGCCTCAGGTGCTCTCTACTTTGGCTCATAACCTGCTCACAAATGTTCTCTACTTTGGCTTCCTTCACTTCCTGTCTCACTTCTTTACACTCCTACCTGTGCCTTCTAGGATCACCTCTAAAATAAACCTCTTGCACACAAACCTTTGCTTCAAGGCTTTTCTCTTGGAGTCCCCACCTAAGATACCCCGGCTATCTGGTAGCTATATGGTGGCAACAGCTGGAGGCTTGCATCCTCCAGCGTCTGACTCAGTGGAGAGAGAACTTCCAAACATTTTCATTTAGGTGACTTCCCTGGTGGTCTAGTGGCTAAGGCTCTATGCCCCCAATCCAGGGGGCCCAGATTCCACCCTTGGTCAGGGAGCAAGATCCCACATGCCAGAACTAAGAGTTTGTACACCACAATTAAAGATTCCACGTGCCACAACTAAAAAAAAATTCCTCAAGCCGCAACTAAAGAAAAGATCCCACAAGCTGCAACCAAGATCTGGTGCAGCTAAATAAATAAATAGGTAAATAAAACATATATTTTTAAAAATTCCATTTAAAATCCTGAGCCCGACTCTTACGGTACAGGATTGGTCACATTTCCATCCCTGGTTTGAAATATACCCATCGACCAGCTCTGGCCACCTACACCATAAAATCAAGAAGCTACGGCTAATTTCATTCAATCTCATGGTCTGGAGGAGGAAGAAGGATGGATTCTGAATGAATAATCATGATGCTGCTATAGAGACAATGCTGAAGGGATCATCAGCAGGTCAGATCACTAAGAATCCACAGCATGTGGGGCGCTAAACAAGGACAAAGTTCAGAGAAGTTTGACACAAGTTCTAACTTGGTGGGGAGGGTCACGTGAGATTAAGGCTGAAGTGAAAGTTGCTCAGTTGTGTCTGACTCTTTGTGACCCCATGGGCTATACAGTCCATGGAATTCTCCAGGCCAGAGTACTGGAGTAGGTAGCCTTTCCCTTCTCCAGGGCTTTTCCCAACCCAGGGATTGAACATAGGTATCCCGCATTACAGGCAGATTCTTTACCAGCTGAGCCACAGGGACGCACATTAAGGCTGAAGGAACCTGAAACATCACCTTCTGAGTTTCCCAAACTGGCACCATCTCCTTGATAATTTTCATCCTTGATAATTGTCTTCTTCATAATAACCCTGTGTTTTGTATTTTGAAATACCATGTCCTCCAAACAAAACAGCATGCATTCATATAATTAATTCATCCTTACATTTTAAAAAGTAATAAATGGCATTATTGAGTTCATGTTCTTAATTACAGGAAAACATAGCACTTGCAATTTTTCTTGGAAATATTTTAAAAAGTTTCCACTCCTCTCTGTCCTTTTCAGTCCTTAGGAGCTGGGGAATCCCTTCATTTGATGTCTGAGGTCTACTGCATTTATGATATTCCAAAAGGAGACTGGATAACAAATTGGACCATTTCATTTACATTAAATAGTTTTCATAGCTTGGTGAATTATACTTCAGGTCACATTTTGCAAGAAAATCCCCATGCTTCATTATCACAGACTTTGTATCAGAAGGAATCTGGGAGATTATGTAATTCAGCTTCTAACTAAAAAACTTGACATTAAGTGATGAACCTAGGTTCCCACATTCATTTATAAGCCCAGAATATTATGCATCTTTATGTGCAAGGCTGTGTTCCAGGATCTTGAGAAAACACAGTGAAATAATGGAGAAGGTTTCTAACAAAGTAGGGGAGGCAAATCCCTCCCCCAAAATTTATTGGTTGTTGGTATAACACAGAAATAACTTGGAAGCTGTCATTTTCATCAACACAATAAGACAAAGTCTAAATAAAACAAAAGTAAGCAAGACTAAGATCCATAGAAGAACTGAGATCGGGGGCAAACTGCTGCCTGGAAAACTGGAGAGACAGACAGGTGGATACAGAGCACCACAGTTTCCTGAGAGCAGAAATCCCAGGACAGGAACCAGTACAGGCAGCGATACCTTATTCTGTAATTGATGAATTATTGGGGCTCAGCATGGACTAGCTTGAGAATTAGAAATTCCAATGGACTCCTCACACTTGTGTGAGCTTTACCTCCAGGAGCCCCACCAGCTCCTCAGGGTGAAAGTACAAGAAAAATCTCCTCATTCTTCTGGCAATAGAAAGGGAAAGGAACCATTTCGGAAAAGACTGTACTTAGCACTATGGAGGAGATAAAATAAATGCCGAAGGAGTGGTGAATGAAGAACCAGATAAAGGGAGTGGCAGGCACAAAGGCTGTGGGTGAGAACTCAGCCTGTCCTAGGAACTGAGAGGAGACCAATGGCTGGAACTAGCCCAGGGAGGGATGACTGAGCTGATGTGGTTGTAGGAAGGCAGGGTCAGATCCCTCGGGGACATAGAACGACATTTGTTCCTCATTCTCCTAATAAGTTGAATCCCTTTTATACAAGTTTGATAGCAGATGAGCTGGGACATGAGTTCAGGCCTCTCTGCTTTCCATCTAGTGTCCTACTGCCCCAACACATAAATGATTAATCCTAGAACATATGGTCCAAAACAAATCTATTTAGGAGCAGGCAAGCTTTTCAGAAGCTTCAAAATAAGGCGTCTCCTACAGGGGGAGAGAAGTAGTGAAACAACCTTGTACAGTGTGTAGCCTGGGTAGAGACTAACTATATGCAGACCTCATTCTACTGCAATTTGCAGAGAGCACATTTTTTAAAAGTTGAAGGTCTGTGGCAACCTTGCATCAATCAAGTCTATCAGAGCCATCTCTCCAACAGTGGTTTAATCACTTTGTGTCTCTATGCAACATTTTGATTATTCTCACAGTATTTCAAACTTTTCATTATTATTGTACTTGTTATGGCGAGCTGTGATCTTTGTGACTATGGCAAAAAGATGACAACTCACTGAAGGCTCAGATGGTGGTTAGTATTTTTCTTTTTAGCACTAAAGTATTTTAAATTAAGATATGGACATTCTTTTTAGACATAATGCTATTGCACACTTAATATAAAGTACGGTAGGAACATAACTTTTATATGCATTCAGAAAAAAAAACTCATGCAATTTACTTTATTGCGATATTCACTTTATTGAGGTGATCTGAAAACAAACCCAAAATATCACTGAGCTCTGCCTGTATATTCAAATTCTGGGTCTGCCACTGATCAGTGTTGTGGTCAGGGACAAGTTACTCTACTTTTCTGGGTCCCTGTTTCCTCTCCTAAGAAAAGGAGATAATAAAGTACCTCTAGATAGGGTTGTGGAGACCATTGCATTAAATGAGATAAAGATTGATTTTTGCCCAAGTCTGTTTATTTCCTAGTTTTCCATCTCTGGAAATGGTACTACCTCCCATCTAGGTTAGTGGCTCAAGACAAAAACTCTTAGAGTTACCCCTGATTTTTCTCCTT
The DNA here is from genome assembly GCF_910594005.1 of Cervus elaphus. NCBI lineage: Eukaryota > Metazoa > Chordata > Mammalia > Artiodactyla > Cervidae > Cervus > Cervus elaphus. The sequence continues at coordinate 41,286,842 of NC_057838.1, read as the reverse complement.
TCCTTGGATGCCAGATCCATCAATAAACCTAGATGACTCTATTTCTGAAATACATCCTAAACATGTGCACTTAGGTTTCTTTCAATTGCCAGTACCTCAGACCAAGACAACATCTTATCTTCCCCAGTCTTCTGAAATGGCACCCTCCCAAGACTCCCCGCTTTCCTCTTTCTTCCTACAATCCATTCTTCACAAAACAGTCATTTATCATTGCTCAACGTAATTTGATTATGTGTAACTCCTCAGAGTAAACTCATCCAGTAGCTTCTCAGGACACTTAGAATAATACCCCCAGTCCATGGCTCTCTGATCTTGCCCCAATCTATTTCGCAGTCCCACTCCCATCTCTACCATGCTCAGGGAGATGGAGAGGAGCAAGGTACTCTATTCTCAGCCTTTCTGTAATAGCCCAGCCATGGATTGAAATGGCAATGTGAACTCGCCCATACTTGGACTAGGGGCTTGGGTATTAGCTTTGCCCAGTGGCATGGGTCACATACATTCAGCATAAACAAAACCAGGATCTGACTGTGGCTCAGATCATGAACTCAGATCATGGATATGGATATGATATGATATGATATGATAAATGATATGGACCTTCTTAAGCAGAGGAGATTAAGAAGAGGTGGCAAGAAAACACAGAAGAACTAAAAAAAAAAAAAAAGGTCTTAATGACCCAGATAATCATGATGGTGTGGTCACTCACCTAAAGCCAGACATCCTGGAATGCGAAGTCAAGTGGGTCTTAGGAATCATCACTATGAACAAAGCTAGTTGAGGTGATAGAATTCCAGTCAAGCTATTTCAAATCCTAAAAGATGATGCTGTGAAAGTGCTGCACTCAATATGCCAGCAAATTTGGAAAACTCAGCAGTGGCTACAGGACTGGGAAAGGTCAGTCTTCATTCCAGTCCCAAAGGATGGCAATGCCAAAGAATGCTCAAACTACTGCACAATTGCACTCATCTCACACGCTAGCAATGTAATGCTCAAAATTCTCCAAGCAAGGCTTCAGCAATACGTGAACCAAGAACTTCCAGATGTTTAAGCTGGATTTAGAAAAGGCAGAGGAACCAGAGATCAAATTGCCAACATCCATCGTATCATTGAGAAAACAAAAGAGTTCCAGAAAAACATCTACTTCTGCTTTATTGACTATGCCAAAGCCTTTGACTGTATGGATCACAACAAACTGTGGAAAATTCTGAAAGAGATGGGAATACCAGACCACCTTACCTGCCTCCTGAGAAATCTGTATGCAGATCAGGAAGCAACAGTTAGAACCGAACACGGAACAATGGACTGGTTCCAAATTGGCAAAGGAGTACATCAAGGCTGTATATTGTCACCCTGTTTATTTAACTTACATACAGAGTACATTATGCGAAATGCCAGGCTGGATGAAACACAGGTTGGAATCAAGATTGCTGGGAGAAATATCAATAACCTCAGATAGGCAGATGACACCACACTTATGGCAGAAAGCAAAGAGGAACTAAAGAGCCTCGTGATGAAAGTGAAAGAGGAGAATGAAAAAACTGACTTAAAATTCAATATTCAAAAAACTAAGATCATGGCATCTGGTCCCATCACCTCATGGCAAATAGATGGGGCAACAATGGAAACAGTTATAGACTTTATTTTCTCGGGCTCCAAAATCACTGCAGGTTGGTGACTGCAGCCATGAAATTAAGAGACGCTTGCTCCTTGGAAGAAAAGCTATGACCAACCTAGACAGCATATTAAAAAGTGGACATTACTTTGCCTACAAAGGTCCATCTAGTCAAAGCTATGGTTTTTCCAGTAGTCATGTATGGGTGTGAGAGTTGGACCATGAAGAATGCTGAGTGCCGAACAACTGATGCTTTCAAACTGTGGTGTTGGAGAAGACTCTTGAGAGTCGCTTGGACTGCAAGGAGATCCAACCAGCCAATCCTAAAGGAAATTAGTCCTGAATAATCATTGGAAGTACTAATGGTGAAGCTGAAGCTCCAATACTTTTCCACCTGATGGGAAGAACTGACTTATTGGAGAAGACCCTGATGCTGAGAAAGATTGAAGGCAGGAGGAGAAGGGCATGACAGAGGATGAGATGGTTGGATGGTGTCACCAACTCGATGGACATGAGTTTGAGCAAGCTCTGGGTTTTGGCGATGGACAGGGAGTGACTGAATTGAACTGAGTGGCATGGGAGTGGTTACGATGTGGACAGGGCCCTGAAATATATTTTTTAAATAATTTTATTTATCTTGGCTGTGCTGGGTCTTCATTGTTGCACAAGCTTTTGTCTAGCTGTGGCAAGCAGGGGCTACTTTTTAGTTTCACTGGGCAGGCTTCTCATTGTAGTGGTTTCTCTAGTTGCAGAGCATAGGCTCTAGGCACATGACCTTCAGTAGTTGCAGCTCCTGGGCCCTAGAGCACAGACTCAGTAGTCATGGCACTCAGACTTAGTTGCTGCACGGCACGTGGGATCTTCCAGAACTAGGGATCAAACCCATGTCCTCTGCTTGGCAGGCTGACTCTTTGCCAGTGAACCACCAGGGGAAGCCCAGACCCCTGAAATCCTGTGTACAGTCCGGTGTAGCCTTTTATGCTTCCGTGATCTGCCAGGAAAAGAATGTGCCCCAGGTAACTGCCTGTCCAAAAAATGTGCAGCACATCTGAGTGCAGCCTATAGTCTGGAACCATGCCTGAGTTAGCAGTGGTTTTGTTGCCACAGCTCTGGAAGACAACAAAAATTAGTGCCTGCTGCTATAAGCCACCAAGTTTAATGTCTGCATTGTAGCATTACTGCAGCCAGAGTTCATTAATATACCCAGGCCCTCACTTTTCTTTCCATTACCTGCAATTTTCTTGACTGTTCCCTCTGTGTGAAGCTATTCTCCTCATTGGGAACAGAGTTTCTCAATTTGGCAGTACTGACGTTTGGAGTTGGATATTTGCTCTGGGGGCTGGCCTGTGCATTATAGGATGTTGAGCACTATCCCCGACCTCTCCCCACCAGAGGCCAGTAGCTACTCCTCCTGGTCCCCAGTTGTGACAGCCAAGAATGTCTCCAGACATTGCCCAGTGTCCCTCAGGAACAGAATCACCCTTGGTTGAAAACCAGTAATCTGGAACATATGCCCCATCTTCCTAAACAGATCTCCTTCCAACCATTTAGATTCCCCCTCTAATATCCACAATTGATAATCCATCCTCTTAACTCATTTCTTTCTGTACCTGTTTTCCTGCCTCTCCCTCTTGCCACCCCATAGAACGTGGCACATGACAGGCATCAAATAAGCCTATTCTAACAAATGAAAGGCTGGAAAACACCCTGTCGACTGTTTTGACTGTAAAGCATTACGCAAATTAATTATCAGAATAATAAAAGATAGGAAAGTCATCAGAAGCAGACCCACACACAGTTTAGCAGCTGTGAAGTTTCTGATACTATAATTTTCCCTTCTGCCACTGCTGCCCTGTGAGTTTCAGACAGAACTCTGGAGCCTGAGCTGGGTTTGATTGACTAAGACAGAAAGAGCCCTCACTGGTCTTAGGATATCTTTAGAATGGATTTAAACACCAAAACAGTTCCGTGGGTATGATTTAATTTGTTTCCCCCAAACAGCTGTGCCCCCTACTGATAACTCTAGCTCTGCTGCACATGTAACCTTCAAACAGCCACGAGTTAATAGATGGGGGGAGGCATGTCAAAGCAGGTGAAGAGTGGTGCCAACCTGTTTCTTAATAACTAATTGTGCACAAAATTTATCATCACCCTCACACATCCTCTTTCTTAATAACAGTTGACAATGCCAGTTTTCCCAGTGGTGTCAGCCCATCGCTGAGTTGTTGTTTGTTTGTTAGTCTTTTCAAATAAAGACGTCATTTAAACACAGAAGCAGCAATATCAAAAGGTACAAAAGGGGTTTCGGTGGTTTAACAGGCAAAGACCAGGCGAAGGCAGGTGGGCTGGTGCCCGGTGCCCAGATCAAACTTTGATCTGCAAGCTGGTGAGATAAGAAACAGCCCTCGCTGTCCGGGGGGATGACAGTGAATAGGATTTGGGCACTGGGGAAAGGAGGTAGAGACAAAGATGAATGGCTGACAAGGTCTTCCTGGAGCCCAGAAATGACTGATCTGTTTTAACTCAATCTCATAGGACCAGATACCACACGGTAGACTCTCGGAGCTTTACAACTCCCCTTGAAAGTTTTTACAAATGCCTGATTTAAATTCCTTGTGTTCCAATTTGAGTTTACTTCATCTCAATCTTTCTTTTCAGAAGCTGTGGAAAGTTGCTCCCCCTGATGATCCAAGTCCCACTGACACTGAAAAGCCATCAACAGCTCTACCTTGCCCCTTCCCCTGCAGAGGGGTTCGCAGCTTCTGCTTAGACCCTCCTCTTCAGGGACTACCCTCTCCGTTTCTCTGCTTACCAGGAGCCATTGAGTTATCCTTCTCAAGAACATCTGGCTCCAGCTCAGCCAATCGAATCCTGTCCCTTTAGAACCAAGACATACAGAAGGCAGCTGAGTCACATTACAAGAAAGTGCTAAAGCAGGAATCATAAATGGGACAGATTCAGCTGGCAGATGTTTATTTTGGCCTGCATAGTTTCTTTTCTTTTTTTAATTTACCAACCCCCCTGACCCACCAGATTTTTACTTCTCTTAGGAAGTGGACCATCTGGCTATTCCGGGCCTCTGTTGCTAGAAGGCGTGCCATCAGCTGGAGCTGAGTAGTGCCCTCTTTAGACAGGGCTCCTGCTCTCCACTTGTCCACTTCCCTGCCCTGCCATGATTATGACTGTCCTCGTTTATGCTACCTCCTAGGGCTCGGAAGCATTATAGTTTGAGGTTTCTGCTCTAGAAGGAAAAATCCCAAACACCAGTTGGAGCAGTCCTGGCTCCACTCTGCTGCAGCCATCATCATATTGATGGAGTCTATGAGATAGCCTCTAACTGTGACGGGCTGAATTATGCCCCCTCAAATTCACACATTGAAGTCCTAACCCCTAATACCTCAGAATGTGACTGTACTCAGAGATAGGGCCTTTAAAGAGGTCCTGAAGGTTAAATAAGGCCATGAGAGTGTGTCCTAATCCAACATGACTGTATCCTTAAAGGAAGAATGAGACACCAGGAATGGACCTGCACAGAGGAAAGGCCATGTGAGGACACAGCAAGGACATACCCTCTGGTGGCCGTCTACTTGAAAGGAGAGAGGCCTCAGAGGAAACCAACCCTGGTGACACCTTGATCTTGGATGGACCTAAAAGCCTCCAGAATTATGAGACAGTAAATTTCTACTGATGAAGCCACCCAGCCTGGGGTACTTTGTTATACCATCCAAAATAAACTGAGACAATATCTCATCAGTGACCGCCACCCCAAAAAAACTCTTTCTGTTACTTGAAAATAAAGAGTCCCAATGAATAACTATGCTCTCTCTACTCTTCTTCATTTTACCCAGGCCCCTGTCTTGAACTTGTCATTGTGTTTTATGCGAAGCTCCACATGTGAAAGCTTATAAACTAAGGTAAATGAGTCAGTCTTGGTGAAAATAGACATGGAAAGTCAGAAACGGAGGCAAATATTCATGCCCTCTTCAGGAACAGGATGACACATCTGAACACTGTTCTTGTTGTTCAGTTGCTAACTTGTAGCTGACTCTTTGTGGCGCTATGGCCTGCAGCATGCCAGGCTTCCCTGTCACTGACTCTCTTCCAGAGTTTGCTCAGATTCATGTCCACTGAGTTGGTGATGCTATCTAACCATCTCATCTTTTGCCGTTCGCTTCTCCTTTTGCCTTCAACCTTTCCCAGCATCAGAGTCTTTTCCAATGAGTCGGCTTTTTGTATCAGGTGGCTAAAGTAGTGGAGCTTCAGTTTCAGCATCAGTCCTTCCAAAGAATATTCAGGGTTGATTTCCTTTAGGAATGACTGGTTTGATCTCTTTGCAGTCCAAGTGACTCTCAAGAGTCTTCTCCAGCATCACAAGTCAAAAGCGTCAATTCTTTGGCACTCAACCTTCTTTATGGTCAAACTCTCACAACTGTACACAACCACTGGAAAAGCCATAGCTTTGACTATACCAACCACTGTCAGCAAAGTGATATCCCTGCTTTTTACTACACTGTCTAGGTTTGTCATAGCTTTCCTTCCAAGGAGCCAGTGTCTTCTAAATTCCTGGCTGAAATCACTGTCCATAGTGATTTTGGAGCCTAAGAAAATAAAGTCTGTCACTTCTACTTTTTCCCCTTCTACTTGCCATGAAGTGATAGGACTAGATGCCATGATCTTAGTTTTTTGAATACTGAGTTTTAAGTCAGCTTTTTTCACTCTCCTCTTTCACCCTCACCAAGAGGCTCTTTACTTCCTCTTCAATTTCTATCATCAGAATGGTTATCATCTGCATATCTGAGGTTGTTGATATTTCTCCCAGCAGCTATGATTCCAGCTTGTGATTCATCCAGCCCATCATTTCACATGATGTACTCTGCATAAAAGCTAAATAAGCAGGGTGACAATATACAGCCTTGTCGTACTTCTTTCCCAAGTTGTAACCAATCCATTGTTCCATGTAAAGTTCTAATCGTTGCTTCTTGACTTGCATACAGATTTCTCAGGAGGCAGGTCAGGTGCTCTGGTATCTCTTGAAGAATTTTCCAGTTTGTTGTGGTCCACACAGTCAAAGGCTTTAGCATAGCCAATGAAGCAGAAATAGATGTTTTTCTGGAATTCCTTTGCTTTCTGTATGATCCAATGAACATTGGCAATTTAATCTCTGGCTCCTGTGCCTTTTCTAAACGTAGCTTGTACATCTGCAAGTTCTTGGTTCAAGTCCTGCTAGAGCTTAGCTTGAAGGATTCTGAGCATTACCTTGCTAGCACATGAACAGAGCACAATTGTACGGTAGTTTGAATATTCTTTGGCATTGGAATGAAGACTGACCTTTTCCAGGCCTGTGGCCAATGCCGAGTTTTCCAAATTTGCTGGCATATTGAGTGCAGCGCTTTAACAGCATCCTCTTTTAGGATTTGAAATGGTTCAGCTGGAATTTCATCACCTCCACAACCTTTGTTCATGGTAATTCTTCCCAATGCCACTTGACTTCACACTCCAGGAGGTCTGGTTCTAGGTGAGTGACCACACCATTGTGGTTATCTGAGTCATTAAGACCTTTTTTTTTTTTAAGTTCTTCTGTGTATTCTTGCCACCTCTTCTTAATCTCCTCTGCTTCTGTTAGGTCCTTACCATTTCTGTCCTTTACTGTGCCCATCCTTTCATGAAACATTCCCTTGATATCTCCACTTTTCTTGAAGAGATCTCTAGTCTTTCCCATTCTATTGCTTTCTTCTACTTCTTTGCATTGTTCATTGAAGAAGGCCTTCTTATCTCTCCTTGCTATTCTCTGGAACTCTGCATTCAGTTGGGTATATCTTTTCCTTTCTCCCTTGCCTTTCACTTCTCTTCTTCCCTCAGCTATTTGTAAAGCTCCTCAGACAATCACTTTACCTTCTTGCGTTTCTTTTTCTTTGGGATGGTTTTGGTCACCACCTGCTATACTATGCTAGAAACCTCTGTCCATAGTTCTTCTTTCACTCTGTCTACCAGATCTAATCTCTTGAACCTATGTGCCACCTCCACTGTGTAACAATTAGGGATTTGACTTAGGTCGTACCTGAATGGTCTAGTGGTTTTCCCTACTTCCTTTTGTTTAAGCCTGAATTCTGCAATAAGGAGGTCATAATCTGAGCCAGAGTCAGCTCCAAGTTTTATTTTTGCTGACTGTATAGTATTTCTCCATCTTTGGCTTCAACAAATACAATCAATCTGATTTCAGTATTGACCATCTGGTGAAGTCCAGGTCTAGAGTCATCTCTTGTGTTGTTGGAAGATGGTGTTTGCACTGACCAGTGAGTCCTCTTGACAAAACTCTGTTAGTTTTGCCCTGCTTCATTTTGTACTCCAAGGTCAAACTTGCCTGTTGCTTCAGGTATCTCTTGACTCCCTACGTATGCATTCTAATCCCCTATGATGAAAAGGACATCACTTTTGATGTTAGTTCCAGAAGGCCTTCTAGGTCTTCATAGAAATGATTAACTTTAGCTTCTTCAGCATTAGTGGTTTTGGTATAGGCTTGGATTACTGTGATGTTGAATGGTTTGCCTTGGAAATGAACCAAGATTGTTTTGTTGTTTTTGAGATTGCATTCAAGTACCACATTTCAGACTCTTTTGTTGACCATGAGGGATACTCCATTTCTTCTAAGGGACTCTTGCCCACAGTAGTAGATATAAATGTCATCTGAATTAAATTCACCCTTTCCCTTTCATTTGAGTTCACTGGTTCCTAAGATATGTATGTTCACTCTTAATATCTCCTGCTTGACCATGTCCAGTTTACCTTAATTCATGGACCTAATATGCTAGGTTCCTATGCAATATTGTTCTTTACAACATTCTTCTTTCACCACCAGACACATCCACAACTGGACAGAGGTTTCCGTTTTGGCCCAGCCACTTTTCTGGATCTATTTGTAACTGCCCTCCACTCATCCTCAGTAGCATATCAGACACCTTCCAACCTGGGGGGACTGTCTTCCAGGGTCGTATCTTTTTGCCTTTTCACACTGTTCATGTGGTTCTTGGGGCAAGAATACTGGAGTGACTTGCTATTCTCTCCTCCAGTGGACCACATTTTGTCAGAACTCTCCACTGTGACCCATCTGTCTTGTGTGGCCCTATATGGCATGGCTCATAGTTTCATTGTTACACAAGCCCCTTTGCCATGGCAGGGCTGTGATCCATGAAGGGGACCTGAATATTATGCTTGGACAAATACTAATATCCACCTCTTTGGAAAATATGAGTATCTTTCTCTTATATGTGAAAGAGCTCAGAAAGGGATCTAGATCTTGCTTTCTCAACGAAGACTATCTCGAGTCAAGGAGGGGAAAATTGAGTCTTGGGTGTAAAAAAACCAAACTTTCCTCTTTCTATGTGTAAATTACAGATATACATATGGCACACAAACAGACACACATTTGTGGTTTTAAAATTTCATGAGAGGTTGACCAGGAAAAAATGTCTAATCTAAAAAGGCTTTTTGGAGGGGATGGTAAAAATGGTGAGAAACCATAATCTGTATATTTGGTTCAGTATTAACACTCCTTTCTTGGAGGGCACTGTGCTGTAAGGACAATTTGCTTTCAGGGTCTTTACATAGTGACGCTAATGTGGGCAAATTTTAGGGATTTCCAAGTAGAAGAGAGATTTCTCAACTCGTGTAATTCAAACATAGACAAAACTATTCAGTTTTGCTGACTGAAGTACAAGGTTAGAAACAAGGAACTGCAAAGGGCACATCAGACACAGTTGAATGCCTGCCTGAGAGTGTCACCTACGCTCTTTTTCTTGCTGGCAAAGTTACCTCCCAAAATGGAGGTTGCAATCTGGTAACTTGCTTTCCTAGCCTCCTTTGCACCTAGAGCATATGCATGTGTGATCCAGTCCTAGGGATGGGGAATGGGGTTCCAACAAATAAAAAGAATCTTAAGACAAAACCCCGTCTCTCCTTCAGCTGTATATAGTCTTACCCTGTGTGTTACTTGGCACTGTAGCAGCTATTTTGCGCCCATAAGGCCATGAGGCTAAGGAACTAAGGAGCTAAGGATAGTGAAAAGGAAGGAGCCAGAGATCGAGTCATGGATGACATTGATCACCATGGATGGAAATGACAACAGAAAAGAGCAATCAATAAAATTGACTATGCTTTATATTAGAAACAAAGCTAGATTTAGGAACAAGGGCTCAAGTACTATGGAAAAAGAACTAAGTAGAAGTCCTGCATCTTAGTTCTGTTTCCAGTACCAGCTGGATGAATGACTTTGGACAAGCTTCCTTAAATGTGGGGGGAAATGCTTATCCTGCTTTTTTAAGAGGATTTGTAGACCTCACTATGCTGAAACTACATTTCCCAGACTCCTCTTCCCTGTGTATAAAAATTTTTTTTCATGAAGCTTGAGAGGCAGAAGTGAAGCAGTAGCCTTTAAGTGCTGAAGGTCATTATGCTTGATGCAGTGAGGAACATATGGGAAGTAAGTACCAGTTGTTTCAGCTTGTTTCTACTTTCTCTCACCCCACTTTCAGCTATTCTTCCTGACTGCCAGCCCAGCTCACCAACATAGACCCCAGCACCCCGCCTCAGATGCTGGTAGACTTCATCCCAGGCTCTCCTTTTGCTGAGCCACCATGGCAGTGGAAAGTTCTTGCTCACCCATACTCCTTTGTAAGCTCTTACTCTCTACCTATATCAGAGTTTCTGGAGGAGAGGTTGTGGACTGGTTACTGACTTTACTCTGATCCTCCAACTACCTCTTTTGGACCCTTAACTTCTCCCACAGTTGTTTAGGGTCTTCTTCTTAAAATAAATCCCTTATTGCATAACATTCACAGTGCTTCTGCTTTCCTGATTAAATTCCAAGAGATACATGAATCAAATGAAATCGTGGATCTGAAACAATGAGGACAGACAGCACGGGCACATGGCAAGAACTTAATAAATCATCATCTTCGTCATCACTATCATCAATGTTTCCAGTGCTATTAATGCAAAAGAACTTAGAGAGTCTACTTTCTAATTTCCTACTATGCAGAAGATTAAACTAAGATGCTATCAGGTTAAATGATTTCTCTGGGGTCATATAGTTTCATCATGACCAGCAAGAATCAGAATTCGAGGCTTCTGATTCCTAATTCTACCCTTTTGCACAAACTTTGGCCTTTGCCCAAACAAACCTAGCATTCTGGTTATCACCTAATAGTTAGGATGCCATTGGTTGCAAGCAACATAAAACCCAACACAAATTGGCTTAAACAATATGGAGGGTTTCTTGGTTCATGTAACCAGAAAGTTGAGAGAGAGGGGGCTAACCTCAGACACATTATCATGCCAGCAAGCTAAGCCCTGTTTTTTGTCAGACTCTCATCTCTCCTTTCTGCTGTGTCTCTGCCATGGCTCTCCTCATGGAAGAGAACCACAGTTGTCCTGAGAAAGACAGAAAACTTTTTTAAGCTAAGGTTCTGCGATTCAATATGATTGGACTGGTTTAGATCACCTGTCCACCTTCATCCAATCTCTGTTGTGGTGGCAGGGATGGTATGCAATGATTGGCTTAGTCTTGGTCATGGGCTGCCAACCTAGAACTGGCAGGAACAAACATGAGGGAGGGGGAGGGTTAGCTTGCCTAGAACTATGTGTATGCTAAGTTGCTCATTCATGTCCAGCTCTTTGCAACACCATGGACTGTAGCCCACCAGGCTCCTCGGTCCATGGTATTCCCCAGGCAAGAAAGCTGGAGTGAGTTGCTATTTCCTCCTCCAGGGTATCTTCCCTAGAACTACATGGACCCCTAAATGCAAACTGGGAGTGGGGACTGGGGACATAGGAAATAAATGCTGGGGAAGCAACATTTGTAGGGTAGTTATTCCATTTCTTGCCTTAGTATCTTTTCGCAGGGACCCGTTTTGGCTATCTGGATGAAGCCAGATGAGCACCATTTCCAAAAGGAATGTGCAGTCCTGGGTGATGTATTTAAAAACAGTGGTCATATGATTAAATATTTATGATCACTTAGTTTAATGTAAAACACCCATCAACCTGTCCATGAGTCATGTGGTTGGCAGGGGCATTAGGGCTGCCTATTGCATTTAATTAGTCCAAGAAAACACATGCCCTTGACCTACTCTTGGGTTATATCCCACAAAATGAAAATAAAGAATAAGGAAGCTGCCAGGACATAATAATTCTGTTCTTCTTGATGGTACAGACCCATACAGAAAAGCATGAAATTTCTTCTTTACCTTCAAAATGGGTTCTTTGTGGTTTTTTTCATTTTTACAACTAATTTGACATATAAATAACAAATGAGATCCACCAGTCTCAGGTTTTCAGCTTAACAAGGCTTGATACCCATAACAAGATAAAGGACATTTTCATCACACCAGAAAGTGCCCTCCTGTCCCTTCCAAGTCAATTTCCACCCCCACAACCACTATCTGATTTCCATCACCACAGATTAGATTTTTGTCTTTTCTTGGATTCACATAAATGGAATGAGTTAGTATATGCCTGGCGTCTGCACTTATATTGCTTTGAGATACATTCACATGTTTGACTGTGGCAGTCAGGTATTCATTTTATCACTGAGTAGTGTTCTACTACCTGACTATCATAATTGTGTTCATTTATTTTTCTGCAGTGTACATTGATGTCACTCCCAATTTTTGACTATTAGGAAAATAATGTTATAAACATTCTTGTATAATTCTTTTCATGCAGTACTGTTACAGCTCTTGACTAAGTCTCTAAGAGCAGAATTGTTGGGTGATAGGCTAAATATATGCCTAATTTATCAGAAACTGCTAAACAGTCCTCGAAGGTGGCTGTTCCACCATTATACCCTTAACAGCAGCATATGAGTTTTAGAACCTGATCCCCATTGCTGACACACTCGGTGATGACATCTTTGGATCCCAAAGGTCCATTTCTTCCCAGGTGAGAAAGGGAGTGTTGCGTGTGGGAACCCAGAAATGGTAGCTTCTGGATGACTCGGGTATGCAAGTCTTGGGTCTGGTGGCTCTCTGATCCATTCTCCCCAACTCTGGTTTTGCTGTCTATCACAGGTGGCTGACCACTTCAGGCTGCCTTCCAGGGCCAGTGGCTCAAGGCTTTTCATTGGGTGTGACCACTGGGAGGTGCTGAGTTGGGTGTGGCCAACAGAGGGGCTGGATTGGCAACATTCTCTGGATTATAGAAAAAGCAATGGAATGTCAGAAAAACGTCTATCTCTGTTTCATCAACTATGCTAAAGACTTTGACTGTGTAGATCATGACAAACTGTGGAAAGTTCTTAGAGAAATGGGAATACCAGACCATCTTACCTATCTCCTGAGAAATCTGTATGCAGGTCAAGAAGCAACAGTTGGAACCCTGTATGGAATAACTGATTGGTTCAAGATTGAAAAAGGAGTGCGACAGGGCTGTCTGCTGTCACCCTGTTTGTTTAACCTATACACTGAGCACATCATGAGAAATTCTGGGTTGGATGAGTTACAAGCCAGAATCAAGGTAGGCGGGAGAAACATCAACAAGCTCAGATATGTGGGTGATACCATTCTAATGGCAGAAAGTGAAGAGGAGCTAAAGAACCTCTTGATGAGGGTGAAGGAGGAGTGTGAAAGAGCTGGCTTAAGACTAAATATTTAAAAAACTAAGCTCATGGCATCCGGCCCCATTATTGCATGGCAAATAAAAGGGGAAAAGGTGGAAGTAGTGACAGATGTCTTCTTCTTGGGCTCCAAAATCACTGCAGATGGTGACTGCAGCCATGAAATCAGAAGACGATTGCTTCTTGGCAAGAAAGTGGTAACAAACCTAGACAGTGTATTGAAAAGCAGAGACATTACTCTGCTGACAAAGGTCTGTAAAGTCAAGGCTTTGGTCTTCCCAGTGGTCATGTACGATTGTGATAGCTGGACCATAAAGAAGGCAGGACACCAAAGAACTGATGCCTTTGAACTGTGGTGTTGGAGAAGACTCCTGAAAGTCCCATGGACAGGAAGGAGATCAAACCAGTCAGTCTTAAGGCAGATTAACCCTGAATGTTCACTGGAAGAAGTGATGCTCAAGCTGAAGCACCGGTATGCTGGTCATCTGATGTGAATAGATGACTTATTGGAAAAGTCCCTAATGCTGGGAAAGATCGAGGACAGGAGAAGAGGGAGTCAGAGGATGAGATGGCTGGATGGCATCACTGATGCAATGAACATGAACTTGGGCAAACTCTGGGAGATGGTGAGGCACGGGGAGGCCTGGTGTGCTGCAGTTCATGGGGTCACAAAGAGCTGGACAGGACTGGGTGACTGAACAACAACAGCAAGAGGGACTGGGTTGACCATGGCCAACAGGAGACAGCTGCTGTGAGTCTGGAAGGCATGAAGAAGGAAAAGGTAGGGTTTTTCTCCTCCTCTGGTCTCCGGTGGCTTCTGTCACATAGACCATATGTCCTTCTTGGCACTGGCTTCCACTCACCACAGCTCTAGCCTCCACTGGGTGACACCAGCCCTGGACCTAGGTACCACCACCTGCTCCTTTTGTCTCTTAGCCTCATCATAGTGGTGTCCTCAGGCCCTTGGAAATCCCTAGGTTGCCTCCTAGTTCCTTGTTGCTTGCTTTTCAGCCCCTTCCTTCATCTGTGTAATCAGTTCCTTGTGTTAGATTCCCTTTGTTCACATACCGAGAGTGGGCTCTGTTTTCCTGCTTGGATCTTGACAGATACACACAGCATCAAGGATTAACAGAGATGATTTTGAGGCCAAATCACATCTGAGGCCTGCCAGGCTGATTTATTGTCAAATCCTAAAACTGCAAAAATAGGACAACCTTCTTCAGAAACACCATCTGGTACCACAATATTCCCCCTAATGTCTAGCCTAAATCCCTGCTGTGACAAAGTTTGTATCTGATAACCAGACACAACCAAGTCACTTGGCCTCAGGAGTGAATACGAGCATGGATGTTAGCAGGTATGGGGCCATGCCTTAGTACTGGCATGAGCCACAGTTGCATAGTAGGAGAAGGAAAGAGGGGGACTGAGAGGAAAAGGGATATTTCCAAGCAGCCACCATAATTGAGGATTGACCCAGATTCTAGGTCATCAGGCCACAGGCTTGGCTTTCAAGGGAAGCAGTTGTTTCTGCTGCTCCTCTGCTTCTTCCTTTGGATCTTAAAATAGCACCTGCCACATAGTAGATGATAAATATTTATTTGCATCATGGCATTTGTTTGTGCATTCATTTGTTGAATATCTACAAGTATGTGGATGATTTAGGAGTCTTGATTGCAAGTGATAGAAAGCCAAAACGAAGTGGCATAAGGGAAAAAAGTCACCAGAGTAATCCACACGGTTGAGGAGTTGAAGGATGTACTGGGTTCAGGCAAGTCTAGATCCAGATTCTCAAATGATGCATTAGGAGCTGCTGTCTTGCCATGTCTCGTCTCTGCTTTCTACTGTGTTGGCTTCATTCTAGACAATCTCTTCCAAGGGAAGATAACAAGAAGGCTCCCAATAGCTCTTGGCTGATATTCTATCAAAACAATCACCATGGAGGAAAGGAAGAACCCGTCTTTTAAAACATTTTCCATGAAAACCTAGGGCTCATCACTCATCAACTCTGATTGCCCTGGCTTGAGTCTCCTGCCTCCCTTTTCGCCACAGTAGGAATTAGGACAATGAGCAAACTCTGGGAGATAGTGAAGGACAGGGAAGCCTGGCATGCTGCAGTCCATGGGGGTCACAAAGAGTAGGACATGACTGAGCAACTGAGTAACAACAATAACCCATAAGACTATCTGTAATGAGGAATGCGTGGTTACCCAAAGGAAAAACAAGATTCTTTTGTCAGAAGGACAGTTGGAGGCTGGACAGGCAGAAATCACAAATGGCCACTACAAGGACATCTGTATGACAGGAACTGTGGGCCAGGGAGACAGCAGCAACATGCCACCATCTGCTTGTCCTCACGGTGCTGACACTCTAGCAGGGAAGCTGCGTGGGGAAGTAGGCAGTTAGAATCTTCCCAAGGGGGCAGTAGAGGCTGCAAAAGGAGCAGTCTTCCTCACACGTGATTTCATAGACTGCTGTTTGAAAATGCAAGTGTCCTCAGATTTGGCCAGTCCTGAAGCTGGTAAACCGGTTTTGTGTCTACAAGGGACACTAAGAGCTGCCGTGAGGTCTTCCAGAAAGTGGGGAGGTCGGGCAGAAAGGAGGGCTTCCCTGGTGGCTCAGATGGTAAAGAATCTGCCTGAAATGTGGGAGGCCCAGGTTCTATCCCGGGGTCAGGAAAATCCACTGGCAAAGGGAATGGCAACCCACTCCAGTATTCTTGCCTGGAGAATCCCATGGATGGAGGAGCCTGGCAGGTTACAGTCCATGGGGTCGCAAAGAGTTGGACACGACTGAGCAACTAACACACACTTCCGGAAAGCTCGGCTAGAGCTACAGTCTGTAACAGATTGTGTAGTTTATGCGACATGCCAGGAGTCTCCAGAAAAATCGTCCTGTTATGGGGTGAGGGAGGGGTTGCGGGGGTGGAAAATGGCAAGGAATGCACCTCAGGTCATCTTCCAACTTTTAACCAAGCTGGAAGACATGAAAGCTGTTTTTTCTAATTAACTTTTTTCTGACAATTGGTTTCATATGAAATTGTAAGACATAATACAGAGAGATCCACTGTAAGCTTTTCTGCAATGGTAACATTTTGCAAAACTCTAGTGGATTACCACAATCAGGCTCTTGACATTGATGCAGTCCACAGTCTTTATTGCGATTGCCCCAGTTTTACGTGTATTCAGCTCTATACAATTTTATCACATGTGTAGAGTAGCATGTGCACCATCACAACAGAGGTCAAGAAGAATCCCATCACATCCACAAGGATCCATTCAGTTGCTTTTTTATAATTGCCTACACCCATATCCCTTCCATGTAACTCATTCTCCCTCTTCCCTAACTCTGCCAGCCACGAACCTGTTCTCGAGTTCTAGAATTTTGTCATTTCAAGAGTCTCATGCTCCTTTTGGACTGGTCTTTTCCCTCAGCATAAATTTCTGGGGATTCATCCAGTTGTTACCTGCATAAATAGTTTGTTTCTTCTGATTATTGAATAGTATTCAACAGTACGGATGGACCAGTTTATTAACTATTTACCTGGTGAAGAACATCAGGATTGTTTCCAGGTTTTGCTACTATGAGTAAAGCTATATAAACATGTATGTATAGGTTTTTGTGTGAGATGGAGGCCCTGAAACCTGTGTTTAATTTGCACTGTAGCTCATCCACGTATTACCTTCATTGACATGACCTCCTCTCTGTTGGCCTTTCTAACATTGAATTACTGCCCCTGGTATTCATAAAGTATCTTCAGCCATTCAGAGCAAGCTGACATTGGTCATGTCATTATATCTTTACAACAGACTCAGCGAAGGGCATTCTCCCCCTTGTGGTCCCATTGCACTTTGCTTTCTTTTCAGGGGTCAAGTTTTATTCCTCCTCCTATGCTGGTCTTATCTCCTTATCTGAATGTTGCTCTTGCCAAGTGGCACTGTGTCTTCTGGACTTTATACAGTGCTGCACGCTGAGCTCTGGGTGGCTAGCCCCTGATGCCTCCACTCATGCCTTCAGTACTTGCTTAGTGAGACTTCCTTTGTGCCAAGTGCCAGGGAGACAGTGGTACACCAGCTCTTCCTAAAGTGGTGCAGTGTGCGACCTGCCCAACCGTACGTGAGAGTCAGCGAATGCTAGTCTTGGTCCAGTTCCCATGTCACTGCTTCTCATTGCATTAAGAACGTCCCCCTGCTAGCACCGGTACCAAATGTAATTTACAAAGTTGATTAATATCTCTTTGAAGTGAAGAGTTAATTGCTTAGTCATGTCTGACTCTTTGTGTCCCCATGGACTGTAGCCCATCAGACTCCTCCATCCAAGAGGAGAGATCCTCCAGGCAAGAATACTGCAGTGGGTTGCCATTTCCTTCTCCAGGGGATCTTCCCAACCCAGGGATGGAACCCTTAACAGGGTATAAATCAAGAATCTATCTCGTTTTCTTTATGCTTGAATCTCAAGGATCTAGGATTACGCTTGGCTCACAATAGACATTTAGTTAATGGCTGAGAGCAGCTTTCACCCCTATACAGTTCTTAAGTCCATCCATAAGAGCTCTTTCCCTGTGTGTCTTTCCTGACATAGAGTGTTTCCCCAGAGCATCCTGTTATAACACATAACACATAGTGCTGCCATTTCCTGGCTTTCTGTCTCTATTCAACCCACCCACTCCCTAACACACCAAGAAACTCAAAGCTCTGTCAAAGCTAGAGTCATGCATCTTTTGTTCATCTTTTGTCTCCCTGTGACTTGCCTGGTACCCAGCTGGTGGTTAAGAAGTAGGTGCTGAATGAAGGGGAGGAGAGGGTTCTGCTGGTCTGCCCCAAGACTAGGAGATGAGAAGGAGGATGTCATGGCATAGGGGCTTCTCACCCAGAGACCTTCACGCTAAGCAGGCCGGCTCCCAGCTCACTCCACAGGGCAGAAGCCCCTGTTGTGTCAGCAATTACTGTAAATTACCAAGCCACTTCTCACTCAAACCCCATTGACTGATCAGAGAATGAATTTAGGGCATTGTCTTTCAAAGAATATCTTTATTCAGTCCCTGGAAATTTCCTACAATGTGTGCCCCTAACAAGCTGGAGGCAGGCTGGTGCCCGGAATGGATCGAACTTGCAATCCTGGGGCAGCCCTTGAACCCACACTCCCAGCCTTGCAGTCAGATCCCTGCAGAATAATAAGACTCACAAATCTTTTGTCTGCAAAATTATCTTCTTGTAACACTGGAAGCTGTTACCATGGAAATAAAATAGCCTATTAGCCCAAACCTACCAAAATATGGGAGAGGCCCAGCTGCCTTTCTGAGGCCCTTCATTAATAAGGAGAAAAGCAGATTAACCTTTAAGAGAATTGACAAGAATGGCCATGACTTGCTGGATTATGATTTTCATGTTGAGTTTATCTGGGCTAATATCTCAGCCTGGAGCAGCCATGCTGGGTGAATAAAGACAAGGCTCAGTGTGAAGATTCAGATGCCTGCCTGGTCTGGTCTGTCGATCTTGGCCACCCTGGATGGCTTTTGGCCCATGGACTCCTGGAGAAGGCTCCCTCCCTGACTGGTCCACTGGAAGGAGAGCAATTTTCCTGTCCCCTGTTGAGCAGCTGCCGAGAAAGGCAGGGAACTGCAGAGGGCTCCTAGCTCACAGCCAAGATGCCAAACAGGAGCCAGAGACAGATGGAGCTGAAGCCAGTCTATCCTGGTTTGCCTCCTCTCCTCAAGGGTGCCCAGTGCTGAATCCCAGACACACAGGTTTCTGGGAAAGTCCTGCCACATGGACTCTGCCCCTTCCTGTGACCAGGCACGGAACTTGTGAGTGCCCAGTAAGGGGACTTGGCAGCCAAAGCAGCCCTGGGCATCCCAGTGTCCGGCATACAACAGAGACCTGATCCTTCCACAACTCTCTGCTCCCACACTTGGCCAACAAGAGCTGTCAGCATCTTAAGCACAGGGAGGTGGGAAGCGCCAGTGTCTTGACAGGTGTCAAGAGGGACTCGCTTTATCCTCAGGAAACTGACAAGAGACAAAAGAAACTTGGGTTGCTTGACAACAGCTCACAGATTTCCGGGGATTTTTTTTTTCTTTTTTGGTCATCCTGTTTTTGGTTCCAAATTAAACGAAGAAAGGGAGGGAGAGGGTCCTGGTAAACATCAGCCCTCATTATTAAAGGCTCTGCTGCCTGAGGGACAGCATTACATTCTTTCCTTGCCTCTGGTTACTGACACCAGGAAACACAAGGCACCTGTTAACCTCAGCGGTGGCCTGTGGTCAGGGACAGGAGGTGTGAAAAAGGAGAGGTCAGCTCTCCATCTCCATGCAGACTATCAGCTGATCAGGGAGTTCTCTCTGAATGACTCCTGTCTGTCAGTCTAGGCTCAGTGCTGTAACAACTGAGCCCCAAGTCTCAGCAGCTTCAGACAATTGTGGGTTAACTTCTCACTCCTCTCCAGGCCACACAGCTTTTAGAAGCCTGGATCCTTTCCACCTGGTGGCCCTACCATTTCCTAGGACTTTGAGGTGCCTCACTGGATCCTAGCATCTGGCTGGGAGTTGAGGGGGAAAGAGGATGGAGGACCTGGAGATGGTTTAGAGACATCCTGCCTCTTGCTCTCACTCTGGTGACCAGAAGAAGACACAGGCCCTGACACTAGAAATAAGAGAGGTGAAATAAAGTGACAAGGAAGGAGAGAGACCTCAGGTATGGGAGAGCAGCAAGCGCGTAAATACAAATGCTGAGTATACAGTTGAGAATAACTGCTGCTCACTACCCTGTATTCACCACAGAGATTCTGAATGTAAGGGTTTCAGGGGGGAGGCAGTGGCTAGTTATGATACAGCCCAACATTACCCAAGGCATATGTTGAGGGACTCAAGTCCTACAATGTGCTTCTCAGAAACTAGTTTCCTTGAATAGATATGTTTGGGAGATAATGAAAAAGACATATTCCTTCTGGGCATTCACACCGGACAGTAGCCTATGAAAGGCTCTGATAAGTTCTGCATTAAAAAAAAAAAAATCTTAATTTAAAGCATTTCCCACATATATTTGACTAGAGACCCTCCATTTTTGGGGGACAAAAATCTAGTAATATTTCTTGGCAATGTTTTAAGGGGCATAATTTGAGGGGAAAAAAAAAGACCTAACGCAATCTTTTCTTTTTTCAAAAAACAAAATCATGCACTTGAAGCTCAGAACGAGAACTTGACTTACTCAAGATCAAAGAGCTTGTGAGAAACTTACAGGCCTGCACCAGATCCTATGTAATGTGCACATTTCTCTAAACATCTCAGCTGGGGTCATCATGCCCTGGAGCATGTGCTAAGTAACTATATGCCAAGTTATAGCATAGCACAGCTTGGGCAGGGGGGTGATTTTCTTTATTCATTTAGAAAATAAGTGAATAAGCTGTTCCTCATTTTTCTCACCTGTAAAATGGGGATAATGAGAATAACAAGAAGGGGTGAATTTCTTTAGATGGGATGGAAGACTCTCTGAGAAGGTGATACGTGAGCTAAGACCAGAAAAATGAGAGGATCATACTATAGCAAAACAAAAGAAGAGCCCCAGAATGAGTCTAAGAGGATAGGGTAGGGGGTTCCTGCAGAAAGAGAACCAAGCATGTCTTTCTTGACATAAGAGAAGCCATTTTTGGCCTTAACCATTTTGTGATCTAAGCCTGCTTGCCCTTGAAGAGGTCACGGTAATAAATGGTCGTTAAGGGAAGTGAGGAAATGGAGGAACAAAGGAAAAGCAGTCAAGAAACAACATTTCAGCAATAAAACAGTCCTCAAAGGATATACATAACAATATGACACATATTTTTGAGTTCTGCAGGAACTAAGGTCCATACCCAGGTGGAAGATGGAATATTGACCTACTCTAAATCTCATGGCTTCAATCAACTAAAGCTTGGACTCTGTCAACCTTTGCCCCAATTCTATGCTGGATTCTCTTTTGCTGAGGCCCCTTCATGAATATGTATGTACCCATAGCTTAAAGGTCCCCAATTTTGCTGTTCAGGGAGACACTGCATCAAGAAAAATCCTATGTCTGACTTGCTATAAGTAAAAAATCCTTCCTTCTCCTGATCTTTGGTTTGGTTGTATCTTCTGGCTCAACACTCATCAAGAGTTGAACTCAATTTTCGTGTAACACAGGCATGGCACATAGGCACAGAGCAAAAATGCTCAGTAAAGCTTAGTTAGATGAATGAAAAGATAAATGAATGAGTTGTGGATTAGCATATAATGTAATTAGAATTCTTACAACAAGTTCAATTTGTGGGTTTTCCCAACACCACCAAACAATTCTCTGGGGTTCTACAATTCAACTCTTGACACTATCTGGAAAGAACATCAGATCCCACAGGTTAAGGGTTCAGTTCCATGGGACTGCCCCCTCTGCCCCCACTTCAGAGGCCAATTGCAAATCCAGGTTGTCATCTGTGGGCTTTTGACCAACCAGCTAAAG
Organism: Cervus elaphus; assembly: GCF_910594005.1. NCBI lineage: Eukaryota > Metazoa > Chordata > Mammalia > Artiodactyla > Cervidae > Cervus > Cervus elaphus. Next base: position 41,265,157 of record NC_057838.1, on the reverse strand, counting down.
GTGAGAGGTCCAACCATCCTCTACTTCTACAGACTGGAGATTCCAATGACCATGGGTTTCATTAATTTGCTAAGGTAGCTCAGAGAAACATTTTATCTGCTGGGTCATGCATTTATTATAAAAGGATATGACTCAAAAACAGCCAGATGGGCAAAGCACACCACCCTCCCAGCACCTCCATGTATTCATCAACCCAGAAGCTCTGCAAACCTAGCCCTTTCTGGGGTTTTATGGTGCCTTCATTACACAGGCAAGTTTGGTTAAATCACTGACCATTGGTGACTGAACTCAGTCTCCAGCCCCTCTCACCTCCCTGAAGCTCTAGTCCTCTAATCACCGGCTGACTCCCCTGGCAACCAACTCCCCACGCACCCATTCTGAGGCACCTCCGCAAAATCACCTAATTAAAATAACAAAAGACATCTTTCTAGATCTCAGCATAGGAAATTCCAAGAATTTTAGGAGCTCTCTGATAAGAAAAGGGATGAAGACCAAAAATAAATTTCTTATTATAAATCACAATGTCAGAGTAATACTCTGCAATTTTCAGATAAAACACTTCAAAGATACGTCACCTTGGCACCCTGAAAACACAGTATATATTTTCTGTTTCCACTGCTCTCTGATGGTAGGATTAATTTGGGAAGAATATTCAAGATACTTTGGCACTACTGACATTTGATCAGACGATTTGTCCTGTGCATGAAGGATGTCCAGCCTCTATCTACTAAATTGTCCATCCCCATGCCCCAGGGGGCAAAGTCAGTTTCAGGGAAGAACCGCTGCTGGGGATAGTCAAGCTCTTACACTGGAAAGATAGGAAATGTGGACCATAACATTAGCAAACCTTTTCTGTTCTCCCTCTTCAACCCTGTGGGCTCCCCAACAAATATTGTGCAAAAGACATGTCCACACAGCATCAGTTAGCATGGAACCAGCTTTCCAATCACAGCAGGGCCTGATGAACCATTTCTGTACTTCTGTCTCCTCCTTCCCATGCCCCAGAAAATTCCAAGTTAATTTCCAGCCATCTTGTTACAACCTCCCAAGAGAAGGAAGCAAAGTTTCCTGATTTTGCATTCCAGCAGCAGTGCAACCTGAGCCCTTTGTGTTTTTGACATTCTGTTTCTGATTTCCGTGCTGAGCTGAGAGTAGGGAATAAATACTTCCTTGAAAGCCCTGTGCTTTCCCCTGAAAATCAGCCAACAGGCTTTGAAGAAGAGAGCAGGGGTCCAGGGACTTGCTGGGAGAAGGTACTAGACTGGTCACTGGACAGGGAAAGAGAGAGAGAGAGAGAGGGCAAGCTACATGCAGGTCCCGACACGCGGCTCCTCACTCACTGGGTGTCTCTGCCAAGTCACTTGAACTGAGGCTTAGTTTCCTCACATGTGGCTACTGTTTACCTACTGTCCTGAGCACTGCAGCCTAATAACTCTTGTCCAGATCACAGAGTCATGGTGAGAGGTACATCAAACAGATTTAAGGGCTTTGTCAGCTGTAAAGTGCTTTACAAATTCCAGGTCCAATTAGAATTGCCACCTACTTCAGATATTTATACCTGCAACTGAACAAACTTCTAGGAGACAAAAGAGAAGAGCAGGTAAGAACCCAAGTTTCAGAGGTAACCAACCCTGACATCAAATCCCTAATGGACCACACTAGCTGTGTGACACTGGGCCTCTTATTCAACCTGTCTGTGCATTTAGTGTTCTCATCTGAAAAAACGAAGCTAAATGGGATTTTAAACAGAATTTAATTTGATCCTCATTTAGAGCACTTAGGCCTGCTGCTTAGTCAGTCTAGACCAAGACTGCAGAGAACCTGTGTACTGAGGAGGGATCTTTACAGAGAAGAGCAGAAAGATGGGGTACAGAGGGAATGGGGTTGGAGGGATTAGGGAGCCTCAATCTGTGAGTGGAGGGGAAAAAAGCCCAGGTCACGGCATTGATTCTGACATATTCTGACTCAGAAGGAAAGGCATAGTAAGACTGGGGCTTTGAATATGTTATGCCAAGTGTGAACAAGTGGGAGAATCTTGCCAGTAACTCTTGTTGAACTCTGCATCTGTCTCTGCTGCCAGGATGGGCGACTTGCCCATGTTACCCCATTTGTGCCCCTCCCAGGGGAGGCTGAGGCTAATCCTTGGACTTTTTCTTGTGTTAAGTCAGCCCCCAGGCCTGTGCACACGCACAACACATACCAGCTATGTATACGGGGATCTCAACTTTAGCCCAGCTGGGCTTCCTGGCACGTTGCCCACCCACCAGAAAAGGCCGAGCAGGATGAAGGCAGATGGCGGGTACACTTCTGAGAAGGGCCTTCAAGCCTCTGACAGTATGAGAACAGAGATATTCCTCCTGGCAGACACCGAGCCTCTGAATCAAGGCCTCCTCTGGCTTTGTGCTTCTGGGTGGGTCTTTCCTGAACCTTCCCCTCTAATGTTATTGTGGTTACTCTCTGCTAGGTTTCTGACTCTTGCTTTTCAATTTGGATTTCCCCAGACTCCTCTCTGCCATGAAGCCCTTTTCCTAGATGCAGTCCCTGAGGCAAAGATTAGAGTACAGAGGTTTGGGGAGGAAGCACCAGGGTTGTGGGGAGACAGTGAGGAGGGAAAGGGAAGGGAGCAAGTAGGGGGCATTATCAAGTAGCCTCCTTTTGGGGGCTCGTTCCTTGGGTGAGCCCTGGGAGATGATGGAGATAACACCTCAATTTCTCTCACCAGAGTGTGCAGAGCTGGGTGTGGTCTATCCATTCATATTGGTGGAGGGTGTGTCTTAGTCCATCCAGGCTGCTATTATAAAAAATACCATAGAATGGGTGGTTGATAAACAATGGAAAATTATTCCTCAGGATTTTGGAGGCTGGGAGGTCCAAGATCAAGGTACTAGAAGTTTCAGTATCTGGTGAGAGCCTACTTCCTGGGCCATAGATGGCTGTTTCTCACTGTGTCCTCCTGTGGTGGAAGGGATGAGGGAGCTCTCTAAGGCCTCTTTCCTAAGGGCACTAATCCCATCCATGAGGGCTGTGCTCTCTCTTACGGTCTAATCACCTCCCAGAGGCTTCTACCTCCTAATACCATCACTGTGGGGGTTAGGATTTCAACATATGAATGTTAGGGAGGCACATTCAGTCCACAGCAGCCTTCCAAAGACTTCACTGTCTGTCCTGCCCAGAATCTCTGTCCTAAAAGGAGAGTGCACATGAGCAGAGCCCCAGCTGGTAGCCCCAGCTGGTAGCTGTCTTCACAGATAGAGATGAGTGCTGATGGCATCTGGTGGGACCCCAGTGCTGTCTCCTAATTCCCCCCCACCAATTCCTGACCCTTTGGGCCCTTGACAGCATTGGCCATGTGGGGAAAGGGAGAGGTCAGGGATCCCAACCTTCACCACAGCCTCCCAGAGGGGCAACCACATTGAAGCTGTCAAAATATGGATGGGACTCTTAAAAAAAAAAAAAAAAAACATGAAATCCACTAGGGAAACTGGAAAACATCAGTCACAGTTCTGTTTATTCGGTGCCTCTCTAACCATGGCAAATTTTTCATCAGGAGAGAAAATTAAAACAAAGTAAAACCATGAGCACTCTCTCCCGGGAGAGGTTCAGGGCTCATTTCTCTGTTCCCAGCTAGCCCCCTAAAATGCTAATATTGAAAGCGTTTTTAAAGTCTTATTTATTTGTTTGTTTGTTTCAGTATTAAAGATTCCCCTCTTGTTCCCCTGAGACTGGAAGGGTGGGCTGCAAAGGAGAGGAACTCTGCTCCTCAGTATGTGGATGATCTCTCCCAGCCGATAGAAAGCCATGTTCCCAGAGGGTCTTAGGAAGTCTTGACTCTCTGCCACCTGGGCACAGAGGCTTGCTACCTATATTTCCTTGGGCAGATGCCTAATTCCTTTGAACCTTAGTATCTTGCCTTTAAAGTGCTGGTATTCATAGGACCCACCTCTGGGGTGACTGTGAGGATTCAGTAAGATGATACAGGCCTACCCAGGGCACCATGCATGCAAACAGCCCCGTCTTGGAGGCTTGGGGATGTACTTCCACCCTCCACTCTTTTCCTTCTTCCAGTTTTAGTCCTCTGAGCCTCACTCAGTGCTGGTGATCAGCTCTCCTAACAGGACCATGAAATCTCTGTGCAAATAAAACTGTGGTGGTCTGCCTATGACCCCTAGCATGCTGGACTCAAAAGGGGGACCCTGCAGGGAGACTGGCCACATTTTCCCAGGAGTCAACAGAAAAGAGATGATTCTCAGTCAAGTGCAACTGTCCCTTGGGATCTGGCTTTATCCTCACAATGATCCCAACACTGGGGACTCAGTGTTAAAAGGAACATAGAGAAAGGAATGACAGGTGATTCCAAAAGAGAAGATGATTGCTTAGACCACATCTGCCCTATTCTGTTTCCTCCTGGATGTTACACTTGGAGGGATGTTGGCACGTGACATATTTTTTAAATATACAGATGTATTTCTGGGCCATATAAAATGTGACATGGAGGCAGAATGTGTACACAGAAAGGTAGGAGGATGTCGGGCGAGGTAATGACTTAAATTCCTAAAACATCTAATGCAAGGAGTTCAGTAAATACTAATGAAATCAAACTAATGAGAATATTAAACCACAAGGCTGTGCATATTGGATCAGACCAGTTGGCTGTGCATAATCATATTTTAGAAGCAGGTAACAGCTCAAGATCTCAGGAATATTAAGCCCAAAATGGAGGGAGAAATTCCTTACTGATATCTCAAACCACAGGACTCACAGAAACTGGCAGTTGGGAACTACCCCATCTCTTCCTGCTCTCCCAGTGCCACTAGCATCTGGTGTCCTGCTCCTGGGATTTCAGTTTTCCTGTCTAGAGTAGCCGTCTCATGGGACTGGGAATTCAGCAGGCTCCTGCTCATTCGTAATTCTATTTGCTTTGGCCAAGACATCAGAACAGAGGTGTTAGATGTGGTCCCTGTTTAAATGTGGCTCACATGGAAGACTGATTAGGGAATCTGAGCCGTTTGTGGTCATGAATATTCAGGACAGAGAGTAAAAACAAACAGGGTTTGTGGGGCATGAAATTGAAGACAAACAAATATTCCAGCAAGTAACAGGACTGGAGCCCAGGGATGGTGACCGCCACTTCACCAAGGGGACTCCCATGGATGCCCTAGTGACATGGAATCTGGGAGTTCAAGGGCGAGGTCGTCTGTGTTGTTTGCTGCTGTATTCCCAGGCAGCATAGTGCTAGCACTCAATGAGCAATCAGTTGTTGGATAAAGAAAGAAAGGACCAAAGGTTAGAAGCCCCCAACCCCTTTCCTTAGATGTTTTGTTTGCCATAAGCAAGATTTTTAACACTTTTTAAAGTGCTATGGTAAGCAGAAACCTAAATGTGGCCCTACCCCCGAGAGGCCCATCCCCTGTTATTCAATCAAACAGAAATCTGAAAATATTTTGTACATGGAATTAACTTTAATTCCCAAGTCAGTGGCCTAATTAAGGCAAGTATCTGGGTGGACCCAACCCAAACAAGTGAGTTCTTTAAAAGCTAAGAGCTTTCCCTGGCTGTAGCAGAAGGGAAGTAGAGAGATTCAAAGCACAAGAAGGATTTGACAGGCTGTTTTTCACTTTGAAGATGGACTGGGTTATGTTTAACCACCCAAGAGCAGCTTCAAGAGGCTAAGATACCCCCAGGCCTATAGCCAGCAGGGAAAGGGGCATCCAGCTCTACACCCACAAGGAACCAAGTTCTGCCAACAATGTGAATGAGCTTAGAAGCTGATTCTTCCCTGGAGCCTTGAAATAAGAACCCAGCCAACTTGTCACCTTAGTTCTGACCCTAAGCAAAGAGCTCAATTAAACCGACATCAACTCCTGGTCTATACAATGGTGAAATAATAAAAAGCTGCAATTTTAAGCCCCTAAATTTGCAGTTAACTTGTTATACATCAATAGAAAACTAATACAAGTATGAACCTGCAGAATCTAATAGTTTCTTTTCTGACCAGCCATAGAGCATGGTGGTTAGGAACGTGGATTATGACTTGGAGCCACATTGCCTATTTCAAACCTTCACTCTGCCATTTTCCCAGGTGAAAGATCTGAGCAAGTTGTTTAATCTCCCTGGGCTTCAGTTTCTTCATGTGTAGAATGCGGGTGATGATAATAATACCTTTGTCCTGGTGCCATGGAGAACCAAATAATGTAAAATATGTAAAGTTCTGAGACCAATGTGTGGCACATTGTACATATTTTATCAATCCTGTGATTAGTACTATTTAAAAAAAAAATAAAGGTTTCTAGAATCTCCCCCCAAGGCCCAGGACCTGGGAAAGCTAAGCTATAGACCCACATGACAACCATTGGCTGAACCTGCCCCCTTCTTCTGGTTTTCTCATATGCATTCCTCTTGGCACCTTTATGCTTCCTGCTGGCCCCTGTAGGCATTTGGGTTTGCAATCTCTGACCCAGGATTGATTAGCTGGAGAGTCAAGCAAAACCTCAATTCTGACCTTCACCTATGAAAACAAGCCAAGATCTTCATTCATTAGCTGAGCAGATATAGTCTTCTCTGAAGCCCTCCTTAATTTTTCTTTGGAAGGATTTAGAAGCTGGCTGGAGTATGGCTTGAAGAGAAATGTGCAAGGACTCTTGTGGGTCTTTGAACTGAAGATCCCAATGGGCGGAGAAGTGGCTCAGAAGGGCTCTTGAGCATCCAATCCATTTGTGGCTGTCACTGCCTCCTGGCTTCATAAAATAAAGGACAATATGAAGTCTGTGAAAGATGCCATCCATCCTTCTGGTGGCCCCGAAGTCCAAGCCCACTAGACTCTTTGAACTGTGAGTGCTGGCCACTCAAGAGCCCTCACACCTCTCTCTTCTGTTGTCCTAAATGATCCCTTGGCTCTGGATCCTTGCCAAGAACCAGGAGCACAATGCCACTTCAAGCCCAAAGTCATCTCCCTGTCTCAGCTCCAATTAACTCAGAGCTTTTGGGAAGCTGTGTGTGAGAGCAGCAGGGCAAGCAAAGTGCTGTCCAGCTGGCGGGCAGATGGACAGGAAGAGGGCCAACTCTTGTTTTTAATCTATAAAAGAGCCCAGGGTAGGGAACTCAGGCAGCTCCCATCCTGTCTCTGAATGGTAATCTCTTGGGGCCATGAGAAAATGCTTCACTGCAACAGTACCTGTGTTTTCCTCTTTAGACCCTATGACCTCCCCAGGCTGTGCAAATGGACTATTGACAACAATTCTTCACTGTCTGGTATTCAGTCCCCCTTGAAGCAAAAACAGAGGATTTGACCAGTTGGCTACACACAACTCTCTCTCTCTCTCTTTACCAAACTTGTTCCTAGAACTCAAGTCTGTGTGAGGTACAAGAATGTCTTGAAATATTAGAATCATCTAATATTCTATTATTGTATGATGTATCTAATCTTCCTTGCTCATCCCTCTTAGGATTTCACTTTTTTTCCCACTTGCTATTTGGAGTGACCATCTTGGGCCTTACTTATTGGTATCACTCTTGACGTTTGTTAGAAAGGTTGTCTCAGACCTGCCACAGACCTACTGAATCAGAAACTGTAGTTGAACAAGATCCCCAGGGGACTGACATGCACATTCAAGTTTGAAAAGCAATCCTTAGCCTAGCCATTTTTCTCCCTAGTTTGGGCAGATACACTGAATCACCCACTGCTTTGGGAAGAAGCAATGCTATGGAATCAGAAAATAAAGTGGGGGAAGGGAGGTTCCTGACTATTGAGTTAAAAACATCTATAGGTTTAAATTTAAAGTAGTATTTCCATGTATACTTACAGCACACATTTTTGTCCCCAGTGCCATAAAAGTTAAAAGATTCCACCCCTGGAGGAAAGAGGGAGAATAAGAACCATGGAGACGGCAGCTAAGTGAGATCAAGAAAGTCTGGGTCTCTGGGAGTTCTGCCATCCATTCCAACGCCAGGGAGACGCATGGCAGCCCCGTCAGTCATGGCCACCTGCTGGGGAACGCTCATGGACAGGCTGCCAGACAATCATACAGGAGGAAGACAGCTCTTCTTTGACCAGAGAGTTTGCTTCAATCCCTGAGACCCTTGGTGATCCCTAGCACCTTGGGGCCATAGATACATAAGAGGTAATGTGACCTGGAAGAAAAGCTCCACTAAGACCAAGATGGCACTAGTAGATCCAGCTCTCAATCCCTCATTAAGTCAGGGACAGTAAACCAACTCACCCTACACTTCTGATCTGTTTTCCTCCTGCAGGTCCATCATGGAAGAGGAGGCCCTGAAGCTTCCAACTTTACCCTTCAAGGGAAGAAGTAGAAATGATGAAGTGGACTTATAGCATAACAGACTGTCAGAGCTGGGAAAGAACTCAGAGTTCACAAAATAGAACCATCTCTTCCTTCCACCTGTCCATTTATCCATCCACCCTTCCATTGATTTGACAAACATTTATTGTCTCCCATAAGTCAGGGATCATGCTAGGCACTGGGAGATTCAACACTATGCAAAACCAGACCCAGACCGTGTCCTCAGGGAGCTGACCTCTAGTAAAAAGAATGTCACTAAACACCTAAGAGAAACTATTAGATGTGGTTCATTCAAGGTCATGCAGATGGTGATGGAGTGTGAGTTTTCAGAGGGAGTTTAGAGAAGACCTTCTCAGGAAAATGGAGTGAAATCAGCTTCTGAGAAGGGACAGGTAAGCCTAGATATAAGCCATGTCACTGCCTTCCAGCTTCTCTTAGAAGGCTGGGCCCAAGCTGAATCTGTAACAGGAGTAATGCTTTGCCAGCATGAAAGTCTGGGTGTGGCTAAGTCGTCCACTTTCTTATTTATGTTGGGGGAACCCTGCCCACTGGTTTGTTTTATTCAGCCATTCATCAGGTCCTGTGAAGAAAGGAAATGGAGGATCCCTGAGCCTTGGAAAAGTGTGAAGAACTCTTTCTTCAAGAGATAAATGGGGAAAAGAATGCCTCCCTTTCAAAGTCACTTTGTGAGCAACATCTAACAGTTTTTAAGTCTTTGTTTTATGCCAAGCACCAAGCTAAACCCTACTTGCAACATCTATAATCTTTGCAACAACTCTGTGAGTCGGGTTCTATCGTTTATCCCATTTTATGGATGCATACACTGAGGCTTGGGCAGGTTAAAGGACTTGCCCAAGGTCACAGAACTAGTGACAGGTAGAGGTGGGATCTGATTGCCAGGCTCTACCTGCGGTAGGAAACATGATGTCCAATTACTACGTGACATCTAACTCATCCAGAACTGGCTTCAAGGGCATTCAAGCTCAAGGGCAGTCACACAATGCCACCCTGAGAGGTGCCCTGCCCTGAGCCATATAATGCTTAATAGTCACCATCTTGAGAGTGCTGATAATTACATGTGTGATTTGGGGTTGTGTGTGTGTGTGTGTGTGTGTGTGTGTGTATGTGTGTGAGTTGCTCAGTCGTGTCTGACTCTTTGCAACCCCATGGATTGCAGCCCACCATGCTCCTGTGTTCATGGAATTCTCCAGACAAGAATACTGAAGTGAGTAGCCATTCCCTTCTACAGGGGATCTTCCCAACACAGGGGTCAAAACCGAGTCTCCTGCACTGCAGGCAGATTCTTTACCAGCTGAGCCACCAGAGACGCCCTTAGAGTTTTATTTATCAGTTCTAATAGGACTGTGGGGCACCTGTGGTCTTGCCTCCTGCAGCGTCTCCACCTTTCTGTCTCCCTAGGACAAGTACTCTGCTGCCTGGCTCTTTGCTCTGTGATACCCCAGATCTGCTTGTCCCCCCCCTCCCACCACTGCCCAGTGATTACAGCCTCCCCACCACCTGGCTCCCTGACCCCACTCCCCCAAGAAATCCATGCTGCTCTCTTTCCTGACAGAGGCTTAGAGGAGTGCATGGGAATGTAAGGAGATAGGATAGGTGGTCCCCAGAGAAAGAGAACCAGTCACAGCTTTCTTGACATAAGAGAAGCCATTTCTGACCTAAGCCATTTTGTAAAATAACCCTGTAAGCAGTGCTCATCCTTGTCTCATAATTAATTATCTTAAGGGAACATTCAGTGCAGAAACATTGTCTGCAAGAGAAGTAACAATAGCAAAGATAATATATCGATTGTGAAGACTCCCAGTTCTGAGTCAAGGGTAAAGATGAGCCTGAAGTACTCAAAGACCAGATCACCTAGAACCCAAGGGATGATGTATTGACTTTTTCTGACTCTCAGGATTTCAGTCATCTAAGACTTGGACTATGTCTACTGCCCAAGCCGCTTCAGGAATATGCATGCACCCTTAGCTTGAAACTTCCCCAATTTTGTTGGGGAGACAACTACTTTGAGACAGTTCCCTGGTATTCTCCTTACTTGCGGCAAGTAATAAATCCTTTCTTCTCCAGATCTTTGGCTTCGCTGTGTCCTTTGGCTCGAAACACACCGAGAGGAGAGCTCAGTTTCCTGGTTACAGGAAAAGTCAAGACTGGGGAGCGCTTCAGGGCAGGGCCACACGCAGCAGGGCCATGGCATGTCTGACACAGGCATCTTGGCAGGGCCCAGTCTCCTACCCACCCACATTCACACTGGATGTGTCCCAGCATGTGACTGCCTATCTTCTGGAGGCTGAGAACTGACCTCTTTGTCCCTGGCTGGAGCATAGGGCATAGGTCTGGTGGCTGCTGCGAGAGGAAACCTGAGATAGAGGGAGGGGGTGTGGGAGTGAATGCTTGCATGTGCTGAGTGTACATCCCAGGTCCCTGAGCTGGTCTGCACTGGTCAGGTGAGTACCTCCCTGCCCAAAGGAGTGGGACATTAAATAGGAAATAGAAACATAGGGGAAGATAGTCAGAGAGAGATACAAAGGTAGAGATAAACCGTGGAAGAATGAAAAAAGTTTTCTATGTTAGTACCTTCAATAGCACCTTTTTCTTGAATTTTGAACAAGGGACGCTGCATTTTCATGTTGCACCAGACCTCACAGATAATGTAGTGTGGACAGACTTTCAAGGTGACTGGGTGTTAAAAGGAGTCCCTGCCATTAAACCTCACTTCTCCAGTTTGGAACATTCCAGTGTGGAACACCTACACGCATTCCATCCGTCTTGCTTCTTTGAGTTTATTCCCTATTATTGCATTTAGTTTCACCGCTCATGTTCACATGCTTGCCATGCTGAACCATCACACAGAATGTTGCATTCATCACCATAATGCCCCTGTAACTACACCCATTTTTCTTATGAGAAGACTGAGGCTTGAGAAGCTAAAATATTAGTGCAGTGACCAGGAAGATCTTTCTGCTGACTCTTTGCAGACTGGCTTTGCCTGTAGTCCCCAACTTGATAAAATAGCCTTTCTTCTCATTTCCTTCTCACTACATGGAAGCTAAGATTAATGGATTTTCAAGCATCCTTCTTAATGTATTTCTGAGGTGCCCAGGATCTGCCCTGGACAAGCTTCCTGGAGCTGAAAAGACTGGTGGTCGGTTCTGAGAAATGCTTTACTGAAAGAAGAGTTACTGGGAACATGCAAAAGCAACTGTCTGAGGAATAGATGGCTTGGGCGAGACATTTCAAATACCGCCTCCCCATGCTGCCAACAGGCAGTGACTTATGCCCAACTGCCCGGTTATTTACCAAGGGAAGCCTGTGGCAAGTCTGCACACTGGGGACTTTCTTCTGTAGGCCTTTCATTGCCAAGAGACACCCTGAGAATGTAGAGGTTACGAGCCCCATCACCCAGAGCCAGCTTGCAGAGGGAGTGCTGAATAGAGCTCTCTTTAGGAGACCAAGCCAGGATTACAGTAATTGCAGGCCGGCTGCCGGCTCTCTGGCGACAGTGCCTGATGGAGCTTGCCAGCTGGCCCTGCTAATTACCTGTCGCCCAGGATGGGGAGGAAAACTTGCAAAAGGACTGGAGAGGCCCAGACATAAGGCACTGGAGCATGGCAGGCTGGCATCTCTGGGATCCAGGCCGCCCTGCTGGCCCCACGGCAATAGCTCTGCTGTTGCAGAGAATGACTTGGCATGTTTCTGCCTTGTTCCTCCCAAACAGCTCCCTTTTGTGGGCTTGCCCGTCTCCCCTTCAGAGCAACGAGCCTCTCTACTCTTGAGTTTTCCCCAAGGCACTTCGGGAATTGTTAAGGATGGATTCTTGGGCAGCAGAGCAGAGAGAGGGGGGAGAAGGAGGCCCTTTCTAGACCAGTGATGGCCAACAGGAATTTAACGCAAGCCACAAATGTAACTCAAAATTTTCTAGTAGCAATACTTAAAAAAAAAAAAAAGTAAAAAGAAATAGGTGAAATTGAAATTAGTAAATATTATATTTAACATAATATATCCCAAATATTATCATTAAAACATGAACTGGTATTTTTTTAAGTATTGAGTTGTTTTACATTCTCTCCTTGGTACCTAAATTCCAGTGGGTATGCTACATGCCCAGCTCATCCCAATCAGGATGAAGTGCCAATAGCCACATGGGGCTCGTGGCCACCATACTGGACAGCACAGCTCCAGATAAGTGATAGAAAATATAATGCAAATATACTATTGGCTGGCCTTGATCATACTTGGGTTGTGGACTCTAACTTCCAATCCTTCTTTTCTCCTGGCTTTGGCATTTGCTCTCCAAACCTTAGTTCCTTGTAACTTCACATGTGGGCTGAAGATCAGCAGCACTGACATCACCCAGGAGCTTGTTAGAAACGCAGAAGCTCAGGCTGACGCCCTGACCCACTGGATCAGAATCGGCATTTCAACAATTTTTCCAAGTGATTTGCATGCAGAGTGAAGCCTGTGAAGTGCTGCCCCTGGCTCCCCTCCTTGCCCTGCCCCTCAATGGCACGTGGCTTTTGCTTTAATCTTGGGCTTCCTTGTTGCCTGGATTCCCTTGTCCAACTCCTGAACCTTTGGCTGCCGCCCAGTGTAGATGACACCTGCACTCTCTGCTACCGTCCCCAAGTGGCAGTAAGCCAAGAGAGTGGAAATTTAACAACAAATGAAACAAAATTTGATTACCATTTTCTGAGCACTCACTAAGAGCCAGGCTCTATGCTTAGCACATCTCTTGCATAATTTCACTGAATCCTCTTCCACTTTAGGAGTCTGATGCATTATTATCCTAATCTTACAGATGACATTCTGAGATGACATGACTGTCCATACACAGCTCATTTCTGGTGGAGTGAGAATTAAACCCTGGGTCTACGTGATTGGAAAGTCCATACTTTATGGCTCTGTTCAAAGTCAACTTGTTTTAGTGTGTGTGTCGTGGTAGTAAGTACTTCCTCCACGAGACAGGATTATTCGAATGCAGGTAGTTTATTTGAGAAGGATGGAAACACCATAGCCAAGCAGGAAACATGAGAGGGAAGGGAGAGCAGTCAATAAAGGGTGTATTTTCAAGCCAGCTACCCATGTGGGAGTCTAGAGCTGAGTCCCACTGAAGAAACTCGAAGAGCTAGTAGATGAGAGAGTTGGGATTTTACACACCAAGTCCCATCAGGAATTAGTTGAGGCGTGCTCCCAGAGGGTCCCAACAGCAAGAGAAAGTTCCAAGGCAAAGAAATAGAGGTGCTGGCAGTTGGAAGTCAGCAGCTGAGAGAGGAGGTCTAGTCTAGGTGAGGCTTGGCAGTGTCTGCTGTGATAGACTAGACCCATGGATTCCTCAGCATTACCAACCCAAGAAGGAATGAAATACCTCCTATCAGACACTGACCCACTGATGCTTTCCAATGGCTCCCAGGAAATGCAGGGCCCCCAATTCCTCTTTGTTGGCTTTTGATGACTGATTGGGAAGCACAGCAGTGAAGTCAGGCTCTGTGAGAATTGTGGGATCCTGTCCATCTCCTATCCTGTATTTTCCAGGTAGATAGGCCTGGCTGGGCAGACACATACACCAGCTCAAACACCCCAGCTTCAGCCAGTTTCTTGGTATCTCTGTTTTGGAGCAGATATTACTTTAGGAGAAAATACAAGGGGAAAAAATGGAAGCAGTGACAGATTTTACTTTCTTGGACTCTAAAATCACTGCAGACAGTGACTGTAGCCATCAAATCAAAAGATGCTTGCTCCCTGGAAGGAAAGCTATGATGAATATAGACAGCATATTAAAAAGCAGAGACATCACTTTGCTGACAAAGGTCCATACAGTCAAAGCTACGATGTTTCCAGTAGTCATGTACGGATGTGAGGATTGGACCATAAAGACGGTCAAGCACAAAAGAATTGGTGCCTTCAAACTGTGGTGTTGGAGAAGACTCTTGAGAGTCCCTTGGACTGCAAGGAGATCAAAGCAGTCCATCCTAAAGGAGATCAACCCTGACTATTCATTGGAAGGACTGAAGCTCCAATACTTTGGCTACTTGATATGAAGAGCTGACTCATTGGAAAAGACCCTGTTGCTGAGAAAGATTGAAGGCAAAAGGAGAAGGGGGCTGCAGAGGATGGGATGGTTAGGTTATAACATCACTGACTCAGTGGACATGAATTTGAGCAAACTCTGGAAGATAGTGGAGGACAGAGGAGCCTGGCGTGCTGTAGTCCATGGGGTCAGATTGCAAAGAGTCAGACTCGACTTAGTGACTGAACAACAAATCCACCCCAGGAGAAGTAGGGAGGGAAGAGTTTCTATCATTTATCTATGTATCTACCCACCTTTCTATATATCTAAGTATTTACAGATACACTCTCTCTCTCTCTCTCTTTATATATATATATATATATATATATATATATATATATGGTTTTAGAAGGGACACCCGGCACAAGAGAAACATGTGCCTTGGAAGTGAGAGAGAAGCCCAGCAGGAGGAAAAAGTATAAAAGTTTGGAAAGGATAAGCCTCATTTTGCCAAAGTCAACAAAGATGGGTCTAAGTTGGGTCAGCTTTCTTTCTAGATTCTTTCTATTAATATTACTCTGTGAAAATACTCTATGCCTACGACACTTTAAAATTTTCAGACTGCTATGGATTCATAAGAAGTGAGGAGGGGTTGAAGAGAAAAGGAAGAGAAAGAGGGAAAAAGAGTGGGAGGGAAAGACAAGAGAAAGAGAAGATAAAATTGACCTGAAGACTGAACAGCAAATGTGGTGCATCCCTCTAAAGGGAATGAGGCGGGGCTTCAACCTGTAACTTTGGGTGGGAGAACATAATTCGGCACTGATGGAGAGCAATGTATGGATTCCAGATTTAAAAAAAAGAAAAGCTTTGCTAGAATAGATGTATTTGCCATGGACTGCAAGTAGTAAAGAGAGGAAAAGAGGAAGCAGAGATGACTCTGAGATTTGTCCTGACCATCTGGACAGTGAGGATTCATCCACTTGGGCCCTCTTGTCTCCAACATTGTATATGGCTACACTCAAAGCTTGGCTCTTCCAAAGGGAACCCAAGAGAGCCCCAAACCAGAAATGAACCCCAAAGATCCAAGCCAGGATCCCTACTGGAAACACCTTCTTGCTCCCAACAACAGACACAAGCTCTGAACAGACAGGGTCGGATGAGTCTGTATCCCCACAAAAAGATATACTTAAGTCCTAACTCCCAGTACCGTGGAATGTGATCTTATTTAGAAACAGGTTTTGTGCAGAAGTAACAAAATGAGATTGTTAGGGTGGGCGCTAACCTCATATGGCTGATATTCTTTTTAAAAGGGGACATTTAGACAGAGACAGAAGCACATGGAGGGAAGACAACACAACGATGGAAGGCAAGGGGGCCACTTGAGGATAGGACTGGAGCGATACATCTGCAAGCATGTGCAATGTGTCTGAGGCGACCAAAGGTAAAGAGATGCCTGGAACAGACCCTTTCCTAACCGTTCTAGAGGGAGCCTGACCCTGTCAACACCTCAATTTCAGACTTCAGACTCAATTTCAGACGCCTCGGCCTTCAGAGCTGTGAGACAACACTTTCCTGTTGCTTTCAGCCGCTCGATTCATGGTACTTTGTTACACAGATCTAGCAACTTCTTACAGAAATAGTCAGGTGCAGCTCTCTGTCAAAGTCTGATGGGAGGCTGTAGATCAAATAACCCAGCCTTCTTGTTGCTCTTAGTTTGCGAAACTTGGAGATGTGGGTTTTACACCATTTCTCAGAGTTTCACCGGTAGAATTAAGCTCTAGTCACCTAGAAAGTAAACAGCTTGATAACTCATTCCTTCCCATCCCACTTCTCCACTTCCTACCCATGTTTTCAGGATCTACTAAATAAACAACCCTGCACACAGATCTTACCCCAGCTCTACTTCTAGGAGAACCCAGCCTGAGGGAGAAGTCACCCAGGGCAGTGAATATCTGGCATCCCAGCCACACACACTCTGGTTAGATAAGCTGGCAACCTCTTGAGAAGAATATCCTCTACCAAGTTTGGTTCTAGAATATTTCTGCACAAGTTTTCATGGGATGCAATTGTGCATGAATGGCTCATTCTTCTAAGGGGGTTGAAGGAAAAAACAAAACAAAACACCTTCTTGTTTTACCCTTCACTGGTAGCTCAGATGGTAAAAGAGTCTGCCTGCAATTCAGGATACTCAGGTTCAATCCCTGAGTTGGAGAGATTCCCTGAAGAAGGAAATGGCAAGCCACTCCAACATTCTTGCCTAGAGAACTCCATGGACAGAGGAGCCTGGCAGGCTACAGTCCATTGGGTTGCAAAGAGTCGGACATGACTGGGCAAATATCACTTCACTTCACTTCCCTTCTCTCTGTCCCCAAGCAAGGGACTGCTCAAAGGTTGGGGGAGGGAAGACTTGCTAATTATTGCCTTGATAGTTAATCAATACTTGAAAACAGCAAAGCAGCCATCTTTGTAATGTGCAAGCTTTCTGAATCCAGGTCACACTGTGCTTGTCATAAGTTACAGAAGACAGAAGGATAGGTAAGTTATAGGCTATTTACTATTTAATTACTAGTGGGGTAAGATTGGAGAGATAGAGTTGGAAGAATAATATCATCAAGATCTCAGGGAAAAAAAAAAAGATCTCAGGGAGTAAAATTCCTCTAGCATAGACACACACACACAAGGTTAGTTAAAACATGTCTACAAATTTTGACACTCTTTCCTTGAAAGCTAGAACCTAATTCACCTCCCCTTCATTATGGGTCTAGACATAGTGACTCAGTTGTAACAACTAGCTATGGTGGGTTTGATGATGTATGACTTCCAAGACTAGGTCTTGAAAGGTATTACAGTTTCCTTATTTCTTTCTAGGGACACTCATTCTGGGGGGAGCCAGCTGCTCTGTTGTGAGGTTGCATGAAGCAGTCGGTGGAGAGGCCCACATGGTGAGGGGCTGAGGCCTCCACCATCAGCCGTGGGCTCTCCCAGCCCTAGCTGAACAACTAGGTGCTGACGGCCCCTGAGGACATCGCAGCTCTGAGACCCGCAACCACAGTCCAGCTAAGTCACTCCCAATTCTCAACCCACGAAAATCGTGAGACAGTCAATGTTTGTTGTTTTATACAATATTGTTGTTTATACAATAATGAATACAACTACATACTATTTGATGGTTAGCTGGGATGCGGAGATAGAACAGGAAAGATTCATCATCAAGATCTTGAGGGAGTGAAACAGCTCTAGCACGTGATTCACAGCAGAGATCAACATCTCCTGCGTATATTGTCTCCCAAATCAAGACACCACAGTGAGACAGTTTACAATTAAGAGAATTCTCATGGAACAAGAATGTTTGGGCTGAACAACACTTCAGAGCTGAACTCCTCATGCAAAAAAAAAAAAAAATAGATAAGGAAACCCAGGTCTAGAGAGAATAGGTGATTTCCCCAAAGTTATTATATCTGTTTTGGAGGGTTCCTGGTGTGACTTGGAGGCAACAGGCAAATTGTGGGAAGTTATAGATGCCAGGAATCTCCACATTGTTCAGGGAGTAATTTTTCCTACAACAGCATTGGGGATTCACAAATAGATTTACAAGTTCTAGGAGACAAAGCTGCCTATGGAATTCTAATATAGGATCAACATGTAAAACTGATTTGTTTTTTGTTTAATGAAATTTGTTGGAATCTTGTCTTCAACAAACCGGGAATCCGTAAGCACAGACAGAGAGTAGGTGTTGATTCATATTCAGCTATTTATTGCAAACAATTGGCTTGCCATCTGACAATACCAGCCTTTAAAGGAAGGTTACCGAATGCAAAGACTGAGGAAAAAACTCTCAACCGGAGATGCCTTGCAGTGGCTGCCCATCTATTAAGCATCCCCTTTAGCTCTCAAAAAGATTCCTTTTCAGAAACAATGAGAATTTTACTGTGTGGAGCCCTAATCATTTCAACTTGGTAGAGCCCCTTGCTTAAATGACCAACAACAATTATTTTTGAGTCTGCAAACATCTTAAGAACCAACCAGATACCCAGAAATACTTAAGGAAAAAGCCTTTTTAAAGAGCTCACTCTCTTTTCTCTACCTATTAACATCCTTTTACAAATAGTCCTGGAGTTTAAAAAAAATTTTATTTATTAATTTTTATTGGAGTATGGCGGTAAAGAATCTGCCTATCAATGCAGGAGGTGCAGGAGACTCGGGTTCCATCCCTGGGTTGGAATAATCCCCTGGAGGAGGAAATGGCAACCCACTCCAGTATTCTTGCCTGGAAAATTCCATGGACCCTGGTGGGCTACAGCTCTTGGGGTTGCAAAGAATTAGTTCTGGAGTTTCATGTACTTGACTTTCGCACTTCTGTATGACCCAGTCACTGTCTCTTCTTCCACCCAAATACATACCACTCTCCCCTTAATGAGCACTCCACCTACAGTCATGTTGACTTTTGGGGGGCGTTCTGAAAACAAGATATGTTCTTTCCTACCCCAGGGTCTTTTTTTTTTTTTAACGTGGTATGTTTTAATCTCCTGGTTCTTAAAATGCAGTCTACTAATCAATGTCTCAGTGTTCAAGTCGCAACTCAAATGTCCCCTCCACACAGAAGCTTTCCCTGCTGCTGTGAACACCCCTCCCCTTCCTATCTGTGATGGTCAGTTTTATGTGTTGACTTGGGTAGGCTATATTCTCCAGTTATTTAATAAAACACTAATCTAGGTGTTGATGGGAAGATATTTGGTAGATTAGAGTCTATGATCAGTTTACTTTAAGTAAGAAAGGTTATCTCCCATAATTTGCAGGAGGTGGGGGTGCTGATCCAATCAGTTGAAGGCCTTCAGAGCAGAGGTGAGTTTTCTCTGAAGAACAAGAAGAAATTCTGCCTATGGACAGCAGCTTCATCTTGTGCCCAAGATTTCAAGCCTGCCCTTCCTGATAGCCGGTCCTGTGGATTTTGGAATTTCTTATCCATCACTCATAATTTCTTAAGCCAATTCCTTGCAAAAATCTCTAAAAATAGGTAGCCTACTGGTTCTCTTTCTCTGGCAGAACCCTGAATGATACACTATCCCAGTTAATTCATCTATTTTCTTAAGACTAGTGTTGCCTGACTTAAGAAATAAAAGTACAGAATGCAATTTTGGAAAATACATTCACTAAAAAAAGTGGTCTTTATCCAAAATTTATGTTAACTGGGCATATTATATTTGACCTGGCAGTCCTACTTGTTGCGATTTGAATTTACCTTATTTATAAATTTGCTCACTTACTTACGGTCCATCTCCCTCATCTGGTCTGGAAGCTCCACAAAGGCAGAAACCTGATAGGTAGTTTAAGGCTTCATCCCCAGTCCCTGAAACAGAGCCTGGCATAGAGTGGATATCTAATAAACATTTATGGAGTGAATGAATAAATAAATGAATGTACATCACCTGCATATTCATGCTTTCTGCTTCCAGAGCCCCCAAATCATCCTTCACACACAGAAATCAGGTTTATGTTCATGAGCAGTTGAACGGATGGTCCAAGTTCTGAGAGTATAGGGTCTTCTCATCCATGGTTCTATTTTCCACATCGCTTAGTGTGTTAGTGAGTGTTATGTGAATGACTGTTAGGGTGATTATTTGACTATTTAAGAGCTCTTAGCTCTGATTATTTAGGGAAAATGAGCAGAAACAGGGAAACAAAAGTGCTGATAGCAGTGATAAGCGGCTTGTCTCATAAACTTAGTTTAATCAGGATGATGACGGAAACCACAAGGCATGCCAAATACGGCAAATCTTCAGGCCTGAACAGAAGCTTAGAGAACTTGGTTGCTCAGTTGTGCAATTACGAAAGGGAAAAAAAAAAAAGAGCAATAATCAGAACATGTGTGAAATCCCAGAGCTCTGTCATGGAGGACTGGCTGAAAGTTGAATGAGGAACTTTTAAAAACAATCATCTGGAGCCAGAAACCACTTTTAACAAGTGTATCTACTGTTTGGTTTGGGGCACTGGCCTTTTGTTCTGCCTGAAATTTAAGTTTCAGCTCAAGTACCACCTCTTCCCTGAAGCCTTTCCACATGTCCCTCGGTCCCACCTTCCAGAACATTTCTCTCTCTCTCTCTCCCCTGCAATCCCAAGAGTGTGAGGTTTGCACCTGTTAGAAGCACACATTTGCACTTACACTTATAGTTTAGTCACCTGCTTATAACTGCATCTCCTCCTCTAGGTCATAAATTGCTTGAAAGCAAGAAATTTTATATACTCTACCACACACACCCCAATACCCCAATCAGAGCTGGATGCATAGTGGGTTCAGTTCTATTGGGGAAATTAATGTGGACTTTAAGTTGAAGGGCCTGGGTTCATATCCCAGCTCCACCCTTTGCAATCTGTGTGCCCTTTGACAAGCCACTGCATTCCTTTCAGAGGTGCAGTCTCCTCATCTGTCAAATGGGGACATGAGTACAGGTTAAGGGGTCTTAATGATACAGGTCTCAGCAGAAAACAGTGACCAGAGATGTTGCTTGATTGACTGTCCATGTTAGCCTGAAATGTTCTCAGGAGTTGGAAGAGAATACAATACAATACAAAAGCTTAAGTTTATATTTAGGCAAGAATGTCTCTGGATTCTGGTGGAAGATATCTATCAACCTAACTCTAAACTCTACCAAGTGGGATTGAAATGATCTCTTCCGAAAGAATTCCAGTTCCCCTTCACAAGCTACATGGCCTAAAATCTCCACCATTATGGTCCCTTCCTTGGGCCAAAGCATACTGGCTCTTGACTCCAGGCTGATATCAATGGCCCTCTAGACAGGATAGATAGGTGAAGCTGGGAGAAGAAAAAGGAATGAATCTGGGGCCTGAAATTAAAGATTTCTGCCCCAATTCTGCAATATAGCGCCTATATAATCTCCTACCCCTTCTGGAATTCAGCCTCTCTTGGTTTGCTTTCTCATTTATGAGTCATGCATGATCCCTCAAACACATACACACACACACGGAATTGCTAGAGTATGGTTTCTCAACCTCAGTATTACTGAAGTCCTGGTCCTATAATTCTTCATTGTGGGGAGCTGTCCTATGCATTGCAGAATGTTTAGTGGCATCTCTGGCCCCTACCTTCTCAATGCCGGGAGCTCGCTCTACAAGCTGTGATAGCCAAAAATATCACTATATATACACCAGAGGAGAAAATCATCTAGAGCTGAGAATCATGCAGTAATGACCAAACTCAATAATTTCTATGCAAGCTCATAAATTTGAGAGCCCAGTAGAAGTGTTAGTTATAATTATTTTTCCCTGATTCTGGAGAAAATTAAATTACCCTCTTCTGCAATTCCTTAGCACTTAAAAATAATAATAGCTAAGAATAATTGAATACTTGTTATACTGTGGGCTCTGCTATTGTCTCACTCTGCATACGAGAAGATTCAAGCTCTCAGTGCATACACAGCTTGCCCAGGACAATAGGAGTGCACAGTGGAGGCAAGAGACTTGAACACATGAAAAACCCATGTTTCAACCCATATCGGTTATTTGTAGCTGTGTAACAAATGATCACAACTTAGCCACTTAAAATGGCATACATCTGTCATCTCACACTTTCTGCCATAAGGAGTGTGGAAATGCCTTAGTGGGGTTCTCTGTAAGATTGCAATTAAGGTTTTGGCCGTGACAAGTGTCTCAACTAAATACTCAACTGGGAAAAGATCCACTTTCAAACTCACATGGTTGATGATGGGACCCAGTTCCTGGAAGGCTTTCAGACAGAGACCTCAGTTCCCTGCTTGCTGCCAGCTAGAGGCCACTGTCAGTTTCCTGCCACGTGGGCCTCACTGTAGCATCGTTCACCACATGAGACATGCTTTGTCAAAGCCAGCAAAGGAGACGATCTGTTAGCAAGATGGACATTGTGACCTTACATGATATAAGCATGGAGACTGTATCATCACCTTTGTTCTATTCTATTGGTTAGAAGGAAGCTGCTAGGTGCACTCATACCCCAAGAGTAGGGATTACATAGGTACACAAACCCTAGAAGGCAAGGATCACCAATGCCATCAGCTATGCGCCCAAGGGCTGTTTTGGGGGGTGGCAGTTTTGTTTTCTTTTGCTTTGAAGGTTGTCTTAGTCTGCTCAGGCTGCTATAACAGAATGTCAGACACTTGGTGGATTGCAGAAGAGACATACATTTGTCACAGTCCTGGCGGCTGGGAATTCTAAGATCAAGGCACCAGGTGATACAGTTCTGGTGACAGCCCTTCTCCTGGATTGCAGACGGTTGCCTTCTCACTATGTCCTCATGAAGCAGAAAGAGAGATGTAGAGAAAGAACTTTCTAGTGTCTCTTTTTATAAGGACAATAACCCTCTCTTGGGCACTCCACCCTGCTGATCTCACCTAAATGAAATTATCTACCACAGGCTGTCACCAAGTACCATCAAATTAGGGGTGAGGGCTTCAACATATCAATTTGGACAGCACAAATTCACTCCATGGCATAGCTGAAGCAGTGTATTTTGTGAAAGAAGATGACTGATGTTTCTGAGACACATGATGATTCTTCTGGAGTGGAGATATGCACTGCTGATGACTACTTTATGACACAATTACAGACTGGAGCAGTTGCAACAGAGACAGCATGACCCGCAAAGCTGAAACTATTTACTGTGGTCCTTTACAGAACAAAGTTTGCTGACCACTGGCACAGAGTAGAAAATAATTAGAAACTGAAAAAAAAAAAAATGACAGGCTTGGGTGGATTACAAAAGGAGTGCCATGTGGGGGTGGTTAATGTTTTAGAGGTTTTGTGGGAGGGGTGAAGAGGAAAGGAAGAAGAGGTGAGGAATAAAAGAAGGAAATGTGATAGACTTCAAAAATAAACTTGATCTCGCTGGCATGCTGCCTCAGAAGACTGAGGCTGGGGTAATTAAGTAGTGAAATTACAATGAAGGAAAATGGTCCACCAAAAGAAACTAAGGCAAGAAATCCAAAGTGGGTCTAATGAAGACAGAAAAATCACACTGAGAGTTGCGCATCAAGTGCCTTAATTTGCAGAAACCATGTTGCTTCCTCGTCATCCTCCCTCTGAAAAGAATTCTCCTGTGCACGCAAGGCACACAGCATTTGCTAAGTTCTATGCGCCAACATCAGGCTCCCAACAAGCCTTTTCTCTTTTGCTTTTTCCTCAGTGGAAATGAGTACATGCCAAGGGTGAGGCTTGTGTGTGGGTTTGGAACTTGCACAAAAACACAGCTAGATGAGCCTTATTTATTTTATGATCACTTCTTCCATCACTGTGCATACATCATATCAGGTGATGGTGCCTGTCGCAGGTCCCTAGTTACCGGCTCCACGTGTTCTGTGGCCTAAACAAAAAAGCAAAGGACAAATAAGAAGCAAAGACCCACTCAGGGTCCGGGACATGAATAGAAACTGATGTCCCCTTCAAAAACAGCTCACTTTGTAAATAGGAAGAAATAAACCATTCAAAAGACGCTTGGAAACCATGGACTGGAGTCTGGCTATTGGAGTGGAACCTGTTTGGGGTTTGGGATTTGGGGTTTGGGTGGGGATGTCAAGTCAAATGTTGTGGTGACTCCCTAAACACACACAGACTGTTTCGATATCAGATTTGAATATCCTGCACCTTGCCTCACTTCCAGCGGTGTCTCATCCCCAAACCGCCGAGCCAAGAACCCTGGACAGTTTGCTCTCTGTCCTGACAGACTTTTTGGAGTTAGCTGGCAATGGATTCTATTTCAGGAAGTCAGACCAAATAAAAATCATTCCAACTAAAAAGCGCCGCTGGGCAAGTAGAACAGCAAGTGCCCACCACACACAAAACAGACCAACCACCAAGTTTAGCCTTCCCTATGTGTTGTTGATGGCAGAGTTACTGCCTTGGAGTCTAGAGTGATTCAATGGTGTGAAAGTTGTCTGGTGAATTCTGCTGAGAGGATTTTACCCACATATCACAAGACATTGTGCTGAACTTATCAGCCACAACAGACCAGAGCAGTAAAGGAGTCTAAAAGTGATTTCAAATACTATGGAACCCAGTTATCTGTGGCTTATGAACACTGAGACTCATGTGATCACCAGATATATTTTGAGAGCCACCCCCTACTCAAGCCCTCTGAACGTTCTTGGGTAAGAGTTTGAATTTGGGGGCTTCTGGTGGTGGATGTCTCATCTTATTCAGGGAGCTGGGTTCTAAATTTTCACAAAGATGAAAAGGCTGTACAATTAAAATGGCTCTTGGAAAATCCCTCCTAATGCCCACAAATGCAGTGAGATGTGAGTAGGAAGTCACACTGTCATAGCCCGCTGGGTGGGGTGGATGGACGGAACAGCTGCACTGTGGAAATTGTTCCTCCCTTCTCTGTTCTTTGTGAAGAGGGTGTGGAGGTGAATTCACTTTAGTCAAATGTGTAGGTTATGTAACTTCAGCTCCCCTGGAAGAGTTGGCACACCCTACAAACACCAGGTGGTAGTTGTTGTTTAGTCACTAAATCACGACCAATTCTTCATGATCCCATGGACTGTAGTCAACCAGGCTCCTCTGTCCATGGGATTCTCCAAGGCAACAATATTGGAGTGGGTTGCCATTTCCTTCTCCAGGGGATCTTTCTGACCCAGGGATGGAGCCCATGTCTCCTGCATTGGCAGGCGGGTTCTTTACCATTGAGCCACACAGAAAATGCCAGGCACTAGTGGGCTTTGTGGAGGAAAAGTTCCTGACCACCAGGAACCATTAAGTTTTTCACTGCTTGATAACAGAGACCCTGCCTTTTCTCATCCACTATAAACAGGACCAGTGTCTTCTACCACTTTTCCTTCCTTTTTTTCCTCCTAAATAGACTGATTCAAGCTTTTCTCTCTCTCTTTGCCTCTTTCTGTTTAGCTTTTCCAAACCAAATGTGTATACTCAATGTTTCCTATAGGGACAATGCCCTGAAATTTTAGACATCTCCAAAGAACTCCTGCAGCACTGATGGAGGCATCTGAGTATGGGATTAAC
The DNA here is from genome assembly GCF_910594005.1 of Cervus elaphus. Taxonomy (NCBI): domain Eukaryota; kingdom Metazoa; phylum Chordata; class Mammalia; order Artiodactyla; family Cervidae; genus Cervus; species Cervus elaphus. Next base: position 41,239,834 of record NC_057838.1, on the reverse strand, counting down.
AGTTTCCCCAGGCAGCAGCCAATTTCTAGAAGTTAGAAGGTTACAGGTGGCTAAATGGACTTGATTGTTCAGATTCTTATAGCTAAAATTGCCAGAAACAAGCTCCAAGCTTAAGTTAAAAAGGGAATTTTTTTTGACACATGCAAATGAAACAACTGCATGTGGTATTGACTATGGGATTCTAGTGGTACAAGTAAGAAGGATCTCTCTCTCTCCAAAATTCAGCTTCTCTTTTCCTTTATGAGTAGGGCTCATTCTCTTCCATGACAATAGGGCTTCATTCATGTCTGGGGGTTGGACGAGCTGCATGCTTCACTCATATCCTCACATCTTTGCATCTTCAGAGGAAAAAGAGTTCTCTCTTCTGAGACCAAGAGGAGGACTCAGATAGGCTATGCCCAGGTCACATGACTCCTTAGCCCAATGACTAGGGATGCAGGGAGGGGACACTGTGGATTGGCCAGACCTCAATCCCATGCCTGCCCCTGAAGCCAAAAGAGAGGACCTAAGGAGACTGTCAGCCTGACAAGTATTATATGGAACTCTATGAAGACAAGCAATTTCCCAAAGAAGATGACAGGAGAGTGCAGGTACAAATACGAAGGAGGAAAGACTTCTGTGTGGAAGAAACAACAAATGTTCACCTTGGGGTCCTAAGAAAAATACATGGAAGACAGACTGTCTTACTCCTACCATCCTAGACTCAACTCAACATTTAATGAACCTGTGGGTTCAAATGGTTTTACCAGCATTATTTATGGTACAATCTTGCAACTCATCTGTGCCATTTTAGCCCCTGGCCTCAAGTAGTTATTAGTGAACAGAAATCCTCAACTTGGACAAAGCAGGAAAGCTTATTCTCCAATTCCATTATCTACTCGCTTTGTAAGCCAAGGTTTTGCGAGTTTTCTAATGACAGAGGTTTACCCTGAAAAGAAACACAGGCACCCAATGCCATAATTGCTTGCCATTCTTGTAGCTATTTCTTTTGGCAGCTCCTTGCACTACGTGCATTATCCATCATTTACCACAGTGCGCACAGACAGTCTGCTGTCTATCTGGCACTTAGTCATCAGCCAAAGGTCACGCTAGTCTTTCTTCTCTTTCTTCCTCCCTCCCAGGAAGTATGGCCCCTGGACTAGCAGCCCCTGCGTCACCTAGGAATGTATTTTGAAATTCAAATTCTTGGACTCTATCCCAGACCTACTGAGTCCAAAAGAGAAAGAGTGGGGGTTGCAGTAACCTGTATTTTACCATGCTTTCCAGGTGATTCTGATGTTTAAGGTTGCTGAATTCTACAACCTATAATATATAGGTAATATAATACTCTGTTGTCATACTGATCTCATAACTCTCCAACATATGCTTCTTTTTGATTCCTGCCTCAAACTCCCCATTGTCTACATAATAAACTATACACCCAGTTTAGTCATCCAAGGACCTGAGGAATCTCATTTCCCTAACTTACTGCTTATTCATATATTTCTTGTTACAAACCTCATTTACTTATTTATTGAGCACTTACCATGAACCAGTCTTCCAGGCAGGCACCTTAGAAGTGGATCCTCCAGCCTCAGTTGAGCCTTCGGGTGACTGCAGCCCTGGGTGATATGAGATGGAAACCTTGTGAGAGATGCTGAGTCAGAATCTCCAAACCAAGCCACTCCACAGAAACGTCACAAATAAGGAGTGATTATTCTTATTGTTTGAAGCCCCTGTACTTTGGAGTTACTTGTTACGCAGCAATACATAACTAATATATTAGAGTGTAAGCCTTCTCCCTCACAAATATACAAGTATACATGGAATTTACTGGTAAGGGTATTTGGTAGGAAAGGGTGGCTTTATAAGTATGGAATGACAAACCCGAGGTTTAGAAGCTTTGCCAAGGTATGTTGCCATCAATGTTAAAGAGTCTGTAAAAGAAGCAGTGAGAGAATCAACTGCCACCATTTGAATTGCACAGGGCTTTGTCGGTGTCCTTCTCTGAGTACGGCACTGTGTCACAGACTTAACGTAGTAGTTTCCCAGGGTTGCCACGACAAAGCACCACAAACTGGGCATCTTAAAATAACAGAAATGTATGCTCTCATAGCTCTAGAGGCTAGACATCTGAAATCAAGGTGTTGGCAGGACCACCATGCTAGGAGAGGATCTGCCCCATGCTTCTCTCCTAGATTCTGGCATTGCCAGGGATCCTTACCCTGACTTGGTTGGCATGCACATCATCAGTCTCTGCCTGTGTTGTCAGGCAGCATTCTCCCTCTGTCTTCATGTCACCTTCCTTCTGTGCAAGTCTGTCTCTGTGTCTCTACTCCTCTTCTTACAAGGACACTGGTTACACTGGATTAGGGTCTGCCCTAAAAACCTCACCTTAACTTGTTACATCTGAGAAGACCCCATTTCCAAATAAGGTCAAAGTCACAGTACTGAGGATTAAGACTTCAGCAGATTTTAGTGGGGGCAAGATTCAACCTAGAATGCTTAGAGACAGCTAAGATGAATCAGATTCATTTCCCACCATGATGACTAGAGATCCATTCATATCTAACCATCACCCACATGGCAAAGACAAGCATCATTTGGGACTACCTCACGGACTGAGAGGCAATGTCATTGGCCTTCAAAGGATGAGTAGCATTCCAGGTACATGAACCACAGTGAGCAAAAGTAAGAAGTCCAAAAGGCAGAGCAATATTCCTCCATGTTGAGGAATGTGGAGTTGCTCTGTGCTTGACCAGGAGCAAAGATTTGTAGCCAGTGGCTACAGCCTTTACAGCCTGGTGGCTCAGTCGGTAAAGGAACCACTTGCAATGCAGGAGACCTGGGTTTGATCTCTGGGTTTGGAAGATCCCCTGGAAAAGAGAATGGCCATCCACTCCAGTACTCTTGCCTGAGAATCCCCATGGACAAACGAGACTGGCAGACTGCAGTTCATGGGGTCACAAAGAGTCGGACAAGACTGAGCTACTTAAGAACAGCACAGGGAGGTAGTGCGGGCTTCCCAGGTGGCACTAGTGGTAAAGAACCCACTGCCAATGCAGGAGATGTTAAGAGATGTGGATCCAATCCCTGGATCAGGAAGATCCCCTGGCAAAGGGCATGGCAACCCACACCAGTATTTTTGCCTGGAGAACCCCATGGACAGAGGAGCCTGGCAGTTCATAGAGTTGCAAAGAGTTGCACACAACTAAAGCAACTTAGCATGCACACAGGAAGGTACTGATTGCTAATCTAAGGAATGTGCATGAGATTCATGGAACAGACACCACCAATGCCCTGCCCATAACCCCTCAAATCTCTACCGTGTCTATGCCTGAGGTCAAGTGAAGGTGGGGCTTATGGGACCTGCAGGCAACCCACAGTGAGGCAGCCCCTGCTGCCCAAGGGCAAGTTTCTGGGGGAGGTTGCAGGTGAGAGCCTTCAGCTGCAACAGTGCAGGCAGCAGCTGAGAAATGGGGGTGAAAAACGACCCAGTGGGATCTGGGTGAATACCCCAGCCTTTGCTATACTAGGGAGAATCCAGGTGTTGAGGTCCTGGCAGCAGGTGGAACTAAAGCGATGGAGACTTGAACGCAAGTCTGGGCTGAAGATGTGGGTTTGGGATTCATCCAAATATGGGGATATTAACACCCAGGAGTGAGTGAAATCAGATAGACAGAGCAGGAATTGTTCAAAGACGGCCAGAAGACAGAAATTTAGAGAAATCTAAGTTAAAGGGATCAGTGTGCATGTATCTACTTAATCGGGCAGCTCCAGGCACTAGATATGGAGAAGGCAATGGCACCCCACTCCAGTCCTCTTGTCTGGAAAATCGCATGGACGGAGGAGCCTGGTAGGCTGCAGTCCATGGGGTCGCAAAGAGTCAGACACGACTGAGCAACTTCACTTTCACTTTTCACTTTCATGCATTGGAGAAGGAAATGGCAGCCCACTTCAGTGTTCTTGCCTGGGACTGAATAAAAAGAGTCATCCCTGTCCTATACAACTGAGGTTCATTTTCATAGCGGACATTTGAGAGACACAGGTCTTTGCTCAAAAAATGTGACCCAGATTAGAGCAGAGCCCAGGCTCCTGGATTTGGATTTTGACTTAACCACTTATTTAACTGAAACACTCTGAACAAATTATTATTTGCTTTTTTTGAGTTCCAATTTGCTAATCTATTAAATGGCAAGAATAAGAGTACCCACCTAAAAGAGCTGGTAAGAACATGCAATGAGACAGTACATGTAAAGAGGTACTATGGTCAATGAGGGGTGGGGTGTGGGTGGTATTTGTGATCAGGTGAGACCTTAGGGGTCTCTCGGGTTATCCGTATGGTACCAAAAAGCACAGGCTCTCAGAGTTCAAATCCTGGCTGGGCCACCTACTAACTCTAAGATCTTGTGTTCAGTTTCCCTTTGGGTAAAATGGGGACGTACATAATACCTATCCATCCTATGCGGCTGTTATGCGGATTAAATAACTTAATACACGTAATATGCTTAGAACGGTACCTGACATTTAGTGAGCAACTTTCTCCCAGGAAAATTCTCATCACTCTCCACTGCTGGACGCTCTGTTATTATGGTTCTGCTCAGCACTAGCTGCACTATACATCATGCTTTCAGCCACCAGTCTTCCAGGAGAAACATCACTGGCCATTCCCCCCAAAAGGAAGGATTTTGCTAAACAGACTGAATTTCCTTCTGCAACAAAAACTCCTCAAAGATAAACAAGCTAAGCCCCCAGCCATGTCACATTGTAACTTGGCTATCTGTTAGCTGACAGAATGCCTGCTTTTCATATTGGCACAATCAGTCACATCTAGTTTCCAAGTGTGTTCCTGCTGCCCTGGCGGTGACCAGCAGGGGAGGATGGGGACCAGGGCTTACTGCCCTGCATTCTGCTCTACATTTGAAACCAATCTTGCTTCTCACATTTCTCCTCTCTCCCTTACTCCTATGTTCCCCAGCCCCACAAACTGTTCTCACCCAAGGCTTGGGAAGATGAAGTTTTGTTCTTGCTTTATTTAAAATGAACAGAAACTAAATCATCTAGATTTACAGGTTTCCCCCACTATCTGAAAGTAGAATGAAGCTTTCCTAAGCTGAACTGGCTGTAAAGTAAAGAAGCAATTACCTCAGGACACATCTTGATAATGGATGCACAAGATAAGTTAAGATAAAGCACAGATGCTCGTGAATGTAGTTCAAAGTTATGGTGGCCTGATGCTGAGATGCTGAGTGTGGCTCCTGAAAGAGCTGGGTGGTGTCCCTCATGCTGCCTCTAAGACAACTCACTTCAAAACCAACCCTGAACTGTATTCTAACTTTTAGTCTTTTCTGGTTAAAGCAAAAATCCTCTCTGGATTTCATTCAGTTACCAAAAACAAGTACTAATGTAGGTGTTTTGTAAAAAGTAGTGTAAAACGAGCTTTTGACAAGAGGATACCTGGGTCCCCTTTAGTGCCCAGTTGAGTGTATACCAGTTTTGTTCCTTTCAAAGGGCAAGCATTGTTTGTTTATTGGTATGCCTATAGCATCCAAAGGAAAAAGATTGACTGATTACCACCTCTTTCCAGAATATTCTTGCGTAGTGCAGTCCAACAGAACTTTCTGCAATGATTCAATGATTTTTATTTGTGCTGCTCAATATGGTGGTCACTAGCTGCAAATGAGCACTTGAAATATGGCTGTTGTGTCTGAGAAGCTGAATTCTTACTTCATTTAAGTCTAAATAACCACTCGTGGTTAGTGGCCACAATATTAGTGTGATTCTAGAGCTGTGATTTTCAAATCTTAATGCAGACAGAAATCAGCCTTATGAAAATGCAGATTCTGAATCAGCAGGTTTGGGGTGGGGCCTGAGGTTCTGCATTTCTAACAGCCTCCTGGGAGGCTGATGCTGTGGGTCCCTGGTCTACTCTTTGCATAATGAGGGGCTGTGATTCTCAAATTCAACGGCTGCTTGGGCTCCCCTGGGGAGCTTTAAAAATTACTAACGCTTGGGTCTGACCTCTAGAGATTCTGACACAATTGGTCAACTTGTGGCCTGGAGACGGAGACATTTAAAAACCTCCCGGGGTTGATTTTAGTGGACAGCCAAGGTTGGAGGCACCACATGGCACCGCCAATGACCTACTTAAGGTTTTTTAAAATAACCGTCATCCCAGAGAACAGAATGCTAGCTTCAGAATAATCTCTGAAGGGATCTTCTTGGTACACGGCCAAACCTTAGAGAGTTTAGACTGATTTTGCCCATCCAGACTAGAAATGTTGGAAATGTTTTTCACAGTCAATCCAATCCAAGCTGGTGCGGCTGTAAAGAGCCAAGTGGGGTGGGAAGTACAGAGCTGGGAGACCTGTGGGAATCACCCCAGGAGATGCTGAGCCTATATCTGTCTGTTCTCCCAGGTCCCCAGTGGGCTATATCACTCCACATCCCCACAGGTGCTGACCTATCCTACAAGAGACTGAAGACCACAAAAGTTCAGGTCATGAACTCTGCAGTCAGAATACTGAGGTTTAATTCTAATTCTGATGTTTATTAGGTCTGTGATTTGAGCAAGTACCCACAAGTACCTGGGCCTTGATTTTCTCACCTATAAAATGGGAATAAGTACAGTACCTTCCTCCCAAAGTTGTGTGAAGCTTGGTAAATTTCTCAGAACTTTGTGAACTGTTCAGCTGTTATTATTACTTCATCACATCTTTGTCTCATCCCCTGTGTTTGAATCTCACTGAACAACTTCTAGCTCATTAAACCCACCATACTCTAATTCACCACAGGGCCTTTGCACATGCTAGTGTTTCCTGCATGGAATTATTTGCTTCCCCTTTAGACCTAGTTAATGCCTTCAGATCTTTCTTAGATCAGTCCAACTCTCACGTCTCCTGGGAAATGTCTCGTCTTTCTTAGCCCCATATGTCTAATCTTTCTCAGCCCCCTTATGAGAACTTGGTTTGGCTCATTCATTCAATAAACATTATTTGAGTACCTCTTATGTACTATGTACTGTTTCAGCTCTGATAATACTGCAGAGAACAAAAAAGACAAAAAAAGACAATCCTTGTTCTCATAAAGCTCACATTCTGGGATAGATGGACCATAAAAAATGAAACAAAATAAAAAAAAGAAAAGAGGTACGGATGGCCACTGAAGTCCTCCAAGAATAGTGATGATTGCAAAAACAGAAAACCTGGAGGAGGTAGGGAGCAAGTCATGTAGACAGTTGAGGGAAAAGCATTCCAGCCAGAATGAATGGCAGATGACAAGGAAAAATTGCAATGTCACATTTTGTGACTCACCAATTAATCTCTAATGCTCAACATAGATTATAAACTCAGTGGCTCGGGGTGGGAATCACACGTTTTTGTTTTCAGCACTCAGCTACTTGGCATGCAGTGGGTGCTCACTTAATATGTTGAATGAATGCACTCATCGGGTTTTCCAGAATTTCTGGATAATGTGTGTGTTAGGAGGTGGGAGTGGAGAAGTGAAGTAGTTGTCTGTTCCCTGAAAAGTCTGCTGCCAACCTCACTCGTTCTCACCTGTTGAAAGTAACTGTTGGGAGAAAAATCTCTTGAAACGGAGTATTATTCCCTTCTACTTCACATTTCCTTTCAATGATCTTCCTTCTGCCCAGTCAGAGGGATCCATCACCCTGGAAAGGATTAGGACGACTGTGTGGCAGGAATGCAGAGAGGGGAAGAGAACTGATGTTCCAAATTTAACTCCTGAAACAGGCACTTGAAGCCCATTTCTGAGAATTCAAAAGTCATGAAAGGCAAGGCTTCTGATGTATAAAACTGGTGTTTTGTGAAAGGAAAACATTTAATAAATTCACAGAACAGTTTTTTTTTTCTTCCTCCAAATCAAAAGGCAAAGCTGTGAAGGAGAGGACATGAATTTATATATAAGAAATGCATTCAAAAGCAAGCTGTAGGGGACCCAGAGTGGCTGGGAGGGAGGAGGGGCCAATGGGGAAGGTAAAGCTTTCAGCATCAGAGTTGGTCTGGCCCATTGTGTCAATCAGAATCCCCGCAGAGCGTTCAACCAAAGACTGTTCAGCTAGGAGACCATTATCAGAGGGGTGACAGGGTGAAAAGAATTACTAAGGGAGGTGGAGACACCCTGAGACAAGCAACACCGGGAGGCCTAACAAGCCTCAGCCTGAAGGGGCAGGAGGCAGTGTTTGATCCCAGGTAGAGCTGGTACCCAGGAGGAGCTGCCTGAAGCTGCAGCCACTGCCTGAGCCCCAGTGCGGAGGCAGGAAGAAGCAGAGCAAAAACAATCCCACTTTCTCTCCTCCCACCCTCCCAGCTCCTGCTGGTGCCTCTGCTTGGCCCGAGTACCTATTGTCTACAGGTGTTTCGGGGTGTCCTACACCATGCCTCCAGGCTCTCTGCTGAGTCCTGTGTGGTATTTGACTCTTTGTGACACCATGGACTGTAGACCACCAGGCTTCTCTGTCCATGGAATTTTCCAGGCAAGAATACTAGAGTGGGTTGTCATTTCCTCCTCCAGGGGATCTTCCCAACCCATGGATCAAACCTGCGTCTTTTACATCCCCTGCACTGGCCGGCAGATTCTTTACCACCAGGGCCACCTGGGAAGCCCTGTGCTGAGTTCAACCACAGTGAAAACTCCTCATAAGCTCAGACTCCCACTGACAGCATCCCTCCTTCAGCACAACTACTTTCCTCTCTGAGCATCTCTAAAGGTGGGGAACCCGTTCAGCCATTGTGTAAGTTAACCCCAGAAGTGAGGGCAGTTTGAGCCTTCATAAGCAGCTCTGGGAGCTGCAGTGGGACCAAAAGCTCCCACTGGGCCATTCCTAGGAGGGGCATCTGGGACCCTTCTCAGAGGTCCCAGCAGGATCTTTGGCTTTGGCTCTCCCTCTTTTCTGGCCCCCTTACTCCAGAGCTCTGCTACTGGTTGAGTTCTCTGAAAGCAGTCTCTGAGACAGAATTTGGGGTATGCAGTTTTATCAAGGAATCAACACCTATAATAGGAATACAACAGAAGCAGGCTTGGACTGAAGGAGAAGCTAAGATATGATGCAAAATCAACAAAGCCCTGGGCTGCCTGGGAGAAGCTCGGAGCAAGTCCTGGGTGTCCCCTGTGGAGCTGAATGGTCCCCCAGTCTCACTCAGGCTCTGAGACGGGTGCACAGGAGGATGCCAGCATCCCCAGGAACGGCAGGCATGACCTCAGACGGCCCAGTGGTGCTCTCTCTGCAGCTGGAGCGGACCCTGGAGGCTCTGGCAGTGGGGCAATCACTCCTTCTTTGAAGGGGGATCTGAATGGGCATCTCCATGTCCCCTACAACCTTTGAGAAACCAACAGTGCTCAAGTCCTGACATGAGGCTCTGCTCCTGGGGAAGCCAAAACAAAGACAGTGGGTGAGGCACAGCCAGGATCCAGGTCCAAGGGCACTGAGCCAGGGGTAGCAGGGAGGAGGGGAGAGAAGGGCAGAGACTAGTGTGTCCATCCCACATGGATGGATCACAGCCAGTCTGGGGAACCGCAGACAAGTTCAGCGAGATTAAGGCTGCCCTCCTCTTGGACTGAGTTCTCCCACACGAACACTGCCTTCCTGTGTCAAGGCAAACCTCTGTAGATGCTCAGAGGACCCTGCAAGGTGCAGTCTTCCAGCCCTTCCTCGGGAGGATCAAAAGAGAACATTCAGAAATCACCTTTTAATTGCCACCTAGGTGAAATCTACTTTCACTTGGAAATGGTTAAATTTAAAGCTTTTACAACATTACAGCAAAGAAAGCATCATCCAGTGAAAGCTTGCTATGACTTCTGGCATTATCCTTTGCATTTACGATGATTACTTCATTTAACAGATGAGGAAAATGTGACTCAGAGAGTTTAAGTAACCTACCCCAAGTCACACAGCCAAAAAGTGACAGAGCCAAGATTAAGAAACATACCAATTGAAGCAAATGCCACATGTTTGGCACTGAAAGGCACATTCCCAGTAAGTTCTCTGTACATACATTCCCCCCATCACACGCCCTGAGGCAGAGCAGTAGGCTGGGCTGGTGGTTTTTCCATCCATCTGGGATGCCCAAATCAAGCTGGATTTCCAGCAGCTTCTCACGTACTACCTGCCTGTCTTCAATCACTCTGTAACAACCCCTGCCTTGTTCATCACTGCTTTTCCTTCTCTGCCTTCTCTAATTTCTCTCCATATCCTTTATGATGAGCCATGGTATACAGGGTGATTTACAGCCTCTGCTCTCATCTGCCTAGGGTTTTGAAAAAAAAGGAGAAGAATTAAATTGGATGGAGCACTCCAGGAATCTGTCTCCAGCTTTCAGACCCTCTCTTTACCCAGTGATGCATCATGCTGCGTTCTAATGGCTTCGTAATGGGCACCTTAATCTGCCATTAAACTGACTCTAGAAGTGCCCCTCACTGGTCACCTTGGCCATTGGTCTGCTTGCTGACTCAGGGCATCAGAAGGTGGGGCCCATTCCGAGATTGGTGAGGTCCTAGGAGGGAGGGTTTCCTGTCTTCTGGGGTCACAACTGCAAATGCTGATGAGGACCAAAAAGGTAATCCAGGTGAGTGAAGCTGGGGGGGCAAGGGCTCTGGTGACCTGTATAAACGAGCAGTCTCAGCTCAGCCCTCTATCCCCCACCCCAACCCTGTAACTGTTGACTTGCAGGGATCCTGGCCCAGCTCTTCCCATGTCTCAACACAAGCCAGGAATGCAGAATTTTATGTATCATCTCCCCCTTTTTAAAATGTCAGCATCTATTTTAAAACATTTTTAAACACTGGCCAGGCCAAATAAAACATGTCAGCTGGCAGCTTTAGTCCCAACTGTGAACTCTGTCTCAGAGAGACCCAGAGACTCCTGCTGAGTCTTTCCTGGCCCCAGAGATTCCCTACAGCTCTGCTCAGCATGAATAAGAAAATAAGAAATCGGTCACTCCAACTACCCAATTAGCAGCCGCTGCACATTCCTTTCCTCTCCCCACTGGAAGGAAGGAAAAAAAAAAAAATGAACAGGAGAATCCAACCCTGTTTTGATTTGGATCAAACTGGGGATGTTACCACCTATTTGAGGTGCTCTGGGGCTTGTGTTCTGGAGGCCAGCGCTGGCCCCTGTCTCAGTCTGAGCTCCTCTTACATCTGGGTCCTGAGTGCCAAACCACAGCCACCACAAGCCAGGGAGACTTCCCCGGCAGGCTCCGCAGGGAAAGGGGCCCTGTGCAGGGGTTGGAAACCAGTGAGACTGAGCCTGGAGGATGGCTGGGCTCGGCATCGTGTTGTCATGGTGACCTGCAACTACCAGAACCACTGCTCCGGTTGGAGACCACTTTTATGGGGCTGGGTAGGGTGTGGGGGAGGTTCTTTCTCCTGTTGAGTCTTGTCAACATCATGGCTACCTATTCCCCTTAAGTTCAGCAAAAGTACCATTTTTGAGAGTAAGTATGCAATGGGTACCCTGAAGGCAAATGGCCTGTGTTTCTACATCAGCCTTCCACACAGTACCTGAGTGAGCTTGGGCAGGATGTTCAACCCTCTGTGCCTCAGTTTTCTTATCTATAAAATGGAGGCACTAGTTGAACTGAACTTGAAGGTAAGGATTCAATAAGTTAACTTATGTCGTAGATCTCCAGTAGCTCCTGGCATATAGTAAGTACTATGTGCAAGGTATAATAATCTACTATTTATTACTATTATATAAATATTTTTTGGAGAATCTGCTGTCCCCTTATCTATTGGGTCTCTCAATAAGACCACTTGCACTTTTGATTGCACTTCTCTCTTCCGTCTCCTCTGCTGAAATTTCACCCAGTGTTCAAAACCCACCCCCAGTACCTCTTCCTCCTCCACACCAGATACAATTATCTTCACCCTCTGTTCAACTCACTTCCTACACTTCTGGCATGTGCAGGCAGACCTCAGCGATATTGCAAGTTGGGTTACAGAGAACTGAGATTAAGCAAATATGGCAACAGAGTAAGTCACATGAATTTTTTGGTTTCCCAGTGCATATAAAAGCTGTGTTTACACTATACTATAGCTTATTAAGTGCACAATTAACGTCTAAAAACATTCATACCTTAATTTTTTAAAGTTTCATTGCAAAAAAAGCTAATCATCATCTTATAATACAGGGTTGCCACAAATCTTCAATTTGTAAAGCAAAACCCAAAAATGCAGTATCTGTGAAGTGCAATAAAGCAAAGCAGAACAAAACGAGGTCTGCCTATAGAGTAGCACACTTATCACAATTTGCCTTAGACCATAGCTATGTGTGATTATGTCTTACCTCCTTGGAGATAGTGACCTCATCTTATTCTTTATATCTACCATAGCACCAAGTCTTCAATATAATAGGTGTTAAGTCAATATTTGCTAAAGATACATTAAATGAATAAAGGAATTAGATTTCCTGAAATAACCAGGGAGATTCAGCCAGGGGAAGTCTAAGGTTTTAGAGCAAAGAGCTCTCAGATTAGATTTAGACTCAAGACTCTTTGCGACCCCATGGACTGTAGCCCACCAGGCTCCTCCATCCATGGGATTCTCCAGGCAAGAATACTGGAGTGGGTTGCCATTTCCTTCTCCAAGGGATCTTCCCGACCCAGGGATCAAACCCAGGTCTCCTGCATTGCAGGAAGACACTTTAAGCTCTGAGCCACCAGGGAAGCCCCAAAGAAATTTTAGGAGCTATCAATTGGTATTTTTTAAATTATCATTTACTAATGCCTGCTGTATGCCAGGTACTGTTCTTAACCATTTACTCAAACTATTCTGGAACCTTCCTGATTCTCTTGTGAGATTTGCTTTACTTATATTATCTCACTCTTCCTGGGGAGGATGCTGAGATTCCAGTGATCACAGTGATGTGCCCGAGCACCCATGGCTGCTCTGAGGCAGAGCAGTGATATGAGTCAGGGAGCTTTTGCCCATGGAAGGAGACCCTGAAAGAAATATTTGAGTGCAAACCGTCCATGCAGGAGGGGTTCCCGGGGAGCACGGTAGGGAATAGGGAAGAGAATCAGAAGGAAGGGAAACCAATACAGTGAATAAGAGTAGTTATCTCTATAGGTAACTGAGGTTTTGGTGGGGGCTGCTCTCCGGGGGGCCCACCTCCCCTGCACATGCATCCTGGCCTGTGCACGGGCTGAATGCACCCTTGTGGGCAAAGAAAGCCCCAGAGAGGTGTGTGCACCCAGCAGTGGTGCGTGCCACAGAGATGCGTGGGACTGAAACCCTTGCCACCAGGAATGGGCAGATTCCAGAGTTGTTCATCTTTCCACCAGGCTACAGCAGGGATCTTCAATCTCCAGGATCTAATGCCTCATGATCTGAGGTGGGGCTGATGTAATAATAATTGAAATAAAGTGCACAATACATGTACTGTGCTTGAATCATCCTGAAACCATTCCCCACCCCCTCCCATCCCATCCATGGAAAAGTGGTCTTCCATGAAACCGGTTCCTGGTGTCAAAAGGCTGGGGACCGGTGAGCTATAGGCCAGCTCTGCCTACTTTTCCTGATGCTCTTGTCTGGGTCTGGGCAGCAGACCCCTCCTCTGGAGGCATTTCAACCCATTTCAGGGGATGAATTCCATCACCTTGATGTCTTATTTTACTCTTCTTGAAACACACACATCACAAACATAAATCTGTAGAAGGAAAGATTTCCGTTTGGACAATGAAGCAAAGCTTAAAGGGGTTTGAGAATCTGGCAGGACCAAGCAGCAGCCAGAGGTAAGTCTTCACATCCAGAGAATCAGAAGAGAGCTTTGTTTTATTTTTGTTTACTGAGTTGAAAACATTAGCCTGTTGAATTGCCTGATGAATAGTAGAAGTGAGCTCTCATTGGTGAAGTGAAGTGAAATTTGGGTGAAATTCAGGACTCAGGGCCTGGCTGAGATCTTCTAGGGATGTACCACATAAATGTAAAAGTATAGCTACTTTCCTGGCTGTATTTTAGACTGTGGTGCCTGTGGGAACAAGGAACCACCAGCCAAGAAGCAGTGGGCCCATTTTATCTCCTCTCCTTCCTTCCCAGGAAGCTATGTGGCAAGTCACATGGGCCACCAGCAAAGAATGCAGGTTTGCGAAACATACAGGCCTGGGTCCAAATCCTGGCTTAGTTGGCTGTGAGAATCTCAAAGTGAATTAGTAAGTCACTCTGGGGTTGGTTTATTTCACTAATATGATATAAACAATGCTACCTACCCCCTAGTGGTGCTCTGGGCATTAAATGAAGCATGTGCGTGCACTGGCTGGCACAACGCCTGGATGCAAATGGACAGGAGACAATCTGGTTGGGGGGATTGCTGCTAGATTCTCTATAGAGTATACAGAGCTGCCAGTGAAGAAGTCTGAGATGTTAAGGGTCAATCCTGCCCCGCACAAGTTTGCTTACAAGTCTTAAAGGGGCTCTTGAACACATAAAAGAAGGTTTATCAACTTTTAAATCATTAACAAGTGAGCAGCCAAGCAATCCATATGACCTATTTTTGTTGCCACCACCCCTCGGGGTAAGAGGGTTCATTCACGGGAGCATCTAGTCATTTTTGCCTAGTGATTTTTCTTAGGGTAAAGTCTACAAGCCCTATTCATGAAACAAAAGGCCCATCTCTAAAAGATTTAAGCCAATCCATATAGAGTGAATCTTTTTAATTTCATCAAGAGGAAAACATTCCTGAAATTTAAGAGACTGGTCAAAGGTCAGTATTTACACACACACACACACACACACACACACACACAAACAACACATACACTTCTGACATTATGGAAGCTAATTAGCAAAGCTTTGGTTGTTATTCAAGACATGGGAAACTAGAGAACTGGCAACAGGCCCCCTAGAATGGACCTCTCTGGCCTCCCCTGGACCAGGCATCCTCAACTGGGCTGCTCTCAGCAATATTAAGCTATAAATTCAACAAACTCATAATATTGCATTAGATAAGCTGAAGGACTTTTAAGGAAAATTGGAGACATCATAAACCTGGAATATAGTTAGCATTCAGTAACAGATAGCAACTGATAGCTTTTAGCTTGTGTCTCCACCTCTACCTGACTTCTTGGTCAGCTCTGAAACTCCAGCATGATCTGTTTTCAAGAGGAAAAGGTCAAATTCGTGGAAAACTAAGAGACTGTATCATCTCCACCCAGTTGGCACTTGCAAAGGCTAAGATCAAGGAGGTTTGCATTTCCTAAGTAGCAGGGTTAGGAAAGAGGAGGAGCCGGGGTGTATTCCTCTCCCAGCATCCCAGCGCTTAGGCCTCTGGAAGCTGGGACAGCTGCCCACAGAGAGTCTACAGCCATCAGTGTCCTAAGGAAGCTGCCTGGGCTGAAGAGAGACACCTCCTCAACAAGGCCTCACCCACTTCCATAGGGGCGGCATCCAATGACTGGTTGACACGGGGGTATGAAGTCCTGACCTTCCACCCCTATTCCAGCTCAGATGACTCCAAAGGTTGCTCCCAACAGAGGATTCATGGAGAGGCAGCTGAGGAACACCCCAACTGTGTGACTGCACTGTAGCCCTACTTTTCCCCCTGCCCAGTTTATTTCCTTCCCCTTCTACAGATGTTGTCTCCTGCTCACCAAGATTCATCTCAGTCTGCTTCTTGAGAAACCCAACATGCAGGAGGAAAACAGGGAAACACCAAGCTGCAGCACAACTTGTATCAATCAGATTTCAGGTCTGGGGCCCACGGAGAGCCAGGGATGCTGATAGTCTTCACGAAAATGCCAGGGAAACCCTGAGGCCAGGCACCCAAGGATCAGCACACAGAGGGAGGGACTTTCATATTTCAAGCTTCTTCCAATTAAGAGGTAGGAGGATGCTGGACTCAAACCTCAAGCCAACTTGCTCCTGAAGCTTCTCCCGTTCCACACTTCCCTTCAAATGTCTTTCAAGAAACCTAGTGCACAGGAACAAATGGTCAGGCCTGAATCATAAATGGATTCCATGATGCTAGGAGGAAAGCAGGGCATTGTAGAGCCTTCTAGATCACTGGTTCCAGCCTATTACTGTCAGATGAAGAAACCAAGGCCTAGAAGGGGGTAGAGACAAGTCCAAGGTCTAAATGACTTGGTGGTAGATTTAGGACAGAACACCAGATCTCCTCTCCCAGAGCCATCCTAAATTCCCTAATTTACCCAACTCCATTGCTGGGCAGGTGGACAGAGAAGAGAAGGGAATAGGGGATAGAGCCAAGACTCCAAGTCCTACTGGCCTGAGCCAAAGGCCTCCTTTATCCTCACTCCTAACTCCACGGGTGAGGACTTATTGGAATAGAAGGGCCAATAGAGTAATAATGCAATCTTTCATTGAGTACCTACTAAGAGGCAGAAGTCCTGTGAAGCACTGTGACTCATTGAAACCATCATCTCTTTGAATTCTCACAACAACCCAATAGCTGTGGATATTACCATAATATCTCCTGTATAGGAGAGGAATCAGACTCAGAGAGGCGAGGTCATTTTCTCAAGGATACCCAGCCAAAGGGCAGTTGAATCCACTGGGTCGATTTCACTTTAGCGCTCCCTCTCTTCCTCAGTGTAATTTATAGTCCCCTGGTCTCTTTCCAGATCCCTGGAGACTTTCATTTCTTTCCTTGTTTTTTAACTCCTCCTCTCCATTTCAAACTACAAGAAGAGGAAAGTTACCCATCCTATAAAAGAGTATTTACAACCATGGCAGCCTGGAAAGAAGAGAAGCATTTGAGATTGGAGGTTGCTGGACTCAAATTTTGACTCTGTTACTTGGTAGCTCTGTCCCCCATCTGAGCCCCTAGTTCCTCACTGGCAAAAAGATAAGTAGAAAACCCATGATTATAAACCCTCTATCTTGCTGGAGCAAACTTCTTGGCCCCTTCTTAGAGATCCTGAGTGAGTGAGTGAGTGAAGTCGCTCAGTCGTGTCTGACTCTTTGCGACCCCGTGGACTGTAGCCTACCAGGCTCCTCTGTTCATGGGATTCTCCAGGCAAGAATACTGGAGTGGGTTACCATTTCCTTCTCCAGGGGATCTTCCCAACCCAGGGATTGAACCCGGGTCTCCCACATTGGAGGCAGACGCTTTAACCTCTGAGCCACCAGGGAAGTCCTTAGAGATCCTAGAGGCCCTTCTATTCCAGTAAGTCCCCACCCATGGAGTTAGGAGCGAGGATGTGCTCAGGGCTAATAATTACTGGCGCAGGAAGAAGGGTGAAGAAGGAGGCAGGTGGTTGATATTCAAAATACTCAACCTACCAATGGCTTTTGGCCTTGGTGCTGAGTTTCCTCATCTGCACATGGGAATGAAGGTAACAGCATCCTTTCCTGGGCTTGCTATGAGACTTTAATGACAAAAACGCGTGAGAAGTGCAAGATCAGTGCCTGGAACATCACAAATGATCAATGATTGGTATTATTATTACCATCACTTCAGGGCCAGTGGCTTATAAGTCCAAGAGTCATTCCTGGACCATGCCAAGAGTGAAAAGACCACCTATAACCCAGAGTAGTCATTCTCAGACTTCAGCGGTCACAAGAGTCGCTGCAGGCAGAGTCAGGCTCGTGGGTGTATGTACTGCGTCACACAGGACTGCTTGCTTAGAAGACTCTAGCTGTGGTTCAGTGCTGTGCTGTCACCATCTCGACATTCTTAATCATTTCTGAAAAAGAGCCTTGTGTTTTCATTTCACAGTGGGCCCCATGAATCACATAGCCCAGTCTCGTCTGAAGAACTTATTAAAACACATAACTGGGCTCACTTCAAGGAAGGCAGGCCCCTCATTTGTATTTATCACAAGGTCCCAGGTTGAGCTGTTCCTACTGGTCTGTGGACCACGTTTTGAGAGCCACGACTGAGACAGTGGCTGCAAGCCCCTGATTGTACATTAGAATTGCCAGCAAAGTACCTGGGCTTCACTTTTACCTAGTTGAATGGAATTATTATGAGTGCATTCCTAGTTTCCAGTACTGAAAACCACTCAGAGCAGAGAACTCTGAAATTTCCTCGGGAAAAGAAACCCTTGTAGGCAGGAGTTACCCACACAAACACCCAGGCCTCACCCTAAAACCAAGGTTGTGTGGAATCTCCAGAGAGGAGTCAAAAGAGGTTTATGTTCAACAAGAACTTGAGATGATTTTTAGCCTGTGCATAGGAAACACTTGAGATCTTGTTAGGCAGCAGATTCTAGACAATTCCAGGTAAACTAGTTGACCTGGGACGGGCCCAAGGATTTACATTTCTCCCCTGCTCCCTGGGAATGCCAATGCTGCTGATCTAAATACCACACTTGGAGTATCCCAGGTCTAAGCTAAAGAAACAAGAAGGGGATGGTGGGGCTTAAAATTTGGTGACGCAATCTCCAGTCGTCCAGGCCAATAAGAAGATGCAAAAAAGGCAATGCGTCCCAGCTTCAGCTGGTACATAAAATCTTTATTGCATATGATAAATCATATGTTAGAGACCATTCTCAAAGTGGGGTCAGAAAGCCCCCTAAGGATGCTCTGCTTAGTCTACAGATGAGGACCACACAGTTAGGGCTTAAGAAATCCTTAGAGGAGTTCTTCAGTTTAACCCATCAGAACCTGGGCCAGCTCTCTCTAAGCCTTCATCCTCTCAGTGGTGAGGTTGGCAACATGCCTATTAATCTATTTTATGGCTACTCTGGACATCAGGACACCAAAGACCTTTTGAGGGCAAAATTTCATACCAACTAGTGTTCCTGTTATTTCTGTAGAGTGACAGGTTCTTATAGAGTATCTGCTCGACTTTTCAACATCTTCCAGGAGAAACAGATCACAGTGTGGCACACTTCCTGTCCTGCAAGTCCTTTACCCTCAGTCAATTCCCATATCTTTATTGAACTCCTTAGGAACTTATCAGCTGCTGGAGCTGAAAATATAGCCAGGAAAGAGGCAGTGAGGATGAACTGTGAGTGGGCAGTATGGAGGCTGGGTTCTTAAGAAAACTCTCCAGGATGTAGAGACCGAGAAGGGTTTCCCATGAGTGGGTGGAGAGGACAGCATCCAGGTAAAGGGTATGAGCACATGAACAGGTATACTGCATGTAAGGGTCAGCAAAGATGCAGGTTGCTAGGATGTAGTATTGGACCAGATCATCTTAGGTTCTCTTGGAGCTAAAAGGCCCCTAGCGCAGCTTACTCCTATTGGGAAACTAAGACTCCGAATGAGGAAATGTGTTAATTGAGCATCTTTCAGCTCCAGGTAACAGACAGAACAGTCCCAAGGAAGGCTGACACATAGCCTAAGCTGGGGATGATTCTTTGGCAACTAAAATGACAAGCGCCCAGCCCACCTGTAGGCAGAACAGTTACCAACAAACCTCCCTCACCAGAGCGCTGTCATAAATTAATCTTTAATTTCCACCGCTGGGTCTGTGGCGCAGCTAATCACAACCACTAATTGCTACGACAAGCTTCTCCCTTCTCTTTTTTATGTTTCCATATTAGCCTGTTTAGTATGCTTTGTGTCTGTTTATTTTATAGCCGGAAATACTTTTAATAGCCTAGTAAATTGAAAACGGACTTTACTACCATCTGACTTTACCGGAATTTTACAACCATTCAATTAATGGTATCAGTAATCTTCCTTCATAATTAGGCGGTTAGTAGCTTTGTCAGGCACTGCTGTTCATGAAATTAGTACTCAGCATCCACCTAATCATATTTTGGGGGGCTCCAAAAGGAAAACTCGCAAGCATGGGGGCTGCCAGGGTGGAATGCCACAGTGAGCTGGCTGTAAATATCGCCTGCAAATATATGGTTTATTATGGTGATAACGGGCATTTGTAGCTTACATAAATCTGAGCATTCCTGCTGACAGAGGAGAAATGGTTTTCCTTGGTTGCTAGGAAATAGAGTTTGTTCCTGGGTTTCACACGCTTCACTGCCTTCTCCAGGCAGCTGATGGATTCTCTACATGAGGGAATGGCAGCCGTTAGCCACCCCAGTGCAAAGGTGGGGAGCATCAAATCCAGTTCCCCAGGTGCACACACCCAAATGAGTCTACTTCATACAAGATGATGCTGGGGAGCTACAGCTATGTTTAAAAGGCAAGCGGAGGCTGAAGCTAGACCACTCGGCAAGAATGATCTGAAGCCTGATTTTTAATGTCTGAAAACAATCACAATTTCATATGCCCAAGAATTTCTGCCAACTGTCACATTTGAAAGGAGACAGATTGTTTAAGTGCATGAGAAACTGGCAACTGGGAACGAATCACGTATCACCCAAGTGGCCCTATTTCCATATCTACAGCAATTAAATTCCCAGATAGATTGCAATATTTAATAAAAAATTAAGCTCCTTTAAAAAAAAAATAGTGTTCTCTGGTAGAAACAATTCAACAATGCAAATAATTTCTTGTGATTGAAACATTTCATAATACAGGCACGTTTGAATAAGACTTTAGCAAATTACCCAATTAGATTTCTGACACTCTCCTGAATGTCCAGACAGTGGATTGCAAATACTGACAAACACTGTAATTTCACTTTTAAAATCTGCGTAACTGCCAGGTTTCCCAAACTTCTGAATTCTGACAATACTTGAAATGCAACTGAGTCATAGTTTCTTGAGCTATCAAGAGGCCCTCACTAGGGATTGGAAGAAATAGGGTCCTGTGGGAACAGGGAAAAGCACAAAGATCTATTTGAGCTAAAGCTGAGAGATTTAACCAGATTTAACGAGGACTGTCATTTTGTAGAATGAGAATGAGCCCTGAATTATGACACTGCCATTGTTCACTACCAGCTGTGTGACCCTAGGCAATGCGCTTAACCTCTCTGGGTCTGTTTCCTCCCTCAAAAAATGGGAACAACAATATTTCTTCATAAAATTATTGTGAGGATTAAAGGATATAATGTAATGTAAAGCATTTGCTGCAGGGTAGTCTGCAATAAATCATAGCATTTTGTCCTCCTCTTCTCATCCTTGAAAATATCCTAGGCAGACTCCACCCTTTCCCCATTCAGTTCAACAGATGGGAAATCCTGCAGAAGAACCCAAACTAAGGCCCTATTCTCAAGGCATTTTCAATCTACTGGACTTTTCACCTCCCAAAAAATGTCACTGGGGGAGGAGAGTTCTCTCAAATCTGCCTGAGCCTATCACATGGACCTCCTTAGACACTTTCTCTGAAAGGCATACATGCAATGTGACTAAGCATAAAAGCAGAAAAGGTTCATGATTTAAGTTGTAAGCAGTTTGGCTGGCATTCATCTACTTCTCACAAAGTAAGAATTATACTGGTGGACACAACTGTTTGTATCACTAGAAGACGGTTCCTTAACAGTTCAGGAAAAAAAGGACTCTCCAGTCCGTAGGACAACAAAGTATCCTGCTCCTTTATAAGTAACTAAGGAAGGACAGGGAGGTGCCAGTGGGAAGGGAGCAGCCTGGGAGCTATCCTGGAGAGGTGGGTGGGAGCCAGAGTGTAAAGGACTTGTCACTCACTTGAAGGGGGTTCCACTTTACCCTGGGTGGAACAGAAAAGTGTTCAGGATGGTGAGGTGTGTGATTCACACTGTTAGGAGGTGTGAGAACATGACAGAGTTCACTGTCACGTCAACTTAGTGCCCGAGCACTAAGTTGGGCACAGAGTTCAGACCGAAGACTGTGGGGGGAAGGAGATGTGCCAGAGTCTCTTTATAAGGTGCCTGCTGTGTGGGGTGGAGGTGGCAGCTGAAGGCACCGCAACAAGGGCTGATGGCTTAGGACTGGGAGCAGCCAGCCTGGAAAACCCTGATGGGTACTCAGCTGTGTCAAGCTGAACTGAGGAATGAGGCTGTATACGTGTAATTTATGTACCTGCTTGAACTCTGAGCTTACAAATAAATTTAGCTCCTGGCCAACAGCCGGAGCACGTGTGCTGGGCTGGAGGGCTGCCATGGAGGACAACCAGAATGGAAATTGAGAACAGATGACGTCCTGTGTGATCGCTTGTTGGAGAAAAGCCACCACCCACCACCACCATCACCATCACTCTTTTTTACTCCAGATCCAGTTCACCCGACCCTGGGGAGCTGAGAGCAGGCAGAGCTTGGTTTCCAAAACTCTCAAGTTACTTTGTCTTTTTCCAAGGTCACATCGACAAACCGTGTGAACTTGGGCAAATTAATCTCTCTGAAGCCTTCGTTTCCTCACTGTAAAATGGAAATGATAAAACTATCTACCTTATAAGGATTAAATAACTTAATATATATGTAAAACACTTAGAATAGAGCCTGTCACTTAGGAAGCACTTGTTCACAGTTAGCTATTATTATGATTACTGTCACAGTGACCTAATACAGGCAGACCTTGGAGACACTGCAGACTTGGTTCCAGACCACCCCAACAAAGCAACTGTTGTAATATAGCAAAGCACACGAATTTTTTGCTTTCCTCATGTAGGTAAAAGTTATATTTATACTATACAGTAGTCTACTCAATGTGCAATAGAATTATGTCTAAAAATGCACATATATTAATTTAAAAGACTTTATTGCTAAAAAAAAAATGCCATCATGTGAGCCTTCATAGAGCCATAATCTTTTTGCAATAGTCACATCAAATATCACTGACCACAGATCACCATAACAAATAGAATAATCATGAAAAAGTGTGAACTCTTGCAAGAATTACCAATACTTGACACACAGACACAAACTGAACAGATGCACCAGGGGAAAAATGGTGCCGATACACTTGTTTGATGAAGGGTTGCCACAAACCATGATTAGTTAAAATAAACACATAAAAAAAACAGTATCTGTGAAGGTCCATAAGGCAAACTGCAATAAAATGAGGTCTGCTATATAGCCTTTGGACATGTTCAACTACGATCATCCAGGGCGAGGGATAAATTAGTTTAGGATTAACATATACACAGTAATTTATATAAAATAATCAATAAGGTCCCACCACATAGCATAAGGAACTCTCCTAAATATTTGTAATAACCTCTAAGGGAAAAGAATCGAAAAAAGAACACACACACACATACATATATATGTGTGTGTGTGTGTGTGTATATCACTGAATCACTGTTGCACACCTGAAACACATATGATATTGTAAATCAAACTATACTTCAATAAAAACGAACAAAACCTCATCATTCAATGTTCACTTTCTGTGTGTTAGTTGAGAGGACTATGAAGGGTAAATAACACCCAAACTCTATACTCCAACGAGCTCCTCAATATTTACATTTTAACTGACACTTTTAACTAATCCAACCCCCTAAAACGGCAGAGAAATTTGAGAATTTCCTTGGTAAAGCCACGGAGTGTTGTCTGTCAGGAAACTTTCAGACAGGCAATTGTTCCTGTCTTGCCCCCTGAATGTCAGGAATTTCACTTATCCTCCCAACAACCCAAGGAAGTAGGGAAAATTACTGCTGCCCCTCTTTTATAGACTGAAAACAAGAATGTTGTTCTTAGTCATACAACTAACAGTTATACAACTGATCAGGACCGTGGTAGGATTTGAACCACTTATCTCACTCCAGAACTCAGTCTCTAAACCACCATGTGTTATATGGTCTCTTAGGGTACAAGGTGTCGAGACAAGAAGAAGCTGGTATAAAATGCAGCAAGGCTAATTAAAGAAGGTATTTTTGAGAGCAGGGAATAAGACAAATAGCTGAGGGTCAGCCAGGGAAAATGGTGACACTCGCCATAAGTTTAATATATTCTGTCTGGAGGCAAGAAGTCAATTAAATAATTTCTCAACATGCAATACTGACTGAACACCCATTGGACACATGCCATCCTGCTTCCCCAGGGCCTGGAGCTCAGACGATACTTAACAACCAACCTTGGATTAGTCCTGGAAACCCTACAGCACAAAGAAACTGTCTCACCAAACACCAAGGAATGAAATCTTCTCCAACTCCCTGGGCTCTGACCACTGGACAAGCTCTTACCTGCCAATGATGAGCCTAGTAGTGAAGCGAGATGATTAAAAGCTTAGACACTAGAGATGCCAGTTGACTGTACTTGGAAGCAGTACCATCTTGCCCCAAGGAGTGTTTGGAAATATGTGGGGGTGGTTCTGATTGCCCCAGGGACTGAGAGGCCCCACTGATATTTAATGGGCAGGGACTAGGGGTGCTAAATACCCTGGAACACATGTGACAGTCTTGCCCAGAGAATTATCCCATTCCAAATAATGTTAGCAACCCTGTTAAGACACCATCACAGACATTTCCAGGTCTCAAACCTTCTGCAGCCACTATCCATGGCCATGTGGCTGTGTTTAGCAGATAGAGCCAAGCTCTGGCTGCACAGGTGGGGACAAAAAGAAAGAGTGACATCAACTTTCCCTCTGTCTTCCTCTGCTCAAGCTGTCATAACAAAATACTGAAAACTGGCAGATTTGCACAAGCAATTATTTTCTCATACATCGAGAAGCTATAAAGTCCAAGATCAAGGTTCTGACTGACTGGGTTCCTGGTGAAGTCTCTCCTCCTATGTCATGTATATATATACGAAAGTTTCTCAGTCGTGTCTGACTCTTTGTGACCCCATGGACTATGCATATACAGTCCCTGGAATTATCCAGGCCAGAATACTGGAGTGAGTAGCCTGTTCCTTCTCCAGGAAATCTTCCCAACCCAGGGATTGAACCCAGGTCTCCTGCATTGCAGGCAGATTCTTTACCAACTGCACTACAAGGGAAGCCCAAGAATACTGGAGTGGGTAGCCTATCCCTTCTCCAGACGATCTTCCCAACGCAGGCATTGAACTGGGGTCTCCTGTATTGCAGGCGGAATCTTTACCAACTGAGCTACCAGGGAAGCCCTCTCATGGATGGCTGTCATCTATCTGCGTGCTTACATGACCTCTTCTTTGTGCACGTGCTGAGGGAGGGCAAGCAAGTTGTGTGTCTTCTTATAAGGACACTAATCCTATTGCAAGACTCCTACTCTCATTCCCAGGTTGCGCTAGTGGTAAAGAACCTGCCTGCCAATTCAGAAGACATAAGAGATGCGGGTTCAATCCCTGGGTCGGGAAGATCCCTTGAAGGACAGCATGGCAATCCACTCCAGTATTCTTGCCTAGAGTCTCATGGACAGAGCCTGGGAGGTAACAGTCCATATAGTCACAAAGAGTCAAACACGACCTAAGTGCTTTAGCACCCACTCTCATGACCTCTTCTAAATCTAATTATTGCCCAAAGGTTGCATCTCCAAATATCATTATATTGAGGGTTAGAACTTCCACATATAAAAGGAGACAGGAGCAAAATTCAGTCTTGCCATCATAGAGAGGTACTTCCTACTCAAGTGTGAGAGATCCATAGACATATTTTTAAAATATATATTGTATTAGTCTAGGTTCTCTGAGGAACAGACGCCAAGATGGCATTAAAATATGCTGGGTCTTATTACGAAAAACAGGCAAGGAGGTGGGAAAGGCTGGGAGAGCCATCAGACCATAATGTCAGACTGACCCCAAGTGAAGAACAGAGGGATGAAGGGTAGAAAAAAGCAACCCAGAATGTGTGCTGACCAAGGACATTTCAGCAGGACTTCACGTCACAGTCACCATAGGAGTCTGTATCTCTCAGGAATGGGTCTGCCCCGATGTCTTCCCTGGGTCACGGGCTGGGAGCAGACTAGGAGACGTGTGGCTTTGGTACAAATGCACGGATAGAGTTCAGAACTCAGGAATCACTGGCTAGTTACCATCCCTAATTCCAGGGGCATGCTCATGACCACCACATATATTAAGAATTCCCACATAGTCAAAGAATTAAGACACATTGCCACACTTTTCTGAGGCTCAGACTCAGAAAACCCGTCTGGAGCTCAAATAAGAGCACATCGATGAAAGCCAGGTTTCCAAAAAAAAGAAAAGGCACAACAAGAGCCAGTGGGATTCAGGTACCAGGGGCATTTGTGCATTACTGTTCCTGTAACAGAGGGCTCTACCCTGGGAGGGAAAAGGGGCAGTGATAAATGCTTTGTTTGGATGCGATGGCTTCCCGTTCCCTGCAAGTGACAAAGCATACCACATTCTAGGTGTGGCAAGAATCCCAGCCCGCTATATTTTTGTTGTATTTTAACTAGCACTTCTTAGACTAGTGTACATTTGAAAGTAAATCTGATCAGTTTAATCCCAGCATGATTAAAAGTGATTAAAGGCTCATCTTCTGGAAATCATTTCAGAAATCCCTGCAGCCTTTTTGTGCATTTCCTTAGAAAGAGAGCTGACATCATTTGCTAAGGATAAGTAGAGGGTGTTAAAGAAAGGACAGGAATGAACCCATCTATGAAACAGAAACACGGACAAAAAGAGGACAGACTGGTAGTTGTCAGTGAGGAGGGGGTTGGGCATGGGATGGAGTGTGAGGTTGGGCTTAGCAGATGTGGGCTTTTACATATGCAATGGCGAAGTAGCAAGGTCCTACTGTATGGCACAGAGAATTATGTTCAATATCCTATGATAGGCCACAATGGAAAAAATACATAATATTAAAAAATAATATATATATATATGGAGGTGGTTTAATCACTAAGTTGTATCTGACTCTTGCGACCCCATGGACTATAGCCTGCCAGGCTCCTCTGTCCATGGGATTCTCCAAGCAAGAATATTGGAGTGAATTGCCATTTTCTTCTTCAGGGAATCGTCCCAACCCAAGAATCGAACCCAGCTCTCCTGCATTGCAGGCAGATTCTTTACCAACTGAGCTACAAGGGAAGCCCACAAATATATATATAATATCAATATAATATATTATATAAACATATATAGAAATATATATGATTATATAATATATATATAATAGAATCACTTTGCCATATAGCAGTTAATTAACACAACATTGTCAATCACCTATACTTTTATTAAAATTTTTTTTAATTAAAAAAGGAGAAAAAGAGTGCTTTGGAATTGACCCCCTATTAGGAAGTTGGGGTTGCCTGCTAAAAAAGCATGTCTCATCCTCAAACCTGCCAAGGCATTGACATAGCTGCTAGAGTCTAGACCAGGAGCTGGCAAACAACATCCCCTGACCAAATCCAAATGCTGCCAATTTTATAAGTAAAGTTTTATTGGAATGCCACCACACCCACTTGTTAATTCTTGTCTGTGACTGTTTTCACTCAACAACAGCAGAGGAGGGTAATTGGCAAGGAGGCTGTGTGATAAACACAAAGCCTCAAATGTTTCCTATCTGGCTCTTTAAAAAGTCTAGATTATTTCCAAAAGGCAGCTGGAGTGGGAGAAGAGACCATAGGAGAGGCTGGCTGGGGGAAAAAGTTTACATTTGAAAGATTACATAGCCTCCACTGCAATCCAATGAGGCTGGCATGAAATATGAAGAAACAGGTATAGAGACCTTGATGACTTGCTCACAGTCAGAGTCAGTAAATCGCAGAACTGGGATTTGAACTCAGGCCTTTCTGACTCCAAAGGCCAAGTTTTTCAACATTTTCTCACTTGTAGAAGCCACATGTCATCAAGGGGCTATCTCAACCTAATTTCACACCCAATCAAAGAAAAATACTCTAACATGGAAGTTTTCTAAAGACTATGTGTGCTGTGAATGAAGGCACCGTGAGCCCCAAGAAAAGCCGTGTGCTTGCTGTATAAACAAGGCTCTCAGACGAGTCCATCAGTGCTGCGATGATTATATCCACACCATGTTTGTCTTGTGGGAAATGGTGGAACCACAACTAGCCAAGTCTGGGTTCCCTGTAATGGGGCCATTTGTAAAAAAAGAAACAAAGAAAGGCACTGTGAAACAAATGTTAAGTTTGCCTTAAAGGTTCCCATCTTTTCCTTGGACAATTCCCACAAATGACTTCACATTCCTGGGCCTCAGTTGCTTCATCTTTAAAATGGGGATAATTAAATTCCATTCGGTTGTTCTGTTCTGCAGATCAAACAAGATCAAGATCATCAACATACACCCTTGCTTAGTGCCTGGGGCACAGTAAGTATCCAATAAATACTACCTCCTTCAGTTCTGAGCTTCCCCAGACAATGCCTGCCTAATAAACTTGCTTTTTATTGAAAAGTTCCCCAATTTAATGTTTTATCCTCTGAAGTCAAACTTACTGGTCTTATGCTCCATTCCCTCAAAGCTTGGATCTGTTTTAAATAAATTATTTCCAGAGGGTGTGGGGAGGGAGATGAATGTAGTTATTGTTTCTGAACACATTTAATAATATATATGTGGCTTCAAGTTCCACCAGTTCTTCTGGATTCCAAAATGTGCCAAAGATTATTCATCCTCCTCCCTCTCAACACTCCCATTCCAGCTGCCTAGTGATACCACCACTGGCCCAGACTTTAATCTGGAGGTGGCCCTTAGCTTTGCCCCCTCACTGGAGCACCACGTCAACTCACTCCCCAAGGCCTGCCTCTGCTTCACCTGTGACCTCTACCCCAGTCCCCATAACCAGGACTTTCCTAGTCCATTTTCTAATTAGTCTGCTGCCTCCAATGTCCTCCTCTCTTCAAATCAGCTGACCCAGAGCTGTCAGAACCAACTCTGACCAGGTCAGTGACAACAGAACACTTCCCGTGACCCTCCAGCATCAAAGGTCACACACCTGGACTTGGCACCCAGAGTCACCCAACTTCCCTGACCAGTCTTGACTTTATTACCTTTACTGTGGTCAAGAGCAGCATTTAAATATTTGACCATCAGCCAGAGACACTGACAGGCATTGACCCTTTCATTTCTGGTTCAAGGGAAGTTCTGGTGGAGAACCCCTAGGGGAGCAACAGTTCTCTCTCGACTAGTACGGTGTATTTCAACACTTGATGATTATCTGACCTCCCTATAGCCAAACGGTTTTTCCTATTCTCCTGACATGCCCTTTACATTCCTCTCTGTTCCTTCTCTATTGACCATCTTAACTGCTACTTTTCCCACACAGTGTCATATAGCAGTCAGTTTTCTCTGTTTCTCTGAATTCCCACAGCATTTTCCTAATGCACCTCTGACAGGACACAGCACATTCTCATCACATTACCGGTACTAGCACACGTGTGTTATCCCCCACTAATAATAACTTAAGTTTGCAGACTGACAACCTGAGGACTCTACTCAGCTTGTGGAAACTTGCTAAACCTGAAAGTCATTTGCTTGTTTTAGTGAGAGATCTCAGACTTCAAAACTGTCTTTCTGGCTTCTCTTAGAGCATGGGCAGACCTGGTCTTATGGGGCTTGTCTGCTGTAGCAGCTATGATTGGCTGGATCCTACCCCTGCAAGGGGAGGGTAATTCTCCATTTCCCCACAATGGCTGCCTGGCCTGTTCCACTCCTGTTCATTTCCTGCCTGGTCCCTGCCAGCATGTGAGTTTGCAGTCCTGCTGTAGCTGTAACGATTTTAAGAGCAGAAAAAATCCCTTTTCATTTTCATACAATGTAATGGTTAAAAGCATGGACTTAGGACCCAGTCCACTTACAGTCCTGCTTAATGTTGATACTCACTAGCTGTGTGACTTTGGGCAAGTCACTTAACCTCCCTGGGATTCGGTTTCCTTTTCTGTAAAATGTGAGTAGCAATGCTGTAGTACCTGCTTTATGGGATTCTTATGATGATTTAATGAGTTACTGTGGAATACTTAAGACAATGCTTGGTATGTAGGAAGCAATCCAGCATCAGCTTTATATAAGTATATGAGTATTAGTTGCAATAGAGGGGATAAGACATTCCTCACAGAACCTTGCACTTAGAACTAGAACTTAGTATATATACAAGCATACTTGGATAATGAATGAAGAAATCAAGTAACATTCACAGTTTCGCTGAAACTCTGGGCTAGCCCAGATGAAGGCCTGATATAACAATGCTCATCAACGTGGGTAGCTTGGATGAAATATTTGAGGAGCTACTGGAAATTAAAGGGACCCTTCAGTTTTGGCGGCTTGTGAAAAGACATCTAGGCATGTATAAACAAAAAAAGTCATTTGTTTCAATGTTGAAGATTATACACTAATAATCCAAGTAGCAAGTAATGTATCAATAAAATTGTCTGAATTCCAACCAGTGTCTCTGTACAGTTTCTATCCAGGGTTTCTTGGGGACAATAGGGCAGAAGGAAAGGTGATGGCTTGGAGTTTTAGCATGGAAGTGTGTCTGCAGAGAAGCTCATTGTTTCTAATCAGATTGTGTGTTCACTTGGAATAGCTGGAGGAGGGTTTAGTTGATGGAAATATGGAAGAATTAAAATTTCCTCCCTCCAGTGAAACCCTTCCAGGTGTAATTTTCAGTCTACATCAATGGTCATATACTTGTCCAAAGCACTGAATAGTAATGAAAATAATACCTACATTCAAATAAAGGGAAAGCAGACATCCAACTTCTAGAAACATCCAGCTCTCTGCAATGTCTCTCAAAGGAAGATGTAATGGAGCATGCAAGGGTGTTCTTGGCCCTATCCCTGAACCCACGGTTAAGGATTCTGATTAAAAAGTGATTTGTATCCCAATAGTGGATTCTTTATGGATGAGGTTTGGCTAAGCTCAAACCAGAGGAGGGGTACTCAATAAAGAAACTTTATCGTCCTTACAAAACTTCAACAGCTGGAAGAGATTTTATACCCTTTCTCATTAAGGTAGTTGCATTTGTTTCCCTCCTCCTGGACTTCCTTCAGGGAGAATGACGTCAGTGGATCATCATCCCCAGGTCAAAAGTCCTTCCTTCCAACAACCAGACCCCAGCAGCCCATCTAGAACAGATCAGCCAAAAACTAGGGGCACAGCCTACAACTCAACCCTGACCTAGAGGAAAGGTGAGCGCTGATGATTTTGAAAGCCAAAGCCTGGCATGATCTGAAATTCATGTGATAACAAATTATCAGCCCTGAATTTGGAAGATCTCCAAGGAAACTTCTCTCCAGAGCATCAAAGGAAGCCAAGAGAGATTACAACATCTGGGACTGCAGCTGAGCATTTGAAGGTGATGATTGTTTAGGCAAGTGATTTACTGCTGACCTGTGGAGAAAACAAAGTGGAGCAGGGGTTGGGTGGATTGACAGGGCAGCGGGAGCAGCCAGTGAAGGCTGAGCATGTGAATCATAACTGGCCCCGGACCAGGTCCAAGTACCTGACAGTGAAGTAAAAGAAAATGGGCAGAGAGAGCAGGAAGCCTGGGTTCCGGGTTCAGCTCTGCCACCTATTTTCTACCTGACCTCCACAGATGCTTCTCTGGACCTTGCTTTCTTCCTCTCTAGTACAGAAAGGCAGAGCTTAGGTCAGCATGTAAGTATCAAAAGCCTTCAGGGACGCGGCTGGGAATGTTGATGTGAGGAGGAGCTTAGGTGAGGCAATAAGGAAGACAGGGAATGGTGGTGAGTGTGGTTAATTAGAGTGCACACACTCCTGACTAAAGGCTTCCAGTGCCTTGTTGTTAGAACACTGTTCTCGCTGACACACCTCTGACCCAGGGTGACCTTCCAACTATTATCTTTGCACCGGATGATGACCACATTCTACTCTAATTCTCTGGGCATCTGAGATTGTAAAATGGGTCCAGTGTATACACATATCATACGCTTGGCTCAAATACAAAGGAAATAGAATCTGGGGCTATTTGAATTAAGAACTTAGGCTTTGCAGTAAACTAGAGTTGAGTCTCTGGTTCAGTCACTAACAAGTTGTCCATGCTCCCTTGCTTACACTTCTGAAACTCAGCATCATTGAAAACCACAAGATTTTCTATAGGTTTCTGGAAAATTTGTTTGGTGGCAAACTAAGCCAAACTATTTAGAGATATTATTTATAGCAGGGGTCAGAATTTTTTTTCTGTAAAAGGCCAGATAGTAAGCATTTTAGGTTCTGCAAATCCCAACTTACTCCTCTGCCCTTGTATCATGAAAGCAGCCACAACAAGTGGGCATGACTATGTTCCAATAAAATCTGATTTACAAAAACAAGTGGATGTGACCCATCAACTGCAGTTTACTAACCACTGATGTGTATAATTTAGCATGAATCTTCATACATTTTGCCACAGAAATATTAATGATTGTGGGTGGTCTCCTGAACACCTGTAGCATTATGGTAGACAGAATATTAGCCTCCAAAGATGTGTGTCTCCTAATCTCTGAATCTTGCAAATGTTACCTGACATGGATAAATGCACTCTGCAGATCTGATTAAGTTAGCGAGCTTGAGCTGGGGGAGGTGACCCCTGCATTAATGAGGTGAGGTCAGTATAATCCCATGGGTCCTAACAGGAGGGAGGCAGAAAACTTGGAGATACCAAGATACCAGAGACATGATGATGGTAAGCAGAGGTCAAAGAAAGAGAAACTTGGAGATGCTACGCTCTCCAAGATGAACCACGGCATTCCAGTGGCCTTGAGCACTGAAAAAGGCAAAGAAACAGATTCTCCTCTAGGACCTCCAGAAGGAACACAGCCCTGCAGCGCTGTGATTATAGGCCTTTGACCTACAGAACTGCACCATTATAAGTGTGTTGTTTCAAGCCACTGAGTTGGTGGTTATTCGTTACAGTCACAGTAGAAGCTTAGTACAGAGACACAGTGTAATATATGGTATGGATATTCAATTTTTTTCTAACATAGAAAATGTATTAATATAAAGCTCTCATCCTAAGAGTTTCAGACTGTGGCTTGTGAATATATAGTTGTAGGATCTGCACAATCCCAGGTGAAATCTCGGGCTCCCTGGGCACAGGGTGGGTATAACATTGCATCTTCCCTCAAGGTCATCACAAAGGACACAGGGAATCTCCTCCTAGAGGCCCCTTCAAGGAAGGCCTTGATACCCAAACAATAAGAAGTGCTGTCAACAGTCGGCTGAAAAGCCCTTGGCCCCAAAGGGATTGTCTCAGGCACAAAGGCCCTTGAGGACAGGGGCACATTTATGTCTATGCGAGGTGAGGGTGCTAAAGACCTGGCTATTTCCACAAAGTTAAGAATCAGATTTTTCAACTGTCAGCAAACATTTCACTCTAAACCTTTGAGATTAGGCAATCAATGTGGATATTTCAAAATAGTTTGCTTAAGACATACCTAGTCTTTCAATATATGGGTGGAGTTTAGGATTATAGTAAATTTTTTTAATGAAGTTTTAAAAAATTAATTTATATAAATTAATTATATAAATTCAAAATAGGACTATCTTAGATTATTATAAATAAACCAATATTTATTCAAATGGAGGAGTTTTAAGAAACAAGGAAATCCAATTAAATCTTAAAAGCACCAGGATACACAAAAGGAGGGGAAATTTTCTCAACTAGGTAAAGCCACACCCACAAACTGTCAGCCAACCTTCACTCATCTCACACGCTAGCAAAGTAATGCTCAAAATTCTCCAAGCCAGGCTTCAACAGTACGTGAACCGTGAACTTCCAGATGTTCAAGCTGGATTTAGAAAAGGCAGAGGAACCAGAGATCAAACTGCCAACATCCACTGGATCATCAAAAAAGCAAGAGTTCCAGAAAAACATCTATTTCTGCTTCATTGACTATGCCAAAGCCTTTGACTGTGTGGATCACAATAAACTGTGGAAAATTCTGAAAGAGATGGGAATACCAGACCACCTGACCTGCCTCCTGAGAAATCTGTATGCAGGTCAAGAAGCAACAGTTAGAACTGGACGTGGAACAACAGACTGGTTCCAAATCAGGAAAGGAGTACGTCAAGGCTGTATATTGTCACCCTGCTTATTTAACTTATATGCAGAGTACATCATGAGAAATGCTGGGCTGGATGAAGTACAAGCTGGAATCAAGATTGCCAGGAGAAATATCAGTAATTTCAGATATGCAGATGACACCATCCTTATGGTAGAAAGCGAAGAACTAAAGAGCCTCTTGATGAAAGTGAAAGAGGAGAGTGAAGAATTTGGCTTAAAGCTCAACATTCAGAAAACTAAGATCATGACATCCGATCCCATCACTTTATGGCAAATAGATGGCAAAACAGTGGAAACAGTGGCAAACTTTATTTTGGGGGGCTCCAAAATCACTGCAGATGATGAAAGCAGCCATGAAATTAAAAGATGCTTACTCCTTGGAAGAAAAGTTATGACCAAACTAGACAGCATATTAAAAAGCAGAGACATTACTTTGCCAACAAAGATCTGTCTAGTCAAGGCTATGGTTTTTCTAGTAGCCATGTATGGATGTGAGAGTTGAACTATAAAGAAAGCTGAGTGCCAAAGAATTGATCTTTTGAACTGTGCTGTTGGAGAAGACTTTTGAGAGTCCCTTGGACTGCAAGGAGATCCAATCAGTCCATCCTAAAGGAGATCAGTCCTGAATAGTCATTGGAAGGGCTGATGCTGAAGCTGAAACTCCAATACTTTGGCCACCTGATGCAAAGAGCTGACTCATTTGAAAAGACCCTGATGCTGGGAAAGATTGAAGGTGGGAGGAGAAGGGGACAACAGAGGATGAGATGGTTGGATGGCATCACCGATTCAATGGACATGAGTTTGAGTAATCTCCAGGAGATGGTGATGGACAGGGAGGTCTTGTGTGCTGCAGTCCATGGGGTTGCAAAGAGTCAGACATGACTGAGTGACTGAACTGAACTGAACTGAACCTTCAAAAGCAAAACCGGCTGCCAACAGCCCAGCTGAGATGTAATTGTGTGTCCAAGGTCTAGCTTCCACACTTCCACCTCATGTAGCTTAAGCTAGGAGAGAATGTATCGACACTCCAGCCATTATAATGGAACGGGCATCCAGGGTCTCAGTGGGAAGCTGGCAGTAGGAACTGAGCCAGGATTTAGAAACTTTTGGTGATACCTGAGCAAAGAAAGGGAGAGGTTGCTTCAACCAAGCAAATCTTCTTCTAAAACAAGCTGGGAAGATGGAAAAAGGGGACCCCTTTGTCAAATCAATGACAGCTTAACACAGAAAAGCTTTAGGTGACAGAGACTTTCCAGAAGAAGACAATTCCATGGCTGTGCAACCCACATACTCACTGGTACCCCAGACCCTGCAGCACTACTCACAGCCTGGGACCGTCTTGTCCGGAGCTGCTCTGTACCGCTGCCACCTTGCTCTGTGCCCATCAGTCCTGCCCTGTCCCAACCTCCTCCCCACTTCTCTTGTGCTCTAATTCCATGGTGGGTCAATCAGTGGGGACCACCACCAAGAGGATCCTAAGGTTAGGGTAGGGGTGAAGGCCAAGAGGGTTACTTCCTCACCTTCCTCCCTGATGGTCATCATGGGCAGGCAGCACTTCTTGCTACAGTTTTGTCAGGTGGCCTCTCTATACATCAGGGTACAGAGGATGCCAATCTCTATACCACTCTCTCAACATCAGGGGCCCAGTGAGCTTCTCTCTCTTCACCCCTTCCCTGCCTAGGGCTGGTAACCACCCTCAGTAACTACATTCTCCCTTTTGGTGTCCCCATGCCCTCCTTATACTTTGTAATCAGTCCCTTTATTAACCTCCCTTCAAGTTACCCAATTTTATCTAGAATTTGCTTTCTGCTATGATTCCCCACTGATACAAATAATAAGAACCATATTAAACACTAACTAAAAGCTCTGCAAGCACTGTGCTATGTAATCCTCCCAAGAATTCCATGAAGTGAGAGTTGTTAATCCACTTTACAGATGATGAATCTGAGACCTAGGGAACTGATGACGATGCAACTGAAAAATAGGAAGCCAGGAATTGAACCCAGGCCATCTGAATAAAAACTCTGATTTTAACCACTATGCTGTACTGCTGTGATGATGGTTAAGCTGAACCATGTCCATGACATTCAGCAGGAAAATAAAGTATCTTAAGAGACTGTTCTTCCCCACTGATACAAATAGCTCAGTAGCTGGTCTACAGTTGATGAAAATGATTAGCATTATTGCTGATGATTCTTAGGTTCAAGCAGCCTTTCTTCATCCCTTTCCAATCAGCTAGTAAAAGTTGTGAATCAGTGATGTTGATGGGTGCTGGAGTAGGAGTGGGAGCAAAAGAAAGCAAGAGAGAGAATGAAAAAGATCTAGACAGGCAGGTCATACTTAAATATCAAGTCATTCCTCGCAAGTCTTTGGTCTTTAATAAGAGGGCGGCAGATGTACAATTCGAGTGTTGACCTTTGAAAAGAGAGCAAGCGTTTATAGACAGGATCTCAGCTCTCGTCCAACAGAGGGAGAGGCTTCTGTGCTCCAGAAATGAAATTTTTGTCTGCCAAATTAGACCAGCCAGTGACCGTTTATCTTTAAACCAGTGGTTCTATAAACTGTAGTTCCCACTTAATTCTGTCACAGATCTTTGTAGCCTCACATTTCTTTTTCAAAGCCTTCTTGAATATCTTGCACATAAAGATGACCTTTAGACTCCATTTAGCAAGTTCTTAAATCTATCCAATCCCGCTGGGATTTGGGTTGGAAAAGTGTGAACTTTACTATTAATTTCAGTGAGATCCATCGTCTCAGTTAAGCTTTCTTTGTTAAGGGCAGCAGAACTCAGATCTGCCAACGTAAGCGAAGAGAAACTTAATGAAAGGATGTCAAGGGCTCATGGGCTTGACAGAAGCCTTGCATGATGCATAGGGACTAGGCTTGGGATGAACAGGAACCAAAGGAGATTCACAATGCCAAGGAAGCAGTGGGGAGAGCTACAGTCTGGATACTGGAAGTCTTGCCCCAAAGCCTCTGAGTCCAGGAGAGATTTCTAAGCTGTGACACTGCTTGAGATTTGGAGTGTACAGAAAAGTACCTGGGGAAGTCAGCTGAGCTTTATCCTCTTTCTCCCCCCTCTCCCTATCCCTTTCCACCAACTAGAGTAGAGTGAAGGAGAATCTGACTCCCAGTGGAAAATGTCCACTGGGAACTGCCCTCTATAGAAGCTGCTACGAATGCCCACCTCTACACTTTTGGCCTAAAGGAGAAGTTACCTACAGGTTCACCTATATACAGAACTACCTTTCTCCCTGGCTACTGGACCACCATCAACCAAGACAGGACAGGATATCAAGAACGCAACTTCCTCACCCACCAGAAAGAAATTCTGAAGTGTATTCTTTTTCAGAAGGTCAACGTGACCGAGTCCAGGTACCCACAGTGATAAGCTCAGCTTTAATGCCATGAAGGATGGCTGCCTCTTTTCCATGCCTCATGTCCAAATTCTCTCAGTGCATCCTGGAATCTTCTCCCAATTAAACCACATGCACTCAAGTTCAGCTTTAACGGAACCCAAACTAAGAGATTTTAACCAGGGTTTCTACATAAGGGGAGAAACAAATCCCTAATAGAAACTTGAATTGCAGTGAGGTAAAAGAAATTGATGATGGGCAACCATAAAAGACAAATTCACCACAACCGTTAACAATGATAGCCAAAAAAAAAAAAAAATGTTTTTAAGGTTATTAGAATAAAAAGGGGAAAATTACAGAAGAGGTTCCCTGTTAGAGGATTTTATTTTGCTGCTTTATTTCAGCAGTGATGTGTTGAGTAAGATTTTCAAGCTGTATCATCGTGTCTTTTAGAAGTATATCTGTAATAGTTACCTACTGCTGTGTAAAATATTACCCAAACCTTAGTGGCTTCAAACAATAAGCATTTACTATCTCCTGGTTTTTAGGAGTCAGCAGCTTAGCTGAGCGGTTCTGGCTTGGGTTCTCTCATGAGGTTGCCATCAGGATGTCAACAGGGGCATCTGTCACTTGAAGGCTTGACTGGGGGTTCCAAGATGACTCACTCACACGTCTGTTGGCGGGAGGCTTCAGTTCCTCACCCCACGGACTTCCCCATAGGATTGTTTGAGTGCTCCTATAGCTGTATGTCCAAATGAAATGATCAAAGTGGAATCTGCAAAGTCTTTTATGGCCCAGGTTCAGAAGTTACATTACTCACATCTGTAGAATCCCACTGGTTATACCATTAGCTCTATGAAAGTAGAAGAGGTCTATATAAAGATGTGATTATTAGGAGGTGGAAAAGACTGTGGGTCACTTTCAAGGCTGGTTACACAGGACCATTTTCTTCTAAAGCAATGATTTTCAAAGTTTTTTTGAAACTGCCTGATGGATAAACAATTCTACAGAGGAGCAGAGTCAAGGGATTCCCATCCCTTACCCAGTTGGTCCACAACTGGATGCCTGAGGGTAACAGTTTACTGTGAAGCCAAATTGCTTTGTGAAAATAAGGACCTCAGTACAGTTCATTTCCCTTGTGATTATGATTCTGGCCTGGAGTCTGAGGATAACCAGATCTCCAGGGTTGGAACCAAAACAGGACTTGTACTGGATAGACTTATGTTTGGATAGATGATCTCTCCCCTGCCAATTCTTCCCCTCCTCCTCCATGAGGATCAGATCCTAAACTCCAGCATGAAGTAAACAAAAGAGAAAAAAATTCCTTTGTAAGCCCACCAGAATCTAGTAAAAACAGAGCCATATGCTGCAGAACCCAATCAGGAAATTCCAGCTTAACATAAAAAATATAAAATACCATCCTCAATATGCCAAGCTTTTATAAAGAAGATGAGTGACTCTGCCAACCCAAATAAGAGGAAAGGCCAAATGAGTTAAAGCGCCAAGCACATTTCAGAACTACCCCTCCCTTCACCAAATCATAAATCCCGTGTAAGTAAGGTCTGTGGATAAGGGCTTGGGAAGACTATCTTAACTATGAACCTCTCATTCACCCAGAGACTAGGGTTCAAAGTGTATGTATGTCATAGAGCAGGGGTCTCCAACCCCCAGGCCAAGGACCAGTACCAGTTTGCACTCTGTTAGGAAGCAGGCCCCACAGCAGGAGGTAGGCAGTGAGTGAGCAAAACTTCATCTGCCTCTCCCCGTTGCTCCCCATCACTCACATTACTGCCTGAACCATCCCTCCACACCCCAGTCCATGGAAAATTTGTGTTCCACAAAACCAGTCCCTGGTGCCAAAAAGGTTGGGGACAGCTGTCATAGAGTATAACGATCCAGAGCTCAAAGGAAAAATAACATCGTTAACTAAGAATTAGCCCCTAAAAATAGATTCTACCCAGAGCATTTCTCTTCATGAGGAATGGAAATTACAGAGATATGTGGAAAAACATAAATTCATACAGTAGCAATATAGTGCATTGTTTGAAACAGTGGGTCATTTCTCTACAAATTTGTGACACAACTACACTGCTTCAAAAAACAGAATGCCAGCCACGAACAGCACAACAAAGCTCTTTCACAGAAATGTTCATTATGGATACTTCATTAAAGGATACTTCCCAGAACTGTACATATAAATCTTGATGTTGCATTATCCATAACTTTGTCATGTAAACCATACCTGGTGTCAAGAAGAGACTGGGAAACTTAGTCTTTATTCTAGTCATGTGCCCAATACAAATAAGAGCTGTTATTACTAAAATTAAGAAGAGAATAGAGCATGTTGGTGATTTCCGATCAGGAACTTGATTTTCCCTTTATACAGAGAGCCTGGTTAAGACGTCTTAGTTCATGTTCCCCTAAAGCAGACTTTGAGACAGTCTCTGTTCTTCCCCTTTCATGTCACCTCAGCTAGCACATGCTTTTTATATGCCTGCCCTGTGAAGACACGCTCATGAAGGTCAGCTGGCCACAGTAAGGAGTTTAGTTTGATCATACAACAGGAAGCCACCATAGAATTGTAAGCATGAGAATAGTATAATAAAATACATGATTTTCGCAGGTCACCTTGGTCACTCTGCAGAACAGCACACAGTAAGGCAAGCATAAAGCAGGGAGCCCCTATGGGAGGAAACTGCAGTACATGAAGGGGTCCTAATGGCATCTAGACGAAGGTGGCAGCAGTAAAGATGCTGAGATGTGATTGAACCCAAGTCACAACGTGGGGCTAGAGCCAACAGTACTACCTGGTATGGGTGTCATGAAATGAGGAGTATTCAAGGGCCCAGAATTGAGAATGCAGATGCCACTGAGAGGGAATGGATGGGGGGAGGAGCAAACCAGGGGAGAGGAAAATCCAAAGGCCTTTTCTGGATGAGCCAGCAGTACCCAGCAGGCCCCCAGCAGTGCCCAGCAGGTAGGCAGTTGATACAAGAGTCTGGTGTGCAAGAGTCCGGGGCGGGGGGGGGGATGGGGGTGGCGGTGTGTGGCTAGAAATATATTCTTAGGATTCCTGAGTACATGATAGCATTTAAAACCATGGAACTGGATGAGATCACCCATGGAAGGTATAAATCAAAGAAGAAGAAGAAAGAGAAAAGAAAGGTGAGGTGGGGGTGAGGAGGCTACAGACAAAGCTTTCAAGTACTCCAACATTTGCTGACATAAAAACAAGGACATGGCTCCTTGGAAAACTCAGTGCCCTCATCTGCAAAATGGGAACATGTCTGGAAAAGTGCATGGGCTACCACGCAGCACTTTATAAATGGAAAAATACAGTCCTTATTTCTGCATCAAAAGGTAAATAATTTGAAACAACCAATTACCTTTATCCAGTCATAAAATTAAGTTATAAAGTTAAGTTTTGGTTTGGTTGTGTTTAACATAACTCTGTTTAGCCCTAGCTTTGTTTTTTATATCGCATTTAGGCATAGCCCATGAAACATAATATAAATGTAAAAATTGTTATTTAAAGTGTTCATAAAACTTCCTTCATACTTCTCCTTTTACATAACAAGTGACATCCCTACACACTACAAGGGAAAAGAATTTGGGAGGTAAACATCTTAAAGAAGAGCAATGTATTATTTTTTTACATTGAATGCAAACTATAACATTAAAAAAATTATTTTCCTGCATATCATGATGAAAAAAGATAAAAAGGAAAATGGCTAGCATTTCTTGAGCATTTATCACATATAAGGCACTGTGATGATTACTGCACACATCATCTCATTCGACTTTTTTTCAACTCTAATACAAGGTGGGCTTTAGTGAATGCACGTCACAGTGGGAGAAACTGAGGCCCAGAGAGCTTGGGTGATTTGTCGAGTTGGACAGTGGGAGAGCTGGTTTGTAAACCTGGATTGGCTCTGAAGCCCACACGCTTAACCTTTCATTCTACTATTTCATAATTGTACTCTAGGTTGCTTCAACACTGTGCTGGTTTCCTATTGCTGCTGTAACAAATCGCCACGAACTTAGAGACTTAACACTAATTTATTAACTTACAGTTTTATAGGTCAGAGGGCTTCCCTTGTGGCTCAGATGGTAAAGAATCCGCCTGCAGTGTGGAGACCTGGGTTTGATCCCTGGGTTGGGACGATCCCCTGGAGAAGGGAAACGCTACCCACTCCAGTATTCTGGCCTGGAGAATTCCATGGGCTATATAGTGCATGGGGTCACAGAGTCGGACTCGATTCAGTGACTTTCACTTTATAGGTTCAGAGGTCAAAAAACGGGTCTTATGGGCTAAAATTAAAGTGTCAACAGGGCTGCATTCTTTCTGAAGGCTGTAGGAGGGAATCCATCCCCTGCCTTTTCCTGCTTCTAGAATCTGTGTGCATTCCTTGGCTCATGGTCCTGTCTAGTCATTAAATCACTCTTGCCTCTCCTTCCATCATCACATTTCTTACCCTGACTCTGACACTCCTGCCTCACTCTTACAGTGATGCTTATGATTACATTGTGTCCACTGGGATAATCCAGAATTATCTCTCCATCTCAAGAAGAAAGAGAAGAGAAGTCGCTCAGTTGTGTCTGACTCTTGCCACACCATGGACTGTAGCTGACCAGGCTCCTCCATCCATGGGATTTTCCAAACAAGAATACTGGAGTGGGTTGCCATTTCCTTCTCCAGGGAATCTTCCCAATCCATCTCAAGATCCTTAGTTTAATCACACCTGCAAAATTCCTTCATCATCTGTGTGTGCTCAGTTGGTCAGTCATGTCTGACTCTTTGTGACTGCTTGGACTGTAGCCCACAATACTCCTCTGCCGATGGGATTTCCCAAACAAGAATACTGGGGTGGGTTGCAATTTCCAGGAGATCTTCCCAACCCAGGGACTGAACCTTTGTCCCCTGTGTCTCTTGCATTGGCAGGTGGGTTCTTGAATACTGCAGTCATCATGTAGGGGTAACACATCTATGGGTTCCAGAGATCAACATGGACATGTTTAGAGGGCCTTATTCTGTTGATCCCACCATCTAACTACATGGTTGAATCCTGCCATTTTTAGAGGAAATTGTGATGAAGCATTTTGAGATCTTTGCCTAGTGGCAGGTTCCTTTTCTGGGGCTTTGCTTACTTGGATCTGCTATTATTTAGACATAGGAAACCTGGTCTCTGTGCAAAATGGGGTCCTCTGCCTCTCCATGAACTAGTCCCTCCCATTCATTTCCCTTCCTCAGGGTGGGCGCTGAAACACGGGAGAAATGTGGGAGAATGGGCACCCCTTCATTGTACAATCTGGAGACTGGATTGGTCTCATATTTAAACAACTCCCTTATTCCATTCCTTCTTCCTGAGGAGGGCAAGGGAAGGAAGAAAGCAGAGGAGCCTGATTTTGTCATGGCATCCAACGCTTTGTGGTATGACTCCAATTTTTTAACCACCACCTCCTTCATCCCTCATAAAATGACCCTGCCAGCTCCTCACAGGCCCTGCCCTTTCACACCTCACTGCCACTGCACACATACCCATCCCTTAAATGCCCCCCGGCTTCTTGGCTGGATGAGAACTGACTTATCTTTGAAGATAGCCCATGTATCACATCCTTCAGGAAACCTAAATTGATTCGTCTCATCAGGATTAATGCGACTGTCCTCCGGGTTCCCTAAAAGTGTGTTTATAACCTTTTATAGGCACGGATCCTTCAGCTGCAAATGTCTAAGCTCAGCTTAATTTAGGGAGATTTGGGGAACTTACTGACTCATGTATCTGACATTTAGGAGTGGGATGAGCTTCAAGCATGGCTGGATCCAGGGTCTTAGACTAACACTGTCAGTTTCATTAGTTTCCTCCATCCTTCTTTCTACATCTCCCCATGTCTTAGTTCTGTCCTTTTCTGCACTGTCTCTTCTATGTACCTTGGACAGTGACTGCCATCTATACATAATCCCAGTGGGAAACAGGACCTTGTCTCTCAACACACAAAGGTCACTCCCAGGAAGGCATCACTGTCCCTGCTGCTCCCCTGCCCACCACTGGGGAGGATGGAGTTCTCTGTCCTTCACCAGACACCCTGGATCAGGCACCTGACCCAGCACTGAGGAGGCAGGGCACTTCAGGTCAGCTTCAGGAGGACCCACAGCATGGGAGAGGAGACCCCCAAAGAACCAAGCTCAACAGCCCAACCTGACACTTGCCACAGCCCTCCGCAGCCTGGGGTGGTGCTCCCTCTTGCTGTTTTTCCTTTATCTGTTGATACTCTTAGCTATTACTAATTACCTCTTTGATTCTATTACTTGAGCACATACCTTTCACTCACTGAACAGATATTGACCAAATGCCCACCGTGTGCCCAACGCTGTGCTGGGTGTGTTATCAGACTCCTTTCCTCACAACTGCCCTGCAGGCTGAGAGCTCTTATCACCCCAGCTCCACAGCTGTAGGAAGTGAGACTCAGAGACTCCATGTGACACAAGGCTGGGGTAAATTAAAGGGAGAATGTGAACCAAAGACTATTTGACAACAAAGACCAGAGTCTTCCTGCTCCCCTGGGTAAGCATGGTGAAGGCCGGGGTTGACTGAGTTACTCACCTTTGTACCTCCTTC
This sequence comes from Cervus elaphus, assembly GCF_910594005.1. Taxonomy (NCBI): domain Eukaryota; kingdom Metazoa; phylum Chordata; class Mammalia; order Artiodactyla; family Cervidae; genus Cervus; species Cervus elaphus. Next base: position 41,196,249 of record NC_057838.1, on the reverse strand, counting down.
AGCACTGAGCCCGTGGCCAGGCACCCAGCAGGGTCCAGTAAATGTTAGAAAATAAGGGGCTGTCACTCCCCAGGGAGACAGGATGCTTCTTTCCTGAGATGTTCAGAAAGGAGTTGGAGGTAACTTGGTGAAACCCCCGCCCCCCAAGACCATCTTACAGAGTGACAAGCGACACGGAGAGAAGAGGGTGTAAAGGCTATGTCTCGATTTCGCTGAGACTGTCTCACTTATTTGGAGGAACATAATGGTAAGGATTGGGGCAGACTCCATTCATCCATAGGTTGAAATCCTAGCCCCAGGTACCTCAGAATGTGGCCGTATTTGCAGAGGCAGTCCAGTTAAACTGAGGTCATGTGGGTGGGACTAATCCATGTGACCAGTGTTCTTATAGAAAGTGAAAATGTGAACACAGAGATGTCTTTAGAGGGAAGAAGATGTAAAGCGGCATAGGGAGGGACTTCCCTAGTGGTCCACTGGTTAAGATTCCACTTTCCGATGCAGGAGGCGCTGGTTGGATCTCTGGTCAGGAACTAAGATTCTACATGCCACGGGTGTGACAGAAAGAAAAAAAAGAAACATAGGGAGAAGATGGCAATCTGTAAGTCAAGGAGAGGCCTGGGGCAGATTATCCCTCAAAGCCAACCCTGTAGATACCTTGATCTTGAACTTCCAGCCTCCAGACAATAAATTTCTATCATTTAAGGCACCCAATCTGTGGTACTTTGTTATGGCAAAGTGACCTAGGAAACTATATACATAGACTGATGACATGTGTGCCTAAACACACACATACACTTTTTTCATTTAAAAGAAAAAGCCCCTAGTGAAACAATGAAACAATAATGGACACTTAACAAATAAATTTAATTTATCGTCATCACACTCTCCCCCCGCATCATTAGAATAAATGGGCCCCGTTTAAAGGAAGTAAAAAATAAAACAAAAACTTTCTAGTCTCCTAGCTTCTACATAAAAGGTTCACTCAGGGGAAACCACCATATGAAATCCAATTTTATCTGGGTTTTACTTGGAAACAGCCTCGCCGGAATGAAGCAGTAGAGCACGAAAGAAAGAAAGATCGTCTGGAACCCATTTGCATGCAGCTGCCCAGGAGGGAGCCCAGGCAGGAGGCCAGGATTTGCAGAGGCAGAGAAAGCCACAAAGGCCACCAACCACTCCAGTTTGCTCAGGATAAGGGTTTTCCTGGAAGTGGCACTTTCGGTGCTAAAACCGGGCCTGTCTCAGGCAAAGGGGAGGGTTAGTCACCTCCCAGTTCTTTGCAGGACAGTGTGGCAGCTCTCAGAAGAGGCTCTGGAGTTAGCTGGCCTGTGCTGGGACCCCAAGCCCTTGTTTCACAGCAGGGCAAACTCTCCAACAGGTCTGAGCCTCCGTTTTCCTTAGCTGTAAGGTGGAGATGGTAACAGTTGCCTAATAGAGGTAGTCAGAGACAAGGCAGTAGCCTCTGGCTGTACCCATGGTGAGCAGATTTGTCTGAGCTTGTGCCCACCTTCAGGGCCTGCACCCCTTTCATCCAAAGCCAAGCATCCTTCTGCTTTAGACCCCAGGCTTTGCATGCTGCAGCAACCTGCTGAGCCAGGACTGAAGCACAGGCCAGAACGGCAGAGGGCTCAAAGTCCCAGGGTGCAACCAACCAGGTTCAAAAGCAGTGAATGAGTGCTCCAGGTCCCATGCCTCTCAGGGGCTATGCTCTGGAAGTATGTCTGTGCTGCTCAGAGTCCCCATTGTAATTTGGCCCCGGGGCTTAGGGCAACACACTTGAGAAACCCCTTTGTCCTGGCCTGGTCTCCTCCAAGCTACTCTCCAACACGCTGCCCTTACTTGCTGTTGGAGATCACCTCTCAACAACAATAACAAAAATCCCCTGCACCCAAATCCTTGCCTTAGGTTCTGCTTTCAAGGGACCGCAAACTTAGAATGACGAAAAATCAAGAGAAGGCTTAGCAAATGCAAGGAGGCCTTTTAAAACACTCATGGATATTATTATTCATCTGAGGTCTAGAGTTGATGAGTGCTGGGCAATCTTGCTTTGAAGGTGGGCTCTCTCAGGGGCCTGGCTGTTTTCCACAGGTATTCTTCCAGTGACAGGCTTAAATACAGACTGAGTGCTCCCGTAGACTGTTGTCACTCCAGTAAGACAAAATGTGTTCCAAATGGAAATGCCTGGTAGAGCTTGAGGTATTTTATCAGGTCAGATGAGAAACGTCTTCCCTTCCAACTGTACAGAGTTGTAAGCATGTAAAATACAAACCTGCCCCATTGGTTTTTATATCCTCGGTGTGAAGCTGAGGGAAGGAAAAAAATAAAGTCTATATAACAGCTGGACACAAGAGTGTCCAGTGGACAGAAGGATTTTTACTGTACCTTTCCAATGCTTGTTGAGCTTTTTATACAAACAGCTATAGGCAAGCAACCTTAAAACAGAAAACGTTCCTGAAATTTGCAATGAGACAAGCCTTTTGACGTTAACTAAAGACTGAAACACGCGAGTTGGAAATGACTGCAGGGTGTTCGGAAATCTCGCTACTGTAGCTCTGAAATCAGACAGAATTCAAAGGATGGTTTTCCACAAAAGGCAATTTGAATATCAACCAGTTACCATAAGTACTTCCATCCAATGTGTCTCCAGATGCAGAGTCAAGAGTGTTTTAAGTTCAAGCACTTGAACCGAGGCTTGATTTCTCTTAGCTATTGAATGGTGACATCTGCCTAGGCTCTCCAGCCATCGGTGAAGAGTCAGCTTGAAAGGGGGCTGCCAGGGACTCAAGGGGTCAGAAACCAAGGGGCTTCACCTCTGAGAACCTCCTACTTCCAGATGTCATGAAACAAATGGAGGGAAAATCTGTAGAAAGCCAAGGGCCTAGGACCTTTACAATAGTACTTTTCAAACTTTTGTGTAGATTTGAATACCGTAGGGAATCTTTAAGAATGCAGGTTCTGATCCCAGGGGGCTGGGACAGGACCTGGGAGTCTGCATTCCTAAGCAGCTCCTGAGGTGATACAGATGGCTGTCTGACTGCACTTTGAGTGCACGTTCAAGACAAAAGACTGTATAACTGACTCCCTGTAGTCAAGATGTTGAGGCCGGTGGAAGTTTGGTTCCCCTGCTGGAAGCTTGTTAAAGCTGTCAAATTACCACTCAAGGTGTGTATGAGAGGGAGGGGTTGGAGAGAGAGAAAGAGAGGGAGGGAGAGAGACTGTATGTAACTATTTTTCCTTTAGCAAAATCAGAGAACAGAGCTAATTTCTCCTGCTACTGTTATGGTTTCTCTACTGAGAGGTGCTTTCATAAGATAAACACATTCTTAGTGACCATTTCCTAAGTAAACTGTCAGTACCCAGCCCCTGTTAGCAAGAGAGGCAGGGAGTGTTGGTTCTGGAAGGACCCTTAGAGATTAATTTCTTCAATTCCCCCAATTTCTCCCAAATATAGGGCCTAAAAAGCAAACTTCAGGACAATCAGATGACTGAGGAAAGCCTTTCAAAGGAAATCATTCATTACGAGAGGAATCTCAGCCTACACATCTCGGAGAATAAATACAGACCGTTTTTACTTTTGCAATTGCTGCTCCTGCCAGTGCTCCATGAACACCCCTGCCCCCAGCTGACCCTACTGCCCCAAGTGGTTAAAGATTCCTTAAATAACTTTTAATCTCATTCTGTAACTTTGCCATCACTTCTGATCATTACATCAGTCTCACTTTGCATCTTAAGGTTTTTCCTACTCACTGTAAAGCTTGATCTGGCATGTGACTTAGAGACTTGTCTGCTCTTCCCCGGAGGGCACAAGGAGTGGTCTGGCAGGAAGAGGGAGTCTCTGTGCATGGCCAGGGAGGTTTTTCTACCCTTTCACATGGCGCATGGGTGATGGGGAGGGAGGAGGAAACAGATTTCCTTTGCCTTCCCAGCCTGGCAGAGGTTGTGGTCCTTTACTTCACTGCTGTTTCTGGGCTTTCTGTAGGGCGATTCTGAAAGCTCATTCTTGGGGAAGTGTCTTGGTGGAGGTTTTAAAACATGCCCACAGGTTTGACAGCTTATACGGTCGTGATACTTTTGTTAGCTTATGTGTGTGTGTTAGTCATTCCGTTGTATCTGACTGTTTGTGTGCCATCCTATGAACTATAGCCTGCCAGGCTCCTCTGTCCATGGACTTCTCCAGGCAAGAATACTGGAGTGGGTAGCCATTCCCTTTTCCAGGGGAATCTTCCTGACCCGGGGATGAAACATGAGTTCCCACATTGCAGGCAAATTCTTTACCATCCGAGCCACCAGGGAAGCCCTTGTGAGCTTATTCTTTAGTCTATATTTTTAAACATGGGCCAGTGTGAGTGACTTGTTTCTCATGAACAGAATGCTGCAGAAATAGTGCCAAGTAACTTCTGGGCTAGGGTAGAAAAGGGCTCTAAATTCCCTCTGGCTCTGTTTCGGGGCACTGGCCCAGGAACTCATCACTATACTAAAGGAAGGCCTGCAGCTGCTGGAAAAGCCACGTGCAGGTGGACCAGATGGCAGCCCCTGTGAAACCCCCCCCACCGGCAGCCAGTGCCCACAGTCAGACAAGTCAGCCGGGACCCCCCGGGGATGCCTGCCCCAGCCTTGGAGCCCTCTTTGATGAAAATGAGTGGATCAGAGATGAGCTATCCTTGTTGAGAACTGCACAAACCATAGATTCATGAGCAAAATAAATTCTGTTGTTTTGTTAAGGCCCCCAGTGCTGTTTATACAGCACTAGAAAACCACAGCAATAATCTTTGGAATGCCCAGTGGAGACCTCTCTGTTCTGCAGACGTCCGGCACAGGCAATCTGGTTCGGGCTCAATTTCCTCCTTTAGCATATTTGCTTCAGAGCTTCTTGCTGGGAGATCCCGGTGCCCAGAGGGTGAACCTCCTGGTGAGACCAGGCCAGCTACTGTCACTGATATCACTGGTCCATGGGTCTTAGAAGGTATGGGCTGCTTTAACAAAGTCCTATAGACTTGATAACTTAAAACAACAGAAATTTATTTCTCACAGTTCTGGGGGCTGGAAGTCCCAAGATCAGAATGTCAGCATGGTCCAGTGATGACCCTCCTCCAGGTCACAGACATCTCATGGTACCCTCACATAGCGGAAGGGACGAGGAAGGTCTTGGAGTCTCTTCTACAAGGACATTAATCTCATTCAAGAAGGCTCCACTCTCATGATCTATCACTCCAGAGGCCACCACCTCCTAATACCATTCTCATCTTGATGGATAGAATTTCAATGTATAAATTCGTGAGAGATACAAACATTCTGGCCATAGCACAAGAGACTGACATTTCCTTGCTAAAGCCCCAAAGTGGAGCCAGCAGGGACTCCATCATTCTCCAAAAGTCACTGTCTCTCCTCTTCCATCTTCTTCCTGCCCCTTTCTTCATGTCCAGAAGCTCCTGGGCTGGAACGTGACAATTCCTGGCCAAAGAGACCATCAGCAGCCCCCAGCATTTCCATCCTACTAATCTCATAAGAGGTGGAGGGAGCAAAACGAACGTGGTTGCTGTCGCCCACTCTGCTTTGGTTCCCACAACTTTCTATCTTCTTTTCTCTTCTTTTCTATCCACAGTAGGAGTGGAGAGAGAGTACTGAGGATGATGGGGATTCTGCCAAAATGTCACTATCTATAAGCTCTGCAGGGAAGTGGCTGGTCCCAGCAGCTGATGGTTTTAGAATTTGGACGGAGGTACAGTTAACACCATGGCTGTCATGTACGACTATGCAGGTTGAGCACAACTTCTACAGCAGAGTCTATAAGATTTCACTGACTTGAACTAAGTAATAAATATTTTAGGTTGTGCAGACCCCACAGTCTCAGATACACAACACTACTGTTGTAGTACAAAAGTAGCTACAAACAATGCATAAATGAATGGGTGTAGCTATGTTTCAATAAAATTCTATTTATTAAGAGAGATAATGGGCAGATTTGGCCCAAGGCCACAGTTCATCTCCTTCCCTCTAGAAGATTCAATTCATAAAATTTAACAAACATAGTCCTAACCAAGCCAGCTTTTCCACTCTACTCTTTCGCCCTCATCGGGAGGCTAATTTCTCTTCACTTGCTGCCAGTAGAGTGGTATCATCTGAATATCTAAGGTTGTTGATATTTCTCCCAACAATTTTGATTCTAGCTTATGCATCATCCAGCCTGGCATTTTGCATGATGTACTCTGCATATAAGTTAAATAAGCAAGGTGACAATGTACAACCTTGAGGTACTCCTTTCCCAAGTTGGAACCAGTCTGTTGTTCCATATCCAGTTCTAACTGTTGCTTCTTGACCTGCGTACAGGTTTTTCAGGAGACAGGTAAGGTAGTCTGGTGCTCCCATTTCTTTAAGAATTTTCCACAGTTTGTTGTGATCCATACAGTCAAAGACTTTAGCGTAGTCAATGAAGCAGATGTTTCTCTGAAACTCCTTTGCTTTCTCCATGATCCATCGAATGCTGGCAAATGTGTAGTTCTGTCTCTTCAAAACCTAGCTTGTATTAATACATCTGGAAATTCTCAGTTCACATACTGCTGAATCCTAGCTTGAATGATTTTGAGTATAATCTTGCTAGCATATAAAATGAGTGCAATTGTATAGTAGTTTGAACATTCTTTGGCATTGCCCTTCTTTGGGATTAGAATGAAAACTGACTTTTTTCAGTCCTATGACCACTGCTGAGTTTTCCAAATTTTCTGGTGTATTGACTGCAGCACTTTAACAGCATCATCTTTTAGGATTTGAAATAGCTCAGCTGGAATTCCATTACCTCCGCTAGCTTTGTCCATAGTAAGGCTTCCTAAGGCCCATTTGACTTCACACTCCGTAATGTCTGGCTCTAGCTAAGTGACCACGTCATTGCCATTATCTGGGTCATTAAGACCTTTTGTGCATAGTTCTTCTGTGTATTCTTGCCACCTCATCTTAATCCCTTCTGCTTATGTTACATTCTTACCATTTCCGTCTTTTATTGTGCCCATCCTTGCATGAAATGTTCCCTTGATAGCTCCAATTTTCTTGAAGAGATTGCCAGTCTCTCCCATTCTATTGTTTTCTTCTACTTCTTTGCCTTGCTAATTGAAGAAGTCCTTCTTATGTTTCCTTGCTAGTCTCTGGAACTCTGCAATTCAGTTGGGTACATCTTCCCAGCTATTTGTAAAGCCTACTCAGACAATCACTTTGCCTTCTTTAATTTCTTTTTCTTTGTGTTGGTTTTGGTCACTTCTAGCTTCTTCAGCATCAGTGGTTGGGGCATAGACTTGGATTACTGTGATGTTGAATGGTTTGCCTTAAAAATGACCTCAGATCATTCTGTCACAATTTTAGGATAACAGGAACCATTCCAACAAGGACTTAAAACCATCCTGGTAGAGTGGTATTCAAGGAGGCAGGAGAATTGTCTGTGATGAGTCTGGAATCTTCTCCATAGGGAAACTTCTTGGGCACTTTCCTTTTTATTTCATTGAAAAGAAGCCTTTTGTACACCCATTGTGCGTCAGGCATTGTGCCGGGGGCTGAGAATGTAACAGAAAACAGGCGGACACAGCCCTGGTTTCTAAGGAACTTGCAGAACTGTGGGGAAGACAGACTTTGAACAAGTCATTATAAGTGGGACAAGTCTGACAAACAGGGAAGCTCAGAACAATGAGACCTTTCTCAGGGGAAAGGCAAGGCCATCTGATGCATCAGCAGGAAACTGGGGTCCAAAGGATGAGGAATTAGTCAGGCAGAGCTGGGGGACAAATGTTGCAGGCAGAGGGACCAGCCTTCATTCCATGAGTGAGGGTGAGAGAGCCCGTAGCGCCCTTAAACCATGGCTATGTTTCTCTCTATTACTTTCCCAGTAGTCATGTATGAATGTGAGAGTTGAACCATAAAGAAGGCTGAGCATTGAAGAATCAATGCTTTTGAAATGTGGAGTTAGAAAAGACTCTTGAGAGTCCCTTGAACAGCAAGAAGATCAAACCAGTCAATCCTAAAGGAAATCAACCCTGAATATTCATTGGAAGAACTGATGCTGAAGCTGAAGTTCCAATACTTTGGCCACCTAATTTGAAGAGCCGACTCATTGGAAAAGACCTGGATGCTGGGAAAGATTGAAGACAGGAGAAGAAGGGGACAACAGAAGATGAAATGCTTGGATGGCATCACTGACTCAATGGACATGAGTTTGCACAAACTCCAGGAGAAAGTAAAGGACAGGTAAGCCTGGCATGCTGCAGTCCATGGGGTCACAAAGAATCAGACATGACTGAGCAACTGAACAATGATCATGTCTCTCTCTGGTCTTTGACCTGCTGGAGACAATCAAGGCGAATATTGTGGGACTTCCCTGGTGGTTCAGTAGCTAAGACTCTGTGCTCCCAATGCAGGGCTGCTTGGTTGGGAAAGTAGATTCCTTGTGCCGCAATGAAGAGTTCACATGCCACAACTAAAGATCCCGAATGCCACAACTAAGACCTGGCACAGGCAAGTAAATAAATACATATTTTTTAAAATATCAATATTATAACCTAGCATATCTCACTAGTCTATATATCTGTACTACTCCGTGACAGTTTTCCAATGTTGGAACTATTTTGATGACTGGAAAATCAAGCGATTTCAAATAAAATCTGGGTTTCTGGCTTCTCAAAATAAAATCCTGGCTGGATCTGACTCCTGCACAGTGGTAACTAGCTTGGAGCCACTGGTAGCTGTCCTCCTAGATAGGACGCTTGCTCCCCATTTTGTACCACTCACCATTACTCCCAATTGCCTCACACCAGGTCAGATGAACTCATTTATATTATCTGCCCAACTGAGGCAGACATTTGAGTTTGTGGTTATCTAAGCCAGGCAAGTCTTATGCCACAAAGAGATGTGGATTCAAAATGGTAAGAAAAGAGTTATTTGTGGGGATCCCAGTCTCCAAAAATAAATGTGCACTGTGATAGAGATTAATCCAGTCACCATTGCCCAATCTGCTGTATGCCCCAGGTTACACCAAGGGAGGAAATCACTCTCAGACCCCTTGCAGAAGCCCTGCTGGACAGCAAGGAAAATCTTTGGAGAGAGGTGTTGAGTTGGAGACAAGCTTCAAAGGATGCTTTTTTCCCCAGTCAAATCAGGGCTCTTCCTCTCCAGAAGATCAATGCAATGTTTGGAGGCTATTCTCCAGGGAGGAGTTTGTCAAAGTCAGGGCCAAAGGACAATTCAAGATCTAAACCAGGCTGATAAGTATTTTAGGAGCAAACAACCTGAATGTTAGAGAAATGAGTTGTCTTAGGTACATTTTCCCAGAGGTGGACCCAGAGTGGAGGGACTGATCAGGGGTGTGCTTGCTCCCAGGATGCCATGTTTAAGGGGGCTTGGCAGGCGGAGAATTAGGGAAGTGCATGAGTCTGCCAGTTGTGGTACAGTCTCCTGGCAGCAGCTTCAGGCAGGTCCTGCAGGGAAGTTCTAAGCTCTAAAATAGCCTTGAGCTCTCCTAACTAGGGCCACATACAGATCACTGGTCCAGGGCTGCCCTGGGAAAAATAAAATTGCAAGGCCCTTTCTGCTCTGTTTGTGGACACATTAGGTCCTGTAGCTGGACAGGAGTCCTCTGTAGAAGAGCCACAGGTGCCATTAGAAACCAGGGCTGGGTCAGAAACAAGAATTAGGGCTCTCAGGGGATCTAGATCAAGTCTGCCATCATCTGCTACTTGCAATGTCAAATGGTTTACAGAGTGAAAAATTTTTTTTGTCTGCAGAGCTTTTGAATGCCTTAATGTGCTCACTATCATCTGTGTGGAAAACAATACACACACACACACACACACACACACACACACGCACGTGCGCATATGGGCTTCCCTGGTGGCTCAGTGGTAAAGAATCCGCCTGCAATGCAAAAGACATGGGTTCAATTCCTGGGTTGGTAAGATCCCCTGGAGAAAGAAATGACAACCCACTCCAGTATGTTTGCCTGGGAAATCCCATGAACAGATGAGCTTGGTGGGCCACAGTCCACGGGGTCACAAAAGAGTCAGACCTGACTTAGCAACTAAACAACAATTCAATTCCTGAACCCATCTGACTATGAGACTTTTTGTTTTGTTTTGTTTTGTTTTCTTTCTTTCTTTCTGGGATTCCTGTATGTCTCAGCTGAATGAAATACTACTCTTCAGGACTTACACTGTACAGAAAGGAAGGCAGGAAAGGGTTTCTTTTGGCCTCAACTGAACACTGTGTTACAGTCTTCGGAAAACCAAGGGAGCATTCCCCACCCACCTCGACCTCTGAGTCCCAGCCTGGATGCTGAGTGTCAGCTGTCCACAGAAGTGTCAGGCCTACAGAGTCAGTTTCCTCCAGGGCCTCTTGAGGGCCTTCCAAGGACAGCCCTTTCAAACTTCTTCCCATTCTTGGAGACCACAGCATGCTTCCCTGACTTCTAGAGTCAACATTCTTGACCAACCTTTCACGTGAACATCAATTCAACTTTCCACCTTCATCTGTCACTACTGCATTCTGAGCCTCCAAAGGCCCCACAAGATTCTCTCTTCTGAAGTAATGACATTTGTGAACTAAATCTGTCACAACAAGTAGGAACCTGGTGCTCTTGTTTTGATTCTGCAGTATTCCTAATTTCTTATGTGATCGGATTTGAAACTGCCAGACCAGGCTGGGAGCTCTACCACCTTTATTCTAGGACCTCTTCCACCTTTATTCTAACCAATCCACAAGTTATTCAGACCAGCAAAGGAACTGGGGAGAGGAATCAGTGAGGACCCAGATGTGAACAGCCCTTTGCTTTTATGAACCGGATGGAGGCACTCCGTCTTGTTTTTATCTAGGGATGAGCTGTATTCCTCCTTGCTTATGCAAGATGGCAAATGGCATTCAGGAAATAACCCTGAGTCTTCTTATCAAGGAAATAACTTCAAAGGGCCAGATCGCCAAGATCCTATGAAATGAAATGAAATGAAATAGTAGAAATTTGTCTCAGAAGCAGAACTATATATCTGCTTCCCTGGGTACTTCAGAGATTCTCCTTTATCAAATGTGACCACAAGAAGACCAAACGAAGGTCTAGGTTAACTTAAAATCTTGGATTTCTTTCTTGGAGTTGTATTAAATTCATTTCTTCCTTACTCTAAAAACGTTGAGGCCAGGAGGCTCAGAGATAAATAAATGTACAGTCTAAAACGGTAACTTTACTAATATACAATCTTTTAACAGGTTTATCATCTATATTTTCCTTGTTTTCAACTGCCAATTACTCACCCATGGATTTTGAAAAAAATAATACACACTTTTTTATAAAGAGATGGAATATAATAAATAAAAGTTGAATTTCTCTTAAAAAAGAAAAGAAATAACCCTGAGTCTTAAACCCACCCAGAGGAAATGCTGCTCTAGCAGGGAGTAACTTCTGGGTAAGTCCCTACATTATATTCACTGAGGCCCTCCTGTGTGCTGGCCACAAGGCTGGAGTGAGACCAGGACTTCTGTTGTCAGCTCACTGCTGTAGTTTGATTTCTGCCTCTAACTCTTACTGGGTGTGGACCTGGGGCAAGGCAGTTCAGCCTGAGCCTCAGACCCCTGGCCTGTAAAATGGGTACAATAAACAGTTTTTTTCATTAAGGTGAATTATAGATGAAACGCACTTAAGGCATGTAGTTCTACACTTGAGCCATAGTAAGTGCTCCACGGATGTCTCCCTCTGTACAATAATAATAAAAGTCAGAAGATACTGAAATTCAGAATTCAGCCTTTATATACTTTACGATTGTCCTGCAATGGGTGCTGGGAAAATTCTCCCTGGAACCCCTTATTTTCCCTGTTTGCTTTCCCTCCTCATCTCCTTCCCTCTCTTATTCCTTTCCAGTCTCCCCCTGTTTACCGTAAGTTTATAAATCCTTTGGAGTGCTCTGAAAACACAGATCCTTGACCCCAACCTAGAAATCCACTGGGTCTAGAGATGGGCTCTGGGATCTGTATCTGTATCATCCTGTTGCGGGTGGCACAGGAGTGGCCATGTTCACTGTGTAACAAGAGCTCGGGGCCTGGGGGAAGGCTGGTTTGTGGTGTGCGCTGCAAACACTCCCACTATGGCCAGTGTCAGCCATCCATGGGATGCAGCTGAACGCAGAGTTGAGGAAAGATGTTCAGGAACACACCACTACATAATACTGCAGATACGAGAGCGGTACAGCCCCACGCACAAGAAGAGCCACAAGAAGTAAAGTAATTAGGAAGCAATGAGTACTGAGTATTTATCACCTTGGTTTTTAACATAACTCATTTGGTCATAAGTTTACATCGTTTAATATTGAATGTCTATGTTTAACAACCAGCTCACCAAGTATCTGAAAATTTACCAGTTGATCCTTGCAAGTGGGGATAAGCCAACCCAGCACAGTGACAGATGGACCAGAGTTGAAGAGCCCCACCTGCAAGAATTGAAGGACTTCACCTGCAGAACATTCTGGCCCCACTCTCCCTAACAAAATGTGTACACTTGCAAATTCCACCCCACCCCCCAAATTCTTGTAGAATTTAAAGACATCCCAAAGCCTAGCACGGATTTTAAAGGGATCCTTGTTCCCCATCCTTGATTCCTCCTGTGCTCTGAGCATCTTGAGGGCTGGTGGGAGGAGGGAGGGTAGGACCAATATTGTTTGGGAAAAGGAATTTCACAGCTCTGTCCCTTTTCCCATCTTCAGCTTCGGTCACCCTTGCCTCATGTTTCAAAGTGACAAAGGGAGCCACCTTGACAGGCTTCGAGAAGCTCTGTGTCCCTGTCAACTTCAAGCTCCTAATCTCCCTCTGGAGCTATTGGGGCCCACCCAGCTGGTACTATCTTATCAGACACCAGTGACAGCCACAGCAAGTCAAGAGAGGAAACAGAGGTGTCTTATCTCCAGTCCTTGCATCCGGCAGGAAGGCGAGCTGTTCTGGCTCTGAGGGTGGAGGGCACAGCCTCATGTCACTGCATGGGCAACAAGAGAGATCAAGTAACCGCCCTCAGCAGACTTGAAGCCTTAGAGCGTCACAGGTACATAAAGGCACAGGAACTATGAGAAGCAAACAGGTAACGATGCTCCATGCTTTAGAACTATTAGCATGCTACATATGGGTAAGATGGATGCAGCTGTCACCGTCTTCATGTAGAAGAGGAACCAGAGGCTCAGAAAATTGACCAGCGTCTGGTCACACACACAGCGGTAGAGCCAGGATGCAAAGGCGTATCTGTTTGATTTCAGGATCAGGCTCTTCACTTTTCTGCCATGGCCCTGATGTTTAATCCTCCCCAGAGCCGTCATCCCCATTTTACAGATGGGGAGAGGGTACCATCACTTAACCACTCAGAGCCTCAGGAGAGGCAGTCAAGACTCTGTAAGCCTCTCTCCAACCCTAATGACTTTCTAGTGTGGAGTCTGCAGCCTTTATAAGACCGTACTTCCAGGAGGCCAGAAGGAATAGGAAGAGGAAGGGAGAGATGTAGGCAATGCACTGGGGCTGGAGAAAAATCACATAAAAGAGCAGCAAGGGTGTAAGCAGTGGCAGGCACACTTGGCAGGCAGGCTCTTGCTCACATGCTGGTTGGGAAAAATCTGAGGAGGAGGGAAGAGAGCAGAGCAATAAGAACTCCCAGGCGCTGGGGCAAAGTTCACTGGATTTCTAAAGATGAGGTCATGAGAGCTGCTTCCCTTCGTTCTCATGGCAACAAGACCAACCCCCACCCCCACCCCACTCCCTAGCTCCAATGAAACTGGATGAATTGAGGGGTGGGGAGAATGTCAAACAGATGGGTGACAGTAGCTGCAGTTACCATCGCAGTCCTCCATTATTCAGATGGTTACCCAGTGGTAACCATGGCAACTGCCTGGGATCAGTCATTGAAGATGTTTATCCCACCCAGTGGGCAGGGCTGAGAGATGCCAGGTCACACCAGGGCATCCCCCCAGGGAGATGATTCCGGGCCCACGCCTGTCTTGCACGTGTGGGTCTCCACCTCTCTACTCCAGGCCTCTTTCGATCAAATCTCACATGGACAAAACTCGGAAAAGTCACTAACTGCCCTGAGCCACGGACTCCTCAGCTGTTCACAGCAAGCATTCGGTCGTCATCATCACCAGCATCGTCCTAATCACCATCCACTGCAGAATGGGCAGTGAGACTCATGAAGGAACGTGTCAGACAGATCTAGAGCCCTTATCACTGGACTGTCTTCTCTGGGTCACTGTTTTCTCACCTGTGAAATGTGAGCCTACAGTGCTTTCACAGTTGTTGCAGTATCTGAACCACTGAATATGTGTTTCAGCTTTGTCTCCCCGAGAGCAGAGTCTGACAGAGGATCCGGGTGCAAGGAGTTTATTTAGGAGGTGATCCTGGAAGCACAAGCGGGGGACTGAGAAAGTGACAGGGGCACAGAATGGGGAAGCCAGTAGCAGGTAGGTAACTGCCAAGGTACCTGGGAGAAGCGTGGAGACTGTTCCTCTGAATCATCCCATGGAAGGACGGGCAAGTTGCAATATTTACCTAACAGCTGCCAACCCACTATAGGGAGCTGTCTGAGGCAGAGATGCTGGTTTCAGGTGGGAGGCACAGGTGATTGCCTCTGGATCCTGCCCATCCAGAGGTGGGCAAGAGGGGACTGTGAGCGAATCAAGAGCTACCAAAGAAAGCCGCCAGCCTGTGCTGACACACAGTAGGTGTTCAAGGAATGTATGTGTCTGGCCCTTCCCACGGAACAATGATCTGTTCCCACTCTGACTTCTGCTCATGCAGACACTTTTACTTTCTAGAACCTTTTCTATTTCCACGAGACTAGCATAGAGCAGAGAATCTGGGTATTGGTCTCCCTGGCCTCAGTCAATCTGAGCATGAGGACGAGCTCTGCCTCTTTTATAAGCTGTGAGGCCTTGAGCAAGTGCTGTGGCCTCTAAACCTTTGTTCCCTCATCTGTAAAAGGGGACAATAACAGGACTCACACCTCATGGGGCAATTTGATGAGAATTAAATAAGATAATGTGCGGAGAACTGGAAAAATGTTTCTATAAAGGGTCAGATGTTAAATATTTTAAGCTCTGCACACCTTCGGTCTCTGTTACAACTATTAAGCTCTGTCATTGCACCATGAAGGCAGCTGTGACAATATGTAAACAAGTAGGTGTGGCTGGATTCCAATAATACTTTATTTACCAAAACAGGAAGTAGCCAAATTTGGCCCAGCTGCCACAACTTGCCAATCCCTGATAAAAAGTACAGAACTCAATGCCTGGCATGTAGTAAGTCTCAATAGGAGTGAGCTGCAATTATTACCACAGTTTACAGGGAACTGAAGCCAACAGCTCTCCATGGCTTAGGCAGACTTCAACTTCATCCCCTTCCTTTTTGGGGATGGCTTGTCAGCCATTCAAAGCATGGATCCTTACTACTCAGTGCTGTCCACACACCAGCAACATCATCATGCCTTGGCATTCTTTAGAAATGCAAATTCTCAATTATGGAGAACAGTATGGAGGCTTTTGAAAAAACTAAAAGTGGAGTTACCATATGATCCAGGAATTTCACTCCTGGACAAATATCTGAAGAAAGCTCTAATTTGAAAAGACACATGTACCGCGATGTTCACAAAAGTATTGTTTATAATGGTCAGACATGTCCATCAACAGAAGAAGGGATAAAGAAGATGTGGTACATAACACAAAGGAATATTACTCAGCCATAAAAAGGACTGGAACAATGTAATTTGCGGAAACATGGATGGATGTTCCTAGGTGATCATACTAGGTGAAGTAAGCCAGACAGAGGAAGACAAATGTCATATAATATCGCTTATATGTGGAATACGGAAAAAAAAATGAAATTATTTGCAAAACAGAAATAGACTCACAGACACAGAAAACAAACTTGTGGCTACCAAAGCTTAAAAAATTAGAGATAAATTAGGAGTCTTGGATTAAAGATACACACTATTATATATAAAATAGATAACCAACAAGGACCTACTGTATAGCACAGTGAAATATACTCGATATTTTATAACAACCTGTAAGGAAAAAAGAACCTGAAAAACTGAATCACTTTGCTGTACACCTTAAACTAATACAATGTTGTAAACCAACTATACTTTAATCAGAAAAAAAAAAAGGAATGCCAACTCTCAGGCTTCATCCCAAAACCACCACGTCAGAATCTGTATTTGAACAGGATCCCAGTTGCTACCAGTGCAAATTATAGCCAAAGAGCCACTGTCTTCATTAATCGCCAGTCTGCCCTGCCCATCCACCCAAAGCCTGCTCTGTCCCAGCCTCAGAGCCAGTTTTCACTTTTAATCTAAACCATTTTCTTCAGCCTTCATTCTAAGCACAGTCCCCAGCCACAGGCCCACACCCGATACCCCCATGGCCAGCAGATCCCTGACACGTGGTCCCCACCTGTGGATTCTGCCCTGCCTTTCTTCTCCTCTCTCCTCCCCACTCAGTGTCCCCACCGTCCCAGGCTCTCCCACGAGCAGATCTTCCGACTCAAGTGTCCTGGCCCTCCACTGGAGCCACTCTGTGGTGACTGAGCCTTTGGAATGTGCTCATCCAAACTGAGATGTGCCTGATGTGCTCGACATGTGAAATACACACTGGGTATCGAAGACCTAGTGGACAAGAGACCATGAAATATCCCACTCATCCTTTTTTACTGTCTGCTGCCTGTTGCGATGCTATTTCAGATATACTCTGTAAGAAAAATATTTTTAAAAATTCACGTCACCCGTTTCGTTTTCCTTTTTAGTGGGGCTACCAGCAAATTTGAAGTGATTTATGTGACTTGCATCACAGTGGATGCCGCTGGTCTGGCAGGACAGGGGAGAGAAGCAAAAAGCAGGAGGCGACTAGGAGACAACTGCCTATTTTCTGCTAAAGAGAATGATATTCTGACACTTGTTAAAATTGGTAAGGAAGGGTTTATTCAAGATGATTGCAAAGGGGACAGCAACAGGAAGAGAAATTGGGCTTACATGGAATAACCTAGCACTAACTTGGATTTGCAGCCAGTGAACAAAGTGAGTGAGTTTGTGGGTAGAAAATTATTACGATGAGACACTAAGGATAGGGGAGATTCTTCGTCAGCAGACATCACAGGATTCCTGCTAAAGGCAGATCAAGCACTTAATGAACATGGAACTTGATCACATATTAAGGGTGATCGGTTGTCAATAGGTGGAGGGGAGCGGTTCTCTCTAAATGGACTCAGCCAGATTCTTTGTCAAGACTGGGCTGGACAGACTCAAGAAGTCTGGTCAAGGGGAGAGGCTGTTAGTTCATATCCTAGCCCGACCACTACCACTGTCCAGCTGCGTGGCCTTGCTGAAACTGGAAAACCGCTCTGTACTTTGTCTAGCAAATGGTGATTGTGCAAACATGCACCTCTGTGGTTGCTGTCAGGGGTCCATGAGATGATATGTATTAAACATTTGGCACTTTGCCTGGCACCTAACAAGCTCTCAAATCAGAACTTTTGTTATTGTCCTTGCCTCTATGACTTAACATGCCGCAGACCACAGATATTTGGGAGGGCCGATTCCGAGACCTCCAGGAAGCCTGGATTGTGAGCACTGGAAATGATGACACCGATTCCTGGCTGCACCCTGAGTCACATGTCTCCCAGTCTTGAGCACCCTTTCCCATTCTCTTCCCGCCAGTTGATAGACACTTCCACATTCTCTGACATTCTCTCTCCAACCACATGACCACGTTCACCAGGAAATGAAACTTCCACCGTGTCCTGGGTTCCACGAAGCTAGGATGCTGGTGGTCATCTCCGCCCCTGCCCAGCTATGAGACCCCTTCGCCTTCACAGCCTTGAGACATGCACTGTTCAAATTTGTGCCTCATCAAAATGACTAATGACTGGAGGTTGGCAGGTGGGGGTGGGGGGGTTGTCACAGAACTTTGGATCCTTACAGAGTTAGTATGCGAATGCCAAGGTATAGTAGTAAACAGTCCTCTCTCTCTGTCTCCCTTCCTTCCTCCCTCCCTTTCTTTCTTTTTCACTCTCTCTTTCTGTCTCCTTCCCTCTCCACACCCTCCACCCAATTTGAAATCCTTGGAAACCCCAGAGTGAGCAGATTACAAGGGAACATTTGTCATGGGCAGACACTGAAGGCCAGGACCAGTGGCCAAAGCTGGGCCATTAAACATTCGTCATTGCTGGGACGGCCAGCCTAAATCTCCAGTGAGGAGATTTAGAATCCTCCAGAGAGAAGAGAAATCCATTTCTTGGCCAGCAATCGAGCCCATCCTATTAGAGAGGCCTTAAAAACACATCAAAACAAAGGCAGCTGAGTATGGCACCGAGGCTCTCCTGGGTAAAGTCAGCTTCGTGTATTGGACTCAGATGGAAATCTTGTTCAAAGGTCATGCTCTTATCTTACGGGGAAGGTTTCTCTCAGAGATCCTGTACCCAGCAGGGACTCAAGCAAAGCAAAAATGAAGAAGAACCATGCCTTTTCTTCTCTTCCTAGCATCTCTAAACTCCTGCTTTGAAGCTAGATCCTTCAAGCAGGTGGTTCCCTGATTATCATGCAGATTAGAATCATCCAGAATGTCTGCTTAAAATGCAGGTTCCAGGGTCCTACCTACAGGTTCAGAATGGTGAAATAGCACCCAAGGAATCCTCGTTTGAATAAAAATTACCCGGAAGAGGCAGTAATTCTAGCAGACCTTCTCCTTGGTCCCTGCAAAGCAGTAGAAATCCAGGTGTCTGGGGTTTGGCATCTGGTGGGGACACCCTCCTCTCTGGGCACCCAGGGGGAGGCAGGTCTGAAGACTGCAAACAGAGATCCTCCTCCAGCAAATGCCTGCTCGGGTCAGCAGAAAAGACAGTCTGAGTGTACAGTTGTTTCTGGCGTAAGAAAGAGAAATTTGTCTTGACCACACTTCACAAAACCACTTTCCACTGTCGTGACGTGCTTTACGTTGTCATTGACTCTGGGGACCTGAATGATCTGGCCTGATCCTGGCTCCTCTTACCCCTTAATCTTTCCCAAGATCTGCCCTCCCAGGTCCCTTTCCACTTGGCCAGCAGGTCTGCACGCCGGTGGCACTGAGAATCACCAGCAGGCTTTTACATTACTCTAAATCAGGAAGTCAGAATCTCCAGGGAGGGGTGGGGCCCAGCGGTGGTGTCTTTTCCCCACTGCCTGGGTAATTATAATAGTATTCAGGGTTGACAAAGTTTGTATGTGGCTTTCTGCCACGCCTGCATACTGGACTTTCCAGGGGAGCTTAGAAAACACTGATGGTGCCCGAATTTTGCCCCAGAGAGCCTAAAGTAATTGGTTAAGCATTTGTGTCAGACTGTGGGGTGTTTGATAAATGTCACTCGGCTGAGAACACTGACTAGGCCCTGGATTTCTGCAAGCAAAGTCCCAGAACTCTTCCTGGAGCTATTATTAACTCGAGTCACCTTTTCAGGTTCCTGTGGGGGCCTAGGAGTGAAGGTTTGGCCCTTAGACTCCACGATGCCCAAAGACAAGGGGGTTCAGCTCTCAGTTGCGGCTCCACATGTGTTTGTTGATAGATGAGACTTTTCTCAGCCTGAGCACAAACTTGATAGTTCAGTGGTTTGCAATCTTTAATGCCCTGCTACTCAAAGTATGGTCCCTATACCAGCAGCCGCAGCAGCATCTGGGAAACTGGTTAGAAACCAAGTCTGCAGTGGCCACTGCCACAGACCTACTGAATCTGGCATGGTTGCTGAGGTGGGGCCCTGCTGTCTGTGTTTCTCAAGCTCTCTGGGTGATTCTGATGCAAGTTCAAGATTGGGAACCACTGCTTTGGCTTGGTGTGCATAGGACTCTCTCAAGAATCTGTATTAAAATGCAAGAGTCCAACACTCTCTCTCCAAAAATTAAATCCTGGAAGTCTCGAGTTCAGGACCCAGCAATCCTCATGATTTGCCAGGACTCTAGGATAAAAATGGCTCCAGGATTCAACTTTGAGAAACCCTATAGGAGCTGGTTAGCCACAGAGGCCTGCACTCCATCTGGTCATATTTCCCACAGGTCTGCAAAGACTCCTGTCTTCTCTCCCAGGCTCAAGCTCCCCCTCAAAAGCTTCTAGAATCTTAAGCCCCCACCACTCCCAGGCCTTCCCTAGAAAATGGGCTGAACCAATCCACAGGCAGGGAATTGCAGACTCGGCGTGCCTGCAGCAGGGGAGCGTCTGCTGTGGCTTTCGGGACCTGTTTGTATGAGGAGCTTTTACCCAGGTTCCAGAAGGATGAAAACATCCAATTACTCCCAGACGTTGCTGGGCTGGACATATTTATTTGTAATAATGCTCCTGGCCACACATTTCCAGATGGACAGTCCCAAGGAGAATGATTTGTTTCCTCCCATCTTCCTCTACCACGCATTTTACGATTGCAGAGGATCATGCTTGCCATGTGTTTCCCTCTCATCTGTAAGTGTTTTTCCATGGCTCGGCTCTTGGCAGCTCCCTTATTTACCGAGGAGAGCGCTCGCCGTCAGCGCTGGCTCCCTCCCAGCCTCCTCCAGAGTTCAATGCTGGCAGCCCAGGAAGAAGCACAGCCCCTGTCACCGGCTCCAACTTCCAGGGCGTTTTGCCCCTTGCGCTAGATTTCTGTTATCTTGGAGGGGGCTAGCCTTTTCATTTGTTTCTCAGGCTGCCATGCTAATAAATGAGACACCGCTGAAGAGCTGTCTGGGCAACAATAGCTGCTCAGCCAATTTGTCTGGAGCACCGTTTGTTATGAATCCTCCGAGCCCATTAACCCCTGAACCTGGGAGATGGTATCTCCCCAGGGATAAATTACCTTTATTTCCAGACATGTGTTTGCTCATTTAGCTCTCTATTCATAAAAGCAGCCTGATTTCAGCAATGTTTTCCAGAAAGGGAGGGGCAGAGTCTCCCCACTCAACAGGAAGGACACTCGGTTGTGGAGGAGCAGCTGGCTGTGCCTAAGAGTGACAGCTGACACAGAGCAGTTGCCACATGTCAGGCAGAATGCCAAGTGCTTTTTCATACGCTGTTGTTTAATCCTTACCACAACCCCGGGTGCAATCCTGCGCCCCATTTTGCGCAGGGGCCGTGTGAAGCACAGAGAGATTAGCTGCCTGCCTAAGAGCACTCAACTTCTAAATGGTTGAGCTGGGATTTGAACTCAGGCACTTGCTTATTTTCAACCCACTCTCTTAGCAGCTAGCAGAGCTCCCACCTTGATCTTGTCTCACATGGGATGGGGACAAGGAAAAGCATTTGGAGCACAGTAAGCAAGAGTTCATTGGCTTCCAATGATCACTGGTGATCATTTCATTCTCAGGA
Organism: Cervus elaphus; assembly: GCF_910594005.1. Taxonomy (NCBI): domain Eukaryota; kingdom Metazoa; phylum Chordata; class Mammalia; order Artiodactyla; family Cervidae; genus Cervus; species Cervus elaphus. Next base: position 41,174,911 of record NC_057838.1, on the reverse strand, counting down.
AAAAAAAAAAATGTAATGACAAAAGTACCTCATTTGACTATTTTTTTAATTTGAATACTTAGTTTAATCCTGAAATTTATTTTTAGTTGTACACATTGTTTTGTTCATGTGGGCAAAGGGACAGAAAATTGTGGTTAATATTTCACATCTCGTCACCAGTCAGCCTGAACTGAGCTGTACCTACATATGCTCTTGAACAAGGTAGGATGTGAGCAGGGTTCCTGCTGGCTTTGGTTAGTTCTTGCTCTGAAAATCTTAGAAGATGGAAGTGATTCATCTTCTGAAATTAGATTTCTGATTGTTAGGAGTTGTGTTAGTCTCATATGACAAAACTAAAATACCATAGTTTAAAATATAGTTGATCCTCTTATGCAAGTGTTTATTCTTCAACACAGTGTTCTCAACCTTTAACACATCAGAATCACCAGAGGAGCTTTAAAAAAAACCTCATGATGCATAGACTACACCCTAAAAGACCAATTACATCAGTATCTCTGGGGATGCCATCCAAGTACCAGTATTTTTCAAAGCTACCCAGATTATGTCAATGGGCTGCAATTAGGAACCAGTGATCCAACATAAAGCAAAGTCTAACATTATTCCAGTGATGAGAGAGAGGCTCTACAAAGTCAACCCTGGCCCTTCCCCTCATTCTATACTTATATTCCTAAGCCACTGGGCACTTATTCTCAAGTATACCACACAGTCCAATATAGCTGCTGAAGCTCCAGACATCATATCTGCATTCCAGTTGGGAGGAAGGTAGAAGGAAGGGAAGGACAAAATGATGTAAAATCTAGCTTCTATGGACTGAATTATGTCCCCTCAAAAATTCTTATGTTAAAAAAACTGTTTATGTTAAACACCATTAAAAATTTTTTATGGAGGGAGGGGATATATGTATACCTATGGCTGATTCATGTTGATGTTTGACAGAAAACAACAAAATTCTATAAAGCAATTATCCTTCAATTAAAAATGTTAAAAAATCTTCTGTTGATGTGTTCATCTCCAGTGTGACTGTATTTGGATATAGGGTTTTTAGGAGGTAATTAAGCTTAAATGAGTGAATAAAGGTGGAGGTCCTAATCTGAGGATGACAGCCATCTTTCTCTACCATGTGAAGACACATTGAGAAGGAAGCTGACTGCAAGCCACAAAAAGAGTTGTCACCAGAATATGCAATCGACTGGCTCCCTGCACTTTGACTTCCAGTCTCTAGAACTGAAGGACATAAATGTCTGTGGTTTAAGTCATCCAGCCTATGTTATTTTGCTACAGCAGTCTGAGCAGACTGAGACAGAAGCTGAGTCAGCACCCTTTCATTACCCTTCCCAGAAGTTCCCTCAGTGCCTCTGCTTATCTGTCATTAGCCAGGACACAGTCACATGGCCACCCCTAACTGCAAGAGAGACTGGCAAATGTAGGCTTTCTGTTGCCTTCATTGTCACCTCAAATAAAATCGGGGTCCCATGACCAAGGAAGAAAGGATATTTGGTGGCAACAAGCAATCTCTTGCCCCAGCATTATAGTAAAAAGGGGAGTAAGTGAAGGGGGTGGGAGGATGAGAAGGAGGGAAGGAGAGGCCTTAAGAGAGAAAATAGGAGAAACAAGGAAATGAAGCTTGAGTAAATCTTTATCATGTGTCAGGGAGCACCAGGAGCAGAAGGCAGGATTCCTGGATCAGAGCTTCCAGAAAGCATCCCCACCGTCCCTCAACAACATCACAGCTGTCTAAAGAGGGCCCTGTGTGGAGGCCAGCTGTTGAATAGCAGCCCTGCTCCAGGCTTGGTCTTAGGATGACACATAAGTTTGTACAGGCATCCCTGGACAAGCCTAAGGATTCAGACAAGCAGTGTTTTTGTTTATTTTTTTTTCTGGCTTTCTCACATGCACTAGGGGAGCTATTGGTCAAGGCTTTCCTGGGCTAGCGTAAGAAGGGTGTGGTAAAAGCTGAGGAAATCAGAGGTGAATAGATATCAGAACAGGCATTACTTGGAAATACAGATGAGTAGCCTCTATTCATTCACTCACATTGGAGCTGATATTAGTACTAACCAGACAAACAAGGTCCCTGCTCACGGAGCTTCCATGTCATATTGGGAAGACAGAGAGTCAACAAGTCAACACATAAGACAATCATTTTCAAATGGGATCATGAGAAAGAGGCAGGCAGCATTAGACAGATATCAGAAGGAGTCTCTTCATGGAGGAGGTGTTGAATCAGGAGCTGAAAGATGAAAAGCATGCAGACACAAGTTAGAGGAAGAATGTTCCAGCCAAAGAGTGAAGGCAGCAGAGAATAAAGGGAACCAATGAATGTGGAGCACTGCAGACAAGGAGAGAGGCAGGAGGCGAGACCAGAGAGAAGGCAGGGGCTGGGTCATGCTGGGTGAAGAGAGAGTAGGGCAGTGGGAAACTACTAGACCATTAAGCCAGGGAGACACATCGTCTGATTACTTTTTTAAAGGTAACTGGCCACCAGGTTGATCATGCATGGCTGAGGTGGCCAGAGTGGAAGCAGGAAGGCCAGTTTGAAGTTTTTGGTCCAGATAAGAAACAGTGGTGAATGTGGTGAAAGCGTGTGTTAGTCACTCAGGCATGTCTGGCTGTTTGTAACTGCATGGACTGTAGCCCACCAGGCTCCTCTGTTCATGGAATTCTCCAGGCAAGAATACTGGAGTGCGTAGCTATTCCCTTCTCCAAGGGATCTTCCCAACCCAGGGATCAAATCTAGGTCTCCTGCATTGCAGGCAGATTCTTTACCATCTGAGCCACCAGGGAAACCCAACAGGGGTCAGCAAACTATGGCTTGTGGGCTGCTGATTTTGCAAATAAAGTTGTATTGGAATACAGACACTGTCATGTTTACATACTGTCTACGGCTACTTTTGGACCCAAGGCAAGTTGATTTCATTGTAACAAGATGGCATAGAAAACAAAACTGAAAATGTTTACTCTCTGACCCATTACAGGAAAAGCTTGCCAACCCCTGGACTAGATGGGAGATGGGGATACATCTTGGATGAGTAGAGAGTGGAGTGTAGAGAGTAGAGAGTAAAGTATATTTTAGAATTAGAGCCAATGGTATTGATTGGTACATTGGAGGGAAAGATGGGATTCAAGTTCTAGACATTTAGCTTGAGGATCTTGGTGGACAGTGGTGCCATTTACTGAGATGAGAAGATCATATTTAGGAGGAAAAAAGTCCAGAAGTCTTCTGGGCATGCTATTTTAGGATCTTAATGGCACCCTGACAAGAAGAGCAGAGAATATCTTCCTGCAAAGGATTTCATTTGGATTCTCGTGCCATTCAGAGAACTCAGTGGCTCTTATGGAAATGCTCCGTTAGGGACCTAAGCTTCTCATATAGAGGAGCATGATCACTGACAGCATCAAGAACCAGAAGGACAGATATTCAGTGGTACTTGCACAGAGCCCGCGATATTCTCAGAATGATCAAGATGGCAGGGAAACAGAACGAACGTTAGCTTTGAATTTGTTCAGAAAAGCCAAGCAATGAGTTAGGTGGTGTTACTATCCCTTTGATAATTATTAGGGTTTGTGCCAGCATTAAATTTATATACCTACTTCAAAGGTGCCAGTTGAGACTTCAGGCTCTTTGTTTAAACCCCCAAGGCAGTCTCCCTCTCTGAGCTGAATACTGTTATCTCAGACCCTCACATGATCACCCACTTCTTTGGGTGATGTCATGAGGTCCCTGGTTAAGAACATTGTCATTCAAACTTCCAGATGACACCATATGTTCTCTTACCCAAGTTAGAAGCCCCAGAATTTGCTTCCTTTCTGTCTGTCTCAGTTCTTTGATGTCTCCCAAATCATCAGCCCTTATCCTTCGAGCCTTGAGTAAAGCAATGGCTGCCTGACTGGTCATCAACTACAAGTGATCCTCATGTGGCTTCTGGGTGACTGTCTTTGGACACACATCTCATTGTAATAGATAATAATAGTATAGTCTACCAAGACCAACAGCTCCTTTCTCTGGGGGCACTGCTCTGCTCCCCATACATAGCTTGCAATGTGGCTGCTCTTGGTCCTTGGACTACAGTTACAAGTGGACAGATGACCTGGTGTGAGCTAATCAGAAGAATTCCCCCCACCCTGACCCAGAGACTTAGTACCTGTGACATCAAAAGGAGAGAGAGAGCTTGCAGTTTGCCCAAAAGTTCAACATTTCAGTCATTCAAGCTGAGAGAAAAATAGGCGTTAACCAGGCAAAAAGAGAAAGGAAAGGCAAGGTAAGCGGAGGACACAGATAGTGCAAAGGCCTGGTGTAGGGAGGGAGCACGCACAACACCCAGGCATGGACAGGTTGGTGCCACTGGAGGAGTAGGACAAGGGACAAGGACCATGACTGACCATGTCAGTCACAGCAACAAACTTGCATTCATGTATTGTCCTGCATGCCAGGCACTGCTTCATGTATACTCACTCGTTCAAATCTATAGCAACCAACAAGGTAAATATTAACCGCATCTTAATTTCACTTATGAGGGAAGTAAGACAATAAACTGAGGCCCTATATTACTACCCTCACCCCCATCCCCACTATGATGCTGGGCAGGGAGACTAGCAAAGGAAATAAAAGCCGGTTTTGTTAGGTGAAGCACACTGCCTGGAACCGCCCACCCTGGCCAGGCACCATAGTAACCATTTGCATGAGTTGTTTTATGACAGGAGGTCCTAGTAGAGAACACAGAACTAATAAGCCACCACCAACTGGAAGAGGTTGAGAAAGGTCAAAAGGAGACAACACATGTCCGACCACCTCCCTGAATCCTCGCTGGCATCCATCTTGGCTAAGTCAGAATGATTGGTTAAAGACAACCCAGAAACTAATCCCATCACCATAAAACCCAGAGTCAGAGCTTTTCTCCTGGGTTCCCTTACTCTACTGTTCTCCACCCAGGTGTCCTTTACCAATAAAATCTCTTGCTTTGTCAGCACATGTGTCTCCTAGGACAGTTCATTTCCGAATGTTAGACAAGAGACCAGTTTCGGGCCCTGGAAGAGGTCCCCCTTCCTGCAACAGTTTGGCCAAAAAAGCTCATTGCTAATCATCCTTTTCCTCATCAGAGTGGTGGATGGTGGATGTCCTTTCCCCTGGGATAGTCCCGGTCAAGGTGAACATCATAAACTTTCAGCCACCTCCTCTGTAGAACCAAGTAAGCTCAGTCATGAGTTCAAAATCAGTAGGCTGGGAGGGCAAGAGCCCTTGTCAACAAAGCTGGAACATTAGGGCACTGAAGTACTCAGATAATCAGGCTATCAGAATTGCCACCTGAGTCCCAGCCACCGTGGACACCCTGTCCCCCACTCCCCCCACCCTCTATGGTACAGGTTCCTGGATTTGTTTCCTGTCCCTTCTGCCACTTTTCCACATGGCTGGATTTATTTTCAAAACAATTTACAGTCACATTAAATATTAAAGGCATTTTGCAGGTGGTGTTTACTGTTTGAAAAGTGAACAAATGTATGTTGTACTGTATAAAACAGCAAAAACCAATTTGGAGCACTTGATGGCTTGGGCTGTGATAGTGACATGACAGCTATTTCCATATTTTAATGAGGCAGCATCTTCAGGATGGCTACATGATTGGTCAGGAGGGTCACTCAGGCAGCAGCTGAGCTCTGGAGCTGTGGATGGAAAGGCCTCTGTGAGCCTCAGTATTGCTTGAGTAGATATTTGCAAAGGCCAAGGTCCAAAGTCACATGAAGCCTGGGGCTGCATGGTGGCCTATTTTACCATAATAATATCATAATGCTATTTTTATGACGCAGCCTTCATCAACTGCCCAGCTCTGCAACAAGTACTCCATATTAATTATAACATACGCATTCATTTCTTTTACAGATGTTCATGGAATACCAATCCTGAACCAGGCATTGGGCAGAGAGAAAAACCCAATTCCTGCCCTCTTGGTGATTATATAGTGATAAGGAAGATAAGAAGCAAATAAGCAAAGTTAGAAATAAGGTAACTATAGATTGAGATTAGCACCAGGAAAGAAATACATAATGTGCAGAAACATGGAGTAATGGGGGATAAAAATGAAGGTGGTGAGGGAAGGCCGCTCTGAGGAGGTGACACTAAGCTGAAGCCTGAAAGATAACAAGGGTCAGCCATGGGCAGAGCCAAGGAACAGACGTTCCAAGCAGAAGGAACAGTATGTGCAAAGGCCCTGGGGCAGAAAAGAGCTTGGCACAGTCTAGAAACTGACAGAAGGCCAGTGTCACCCTAGAGAGCTGACAGCAGAGGAGGGGGTAGGCTGTAGTATAATCCCCTATATACAAGGAATTCAGAGCTTAGAAAGCTAGTCTTTCCAAATAAGGTCACACAGCCAGTAAATAGAGTTCCTAATCAGGGAGGCTTGGGGTGAAGTTTGGGTAGTTGGCATTTCTAACAAACTCCTGGGTGACGCTGATGCTGTAGGTCTGTGGGCACCAAACCCACTTGACACCAAGGATGATGGAGATGGTTCGTTTATGTTGTAAGAAGGGAAACAGAAGCGGAATGGGAATTACTAGAAGTGATGACATCTGAGCCCCAATTCTGTACCAGACACTGATTTAGAGTTTGTGTGAGTGTGTGTGTGTGCTGAGTTGCTCAGTCGTGTCCAACTCTTTGCGATCCCATGGACTATAGCCCGCTAGGTTCCTCTATATATAATATGTATTGCATTGGCCAAAACATTCATTTGGGTATTCCCATAGCAACTTATAGGTAAACATGAATGATCTCTGTGGCCAACTCAATATTTTCAGGGCCAGCAAGTGAAATAGGCATTATTTATATTTCTATAGCTGGGGAAATTGGGGTAATGAGGGGTCAAACAATTTGCCTAAGTTCCCACAGTTGGTTTGTGGCCAGACAGGAATTTGAACCCAGCACCTGGGGTCCTGGGTCTGTCTTCCTGCTTCTCTGAAAAAAAGCATCTTTTGCATTCATGGCTCTAGTACCGTTTAGTCAAGACATTTACTAATTTACTGATTAACCTTGTAGTCTGGTTACTGCCCCTGTCCCTAAGACACTGAGTTTGTGAGACCCATGCCATAACAAGGATTTCTGCTTTCTTTCCTGCTCTCCTTTTCTGATTAGTTCAGCAAATATTCAAAGGAGAGTGTGTTCCTGGAGTTCCCTCTGACTGATGGGCACTGTCAAAGGCATCCGGAGACAGCCTGTCTGAATGTCTACTGGGTGCATTTCTCACAAGGTCCTTTGTGTTTATCAACCTCACACCTCTGGTGGGGGGCAGTCAGCGGCCTCCCCGTAGCTGATGTTGATGGGGCACCTGTGATGGGTCACATGCTAGGCTAAAGATTCTGCGGACCCTCACCACTGTGCCACAGGGGAGGCATCCTTATCAGTCTCGTTTTACAGATAGAGAGACAGAGGGTCAGAGAGGCAAAGAAAATGGCACTAAGTCTCATACCTGGCAAGGAGTGGTGCCAGGGTCTGATCCCATGGGTGGGCTGCATCCAAAGTCTTACATTCTATATAAGCTCCCTGCCTCCATTGGGATTATCTGAAATAAGAGGCTCAGAGGGCCCAGCGCAGAGCCACATGGCTGGTTAGGAAGTGTCCAGACCACAGGGTCAGCCACGGTGGCAGGAGATGCAGATTCCTGCTGAAGGAAAAAGTCACACACCTCTTCTAAGTCCTCCCAGCCCACCCTTTGACAGATGGGGAAACTGAGGACCCCAGACGGGAAGTAATTAATTTCTTTATAGTACTTTAATCCATGCTTCTTCAACTTTGGCACTGCTGACATTTTGGGTAGATAATCCTCTGCTGTGGCAGGGGCTGTCCAGGGCTTTGTAGGATGTTTAGCAGCACCCCTGGGCTCTACCCACCAGATGCCAGTGATATACCTCCATCCCCAGTTTTAACAACCAACAGCATCTTCAGGCTTTGCTCCATGTCTCCTTGGCGTGTATATGCTTTGGGGGAGAGGGTGAAGGTGCAAATGTGTCCTGGTTGAAAACCCCCATAATCATCAGATCAGACCACTTGCTTGCTTTAAAACGTCTCAAGTTTCTCATACTTTTTCTGAATGAAATCCAGACTCTTATGCTGGGTCCATCAAACCTTCAGTGTTATGGCCCCGTGGAAAATTTGACTCTAGCCAGTCCCCTCCCCCATCCCAACCACAGCAGACAAGCACCCTGGGCACTTCCTATGTGTCAGGCACTGTGTAAGGTCAAGCCCTGTCAGTGCATTCCCGTTGTGGTCACATCTTAGAAAAGTTGAGATTTCAAGAGTCTAAGAAAGCTGCCCAGTCACTCAGTAAGCACCTGGCATATCTCTGACTTGAGTCCTGGCATTCTGCCCCTGTCCCAAAGCCTTCTGCTTTGTGTTGTGCAGAGCACAGAATACAAATGACCTGCTTCTCGAATGTACCCTGCTCCAGTCGTCAGCACTCACTCCCTGGATTGTGCTTCCCCCATTACCCCTCCCTGGGGATGAAGCACCCTCCCCGCTTCTCTGCACTGCTGAGCTCTGCCCAAAGGCTTCAGGAGAGCAGGGGCTCCATCCTATCCCAGTTCCTGCCGTGTACCTGGGCTCAGCCAGTGTTTCTTAACTTGCAAGAGTCAGGCCAGGCTTCACCTCTCCCGGAAGGGCTGTCTTAATCAGGGATCATTTACTCGGCAAAAACAAACCCACTTGAGCTAACTTAAATAAAGGGAAAGCAATTATGAGGAGTTAGGTTATCTGGCAGGCCCCAAGGGCAAGAAATCATTCGGGTACTCGCTCATTTAAAACTAGAAATTCTTCACAAGAGATTGGTACTGGGAATTGGGAAGCTGGCAGGAATCAAATCTGCTCTTGATCCTCTCTCTCTTCGCGTCCTGGGGGAACACTTGTCTCTTTCTCTGCTTCGCTCTCCTGGGTTTTGCGGCAGACCAGCTCTCCAGCTCTTTCTGCTTGCACTTCCAGAATTCATGGCCTGAAAGCGGCCACCCAGCCAGGCTGATTCAGTCCCCTTGGGCTGCTATAACAAAATATGACAGATTGGGTGGCAGAAAGACATTTATTTCTCATAGTTCTGGAAGCTGGGAGTCCGAGGTCAAGGTGCTAGGAGGCTCGGGTTCTGAGAAAGGCTCTCGTTATGGGATGCAGACTGCCAGATCCTCACTGTGTCCTCACGCAGTAGACAGGGCACGGACGCTCTCTGGGGCCTCTTGTAGAAGAGCACGAACCCCATTCGTGATGGTTCTACACACACGACGTAATCTCCCCCAAGATCACTTCCTACTTTCATCACGTGGAGGAGAAGGTTTCAGCATATGAATCTGGGGGGAACTTGTCGGCTGCTCCAACATGGCGGTCGAAGTACAAGTCTATGCACTTAAAAGGTTTAGTCCATGGAGCTGCTGGAGTCAAGTGAGAGCCTCATACCAGGTAACCATGGCCAATAGGCTATAGATGAGGAGGCAGAATTCAAGGACCATGAATCCCTCAGCAGGAGCACCAAGAACAGGAGGAAGTGGGCTGGAAGGAGGCAAGAAACAATTGACAAAGGAATTGAAGGGCGGGGACATTTGTGGAGGAGGAATGATCAGACAGAAGAAAGGCCTGGTGTCTCTCAGATTGTCCTTAGGGTTTCCTGGGTTGGGGACACATTTCCTCTCCAAAGAATGGCCCCGTCCCTCTTCTTATTGACAGAGCTGCCATGCCGGAGTGAGGCCCACTCAGAGGCCACCACCCCTGTTTGCACTGCTCTGCCTCTCCATCCCCACACTTGATGGCAATTAGTAGGGCTGCAGCTCAAGTATCTAAGTGTCTTCAAATCTCAGGGAAGAGATGTAGGTGCAGACAGGGTGCAACTGTGTTCCAATAGCCATAGACAAAGTCTCTGGAGTTGTATTCTCAACCTCTGCTTCCTTCTGGCCACTGGCTTCCAGCAGCTGATGGGATGGAGTGGAGGCAGGTCAACCAAACAGATCAGATTTCAGATAGTTAAGGTGAAGTCAGAGTTGAACACTGTCACTGAAATATGGTTCTTCCCCTCCTCCTGGAGGAGACAGAACATGAAAGGAGGGTCTGATGGCTTCTGGCCACTCTAGGTTATGGGTCCTGTGTGGTGTCTGTATGGTACAAACAGGGCTTGCATCTTCTACCCAGAGGAGGGCATTCCCTACTCCTTTCCACCACCATCAGAGACAGCACAGAGATGGCTGGATGCAAGCAGGAACTTCTGTCTTCTTCCTCCCCTTCTGGACCCCACTGGGCTAATTATATTCAGCAGGTTGCCATTTAGGGCCTGCAGTTTGGAAGTAAATCTTGTGACTCACTGTAACTGCAGGTGTAGTCCAGCTGCACTAGACACCCCGGGAGAGCTAATAAAGATGCAGACTTCTGGGCCCTACCCTTGACCCACAGAACGAGAATGGCTGAGGCAGTGGGGCCCAGGAGTCTGCATTTTCAACAAGCCTCCTCACCCAGTCACCACTGCCACTAGTGACACTGATGTACCCCAGAGCTTAAAAATCAACCATCAGTAGGGGCTGTGGTTAAACGCTAGGTGACTAAACTCAGAGCCTGGCTCTGTTCTTAGCGGGTCGTGCAAATAAATTAATTTCCACTCTTGGCCTCAGTTCTCTCATCGGGAAAATGGGCATAAAGGCAGCAAGCCCTCCCTAATGACTATTGTCATGCTCTGATTCTTGGAGACAGGAGGGAGAAGGCAAGGAGATGACACCTATGAAGGCTGAAGAACAGGACCCAGCCTAGACTTGGGGGGTTAGAGGAATGGGGTATAGGAGAAGAATTATCGTGCAGGGGAAGGCCCAGAGAAGGTGGCATCCAGCAGTATCCCTACGGTGAAAGAGCATGGGATGCAGGGACAGCCAACAAAAGGGGAAGGCTAGTACCAGAGATAGTCAAGGACAAGACAGAAACATGGGCAGGAGCCAGACTGCCAAGAGCCTGGTAGACCAAGCAGTGGGGACTCAATCCCATGGCTGGAAGAGAGCCATTGCAGGGCGTTATGCGCTGATGGCAAGTATGTTACATTTCTAGACTGCTCTGCCCTTAGACAAAGGCACCCAGAGTCCTCCCTCAGGGCACCCTTCACCATGTCCCATGCTGGACCTCCCCTGACCCTTCCTGAAAGGTCAAGAGATCTGTGGTGCCAAAGAATATATCATATTGGCACCTGTGCCCCTCTAGATTTTAGCCACCTGGGACTTGAAATTTCCTGCTCCCAAGACCCCAAGCCCACCCTTAGGGTCTGTGCAAGCCTCGTCTCTGGTCTCTCTTCCTCCTCCAGTGAGGCTGCTATGGCGTTCGTCCACAGCCCTGCAGCAGAACACTCGTGGGGGCCCATGCTCTATGGAGCCAGCCATGGGAACATGGCAGGCCTGGGCCTCCCTGGATCCTCTCTCCCAGTGCCCAGCAGTATCAGGGGCAGGAATGTTTCAGACTTGCTCCTTGGCTGCAGTGAGGAGCCTGGATAATGCCTGCAGACCAGATGGCAGCTGTTGCCAAAACGTCCCAGCAAAAAGAAAGTGACTTCTGTCTAAGCGGTGGGAGATCACGGGGAAAGAAGCCACTGATTTGAGGGTTATTTGGAAGGTGGCTGCATACTGTTCTCTGTCTTGCCTTTAACTGTTCCTGGGAACACACCCATCCTTCCACAGGGAAGAGGAGAAGTCACTGGAAACTAGAAGGGGTTGGATGCAGACAGGCCATATCTAGACTATATGGGAAAAAGAAAAGGTAAAAATAAAAAAATTAGTGACTCAGTAAAGTTAACACAGTGTCACCTCACTTGGAAAAGGGCCCTGCTGAGTCCTATTGGTAACACCGACCTGCGGCTTATAGGAAAGGACCATGGGGCAGAGAGGAGTCACTGGAAGCTTTAAGCTGGTATGATATTAAGGCCACACGGAAATTCCATGGCCTTCTCTTTCTCTTGTCAGACCTTAACTGTCAAAGTGGGGGCTGCTTCTGGAGGCAAGGGGAACAGAGACCACACTTCTGCTCAACCCCTCCAGGCCCGATAAGCCCAGGGGAGATGCTTCCACTAGGGAGGTCATGATCTATGACTCATCCCTAGAAAGACATTTTCCATTAGCTTACGACCAGCAGAGAGGAAAGCATGGACCTGTTGATCATATTGGAAACTTCCAGCAATAAAAACCACCTTGGCTGCTGAAGCAATCATTCTCATAAAAGTTGATATTACCTAGCATGAACTACATATCAGACACATCTCAGGTACTCAGTTAATCCTCTGGAGAACATTTTGAGATACAGGTTAAAATTATTTCTCATTTGCCAAGGAAGGACTGAGGGGTGAAACTGTTAGGTAACTTTCCAAAGGTCATGGCTAGGAAAGGCAGGAACTGGGATTATGAACTTAAGAAGTGTGCCCTAGAGGGTAATCCAAGGACCTAAAAATGTTCATCAGCCCTCGGTCTTAATTCTCCATTGACCTTTCCCACAATTCTTTCATAGAAGAGATGATCAAGTCTAACACCATTTCCAACTCTGGGGAACCTAGGGTCTCACAGCCCCCCTGAAGGAGGAGGGGAGAGATGGCAATTTTTCATATGGAAAAACAAGACCTGAGACCAGAATGTAAGTCTCTTTACTAATTTCTGTAAAATGGAAATATCTTCTGTTTTATTTCTGACAGTAGATGATGGATGTAAAAACTTCAACAAACACAGAAGTAAAAACCTATCACACCTTCCAAAGGCCCTCGTATCTATCATAGCCTCTTCCTCAAAATAAATGCTTCAATAGTCCGGTGTGCAGTCTTCAACTGTGATTTGCAGACCCTGATGGTCCTGAAACCTGTTTAGAGAGTCCTCATGTCACAGCTATTTTCATAACAGTACTAGTACATGATTTGCCTTTTCCACTGTGTTGTTTGTGTTGATGCTGCAAAAGTGATAGGAACTAAAATGAGCACCCATCTGTACCAGTAGTCATTGGTAAAGGTATCACCTTCACACAGTTGCAGTCAAGTGAAACTGAATTTTCTAAAGATTGTCCTTGATGAAGCACTGCAGATGATCAACCTTATTAAATATACTACCCTTGAGGACACTTTCTTCCCAATATTCTTTGTGATGGAATGGAAAGTATGCACAAAGCACCTCTTCTGTATATTGATGTATGATGGTTGTCTGAAGGAGAACCATATGTGTGATATTTGAGTTGCCAGCTGAACTAGCCACATTTTTCATGGAATACCAGCCTCCAAAACTGTGAGAAATAAATTTCTGTGGTTTATAGGCCACTTAGTCTATGGTCATTTGCTATAGCAGCTCCAACTAAGACAATATATTAACATGTAAGGAGTTTGTTACTATTTAATAGGCAAATAAATACATTTTAAAACCACATTTGGAAAAATAACTTTGAGTTCTATAGTTTCAAGGGTATAAAGAGTTCTGATGTCAAAGTTTGAGAAAAACTATTCAAACTATTTAATGCATAAACCCACTTTTTAACTTAAAAAGTACTAAAGAAAATCCTTTCCTGTCAAATAGCTTTTATAAAGTGCTTAGAGTGTGCTTACAGATAGTGCTAAGTAGTTTGCATATATCAACTTATTTTACTTTTCACAAAAGAACTTATGTGAGGTACTAGTTCCCCTATTCTACACATGAAGAAACTGACACAGTGAGGTTAAGCTCCTTGCCCAAGGATACTCATTAGGAGATCCAGCAAATTTTGAACCTAGACACTCTCACTCTGAGTCTCATAGTAAGTCAACGGTATGAAAGTTCTAAGATTTCTGAGAATAAATGCACAATGAGGAGTTATAAATGACCAGAGTAATCTATAGGGCTTTGGTTAGGAGTAATTACAATATAATTTGGGATAGGTGATTTATGTACCATGAGTCATTAATCACCATAGGTAACCTGTGGTGCTAATGTGCTGGTTTCGTTTTTGCAAGGGACTTTCTGGTACTGGATGAAACTCAAAGACAAGATAGGACTAGCCTCTGGCCTTACAACTATTTCAAGACGGTTGGTGAAAGCCAGGGATTATCCTGTCAAACTGAGTGATGCCTTTTCTCAGTTCAGTTCAGTTCAGTTGCTCAGTCATGTCTGACTCTTTGCGACCCCATGGACTGTAACACGCCATGCAGGGCCTTTCCTAGCCCAAACCCTATGCCCAAAACTAGCACCTGTCTTGGTATAGGCTCTCCCATGACTCTGGACTTGCCCTTACGTCATTCATCCCAATCTGTCATGATCTATACCTAGTCTGATTGCTCAGCCACCCCATCCCATACCCAGACCATGTGCTCCATGAGCATAGGGACACTGTCTATTTGCACACATCCTCTCTGCTCTGAACCTGGGACAGTGCCTGGCACACAGGAGCTACTAAGGAGATAGTGAGAGCTCTGTACCCAGGTCCTCAGATCCCCTCACTGTTTGCAGATACAGGTGTCCTCTGGTCCCAGCCAACCCATACCTATACCTCTTTGTTGGGGCTGCTGGAGCCAGCTTTGCCTATACCAGTGGGAAGCCAGAAGTGTCTGAACATATATGTCTTCTTGGAGACAGCCCTTAACCCATAACAAAAGGGTGAAGGTGGCAAGTTTAAATACTCTAGCCCTCCCCATTCCCATGAAGACACTTTGAGTATATTCTACTCTCTTTCCAGAGCTCCCGTAACAGGACTGAGCCAAATACACCCTCAATGAGATTTGGCAAAACAGCACACACTAGCCCTGCCCCTTTCCTCCCATCACACTTCCTGCCATCCTCCCTGCTTCCCTTGCAACACTGCCTCATAAATCACTCAACTCCTCGCCTCTGGGTCTGTTTCCGGAGAACTCAATGGCTGGACTGTGCCTCAATCACCTCTACACCACTCCTGCCTCTTCAACACTTCAGATTTGTTGAATGAATGAAGACCAGTGCCTCATTTATAATCCTAGAGCTCAGGGCCAAGATTTAAAGAGTGCAATGGTTAGGAAAGAAGCTATTCCAACAATATTCTCTAGAAGTCCTGATAACTGAGACCTTTGAAGATGTGCTGGAGTTGGTTCAAACCGGCTTGTATGAGCCAATTGTTAAACATCCAAGAATTTTGTAAACTGATTGTTAAACTCTTGGTAGCTTCAAATTGACCATGGTGAGAGTATTTACAGCACAAAAATTGGCACATGCTACAAATCAAGGCTAGTCTCCCTGCCTCCATCCCTCCTCATCCCACTCCCTGAACTCCATCCTGTAGAAACAGTTTCCCACCACAGTACTGGGAAAAAACATTTCAAGGTCCAAATAAAGACCTGTACAGCAATATATATATATATATATATATATATATATATATATATATATATATATATATATATCAGTGAAGTGGTTAAGAATAAGGGTTCTGAAGTCAGAGTGATCTGGGTTCAACTATACTGTCACTTATTGAGTCTGTGATGTAAACCAAGTTAATTTCTATGTCTGTATTTCCACATCTCTAAAACAAATGGTGTTATCAATTTGTCTCGACATAAGCACTTAGCTCAGTTTCTGACATATAGAAATAACTCAATGAAGACTAGCTAATATTAAGTTGGAAGGACCAAGAAATAGAGGATGTGTCAGAATGTGGTCTTGCAGCCCACCGTCATGGTACCACCACGCCAGCAAACTGCTGGATTCAGTGGATTACTCTTTGGGTGTCGGCTGAGCTCTATCAGGTCACCTTGACCCAAAGCTGTGGCTCTTAGTAAACTCAAGATTAATCACTGGTCTCAGATTCATGTGTATCACATAAAAACCTGGTGCCAGATGTCGGCTTGTTCTATAGAGAGCCCAAAGAGGGAATGAGCCCTGACACTTGGCCTCTGTAGCTCTCTTCAAGAAAAGACAACCATTCAAGGCAGATTTGTTAGTGGGGAGCTGTACCCAGGTAGAGCTTCCAAGCTAGCACATTGGTAAAGAATCTGCCTGTCAATGCAGGTGATGCCAGAGTTATGGGTTCACTCCCTGGGTCAGTAAGATCTCCTGGAGTAGGAAATGGCAACCTACTCCAGTATTCTTGCCTGGAAAATTCCACGGACTGAGGATCCCAGGCTACAGTCCATGGGATCCCAAAGAGTTAGACATGACTGAGCATGCATGCATGCATACGTGCCCAGATAGCAGAAATCACATTGTCTCTGAGACCAAGACCCATGCACCGGGTGCATTACAGTAGCATAAAATCATCCCATCAGATCTAGCAGTTATTTTATTAAACATGCAATACATACCCTGAGTCAAATGCAAAGGGTTATATAAAACTCCAGCAATTCCAGGATGGTGCAGCTGGAGCTGTCAGTGCCCTACATGTGTCTCTTTGGAACCAGCTTTCCCATACCTGATGGCTGCCTACCACTGCCACCTGCAGCTGGGGCCAGAGCAATAATAAAAGACAATCATTGACTAAGCTCTTCCTCCTCATTAGATACTGTGAGAAAAGGCAGGGTCACCTTCAGTGGCCATAACAACACTATGTGGTAAGTATTGTTATATTTCATTTTATGGATGAGGAAACTGAAGCTCAGAGGGGTTAAGTCATCTGTCTAAAGACAAACAGCACCGGAAAGTGATGCAGGCAAGGATTGTAACTCAGAGCCTCTATTCCTAATCCATGGCTAACAACATGCCAGGCAGTGAAGGAAGATGAAGATCCATAAATAAAATTCACCCACTCCTACCCTCCATAGACTATAGAGTCCTCATCAATTATTCTGGGGAAGAACATTTCTCTGATTTGTTGTTTTCAAGAAGGTGCGGATACTCATTGTGGAATATTAAAACTCTGTCTCCTCCTTTCTCTAAGCTTCTGCTTTTGAGACACACCCATGCATTCATTTATACTTCCCTGGCAGCTCAGCTGATAAAGAATCCAACTGGAATACAGGAGATTCTGGTTCAATTCCTGGGTTGGGACAACGCCCTGGAGAAGGGATAGGCTACCCACTCCAGTATTCTGGCCTGGAGAATTACATGGAGTAATTACAGTATAAGTCCATGTGGTCACAAAGAGTTGGACATGACTGAGTGACTTTCACTTTTACACATTCATTACAGGTATAGGCAGGAGGAAATGGAACCCACTACGAACAAGACAATGAAAACTCTCCTCTTCTAGTTGCCAGGGACCCAAAAAACAAGTCATCGCACTTTTATTTTCCATGGAAGAAAACTAAAGGTCGTGTGCAACAATCAGTCTGAACATTGGCTGTGAAATTAATACTTTGGCCAAATGTTTCAGTGAAGACGGAAACATTATTTTGTTCTCACTGCTGTGGGCCAACATCTCCCAAAGAAAATACTGCTTAGGATCCATGGAGTTTTCAAATGAAAGCAAAGTTCATTCTGTCCTCTAGTTCCTACACTTTCCCAAATGACTTCAGTCTCCCTGCCACTTCCCTGATAACACCTGTCAGAACTTGCCCTGCTGTGTCTTCCATGGGTGTCAGTGGTTAGCACACTGACCTATGTAAACTGAGTCCTTTATGCCTGATGAATTAAGAAGTCCACTTGCGAAGGTGCTGGTTGCACAGGCTCTCAGCATACAGACTCCTGGAGGAGCTGGGATCCGAGAGCTCTTGGCACTGGCCCAGCTGTCGGGAAGAGAGGCATCGAGATGGCTTGAATTCAACAAGCTGGCTTTGATGACTTGGCTTTCAGCTCTGGACGCTCAGTCCACCAAGCAGAGCCCAGCCAGGTCAGCCCAACCCCAGACTGTCACCCCAGAGGACTGTGAAAGAGCACGTGCATTTAACTACCCACTGAGGACCAGGCATGGAAGACGAAAGTCTTGGTTGCTAGGGCTTTTTTGGTGGGTCTGCTTTGGAATCAGTTCTTCTGGCCTCCAAATTATTAGGGCTCCTCAGGAAACTGCACTGGTCCCAGGCCTTGGAGTCTTCATGTACATTCCTCCCCTGTTAGCTTTTCTGCTTGGGGGTGAGTAAGCGGGGGAGACAGGGAAAGACAGAGAGGGTGAGGCTGCCCCCTTCATGTTGAGTTTCTGGGGCTCCAGCATCAGTGTTAGTGGCTGGGATGGGCCAAGGGAGGCACGAATAAGAGGTTGAAGGGCTGAGAGACCCCAGGGCATCTCCCCAACTTTCCACCTCCAATGGCCAGAATCCAACGGGGCCCAGATTAAGATGAGGGGAATGACGCCAAGTTGTGCAAATGCAAGGTCAGCTCTTAATTTTATTGAAAAATTTGATACTTTGTTCATTAAGAACTGTTTGCATTAATTTTGATATTTTAAAAATATTGCATGTAAACATTTATTTTGATTACTGAGTTTTTGTTGCTTCTGTAGAATCTGTGAGCAAAGCAAGTGTCTTTGTCTTAGCCTAGTTCCAGCCTTGCCTTCCCTCCCCTACACGTGACATATTCATATACATAGAATAATCGAGCCACTGAGTCTAACCCTACTTGATGTTCTGTAAGTTGTTTTTGTTTACTCGACAATATGTGGCTGAGCATTTCTAAGTCAATGATCATAGTTCTACCTTATCCTTTGCATGAAATCATGTGTTATAAAATTTTTTACCACTTTTTCTTGTAGGTCTAGCAGCCTCTGCCAGGGCTCCACCCATGTCCCTAACATTTCCATGGGCTCCAGCCAAATGCCACTACTGGCACATACATCGCTGGGTTGGCAGCCTGGTTCCAGAACTGCAGAATGCTACATGGCCTATGAATGCAGCAGGTGCAAGTGTCAGAGAATTAACATCTGCCTGGAGCAGCTCTCAGCCAGTGACTGGGGAAGTGGATGTATCAATCCCCCAGCTCCCTCACCCAGTAGATGGGGCAACTCTAAGGAGTGCAAGCCACCCTGGGTTTCAGAGCTTTCCCTGTGGAAATAAGCTCCATTGGTACTCAGCTTAACAACACATTTTCTCTATTGGCTGCCTGCTCTTGTCTGTATCACTTCTCCATCCCCTTCCAGGGTTATACACACCCTACACACACACACAGATCTCAAAAATAATTATGCTCAAATCTTTGTCTGTGAATCTGCTTCTGCTAAAATGGGCATTCAGATTATTTCAAATATTTCACTATTTACACATTCATCACCTTTATAGGTTCTAGCATATTAACATGCTCTTTGGGGGCCCATGATCAAAACTAAACAAGGATAAAAGAAGTAGGCTTTTGGTAAAGTAGAGAATGCAGAGACTCAATTAGCATGATAGCATCTCAGAGTGATATCATATAAAGTTACTTTCACTATGGGCTGTGGCATAAAAAATGTTAAGATACACTGTGCTTGCCTACCAGACTGTGGATTAACTTCTGTAATTCCAGTGAATGGCAAATAGTAGATTATCAATAAATATTTGTTGCATGAATAAAAGAAAGAGTAATTGATTAGTGCGTTGAATCTCTGCTAAGCTGAGTATAAGAGACCATGAATCTTTCCTGAGCCGCTGAGCATCTGTGCTTCAAAATTCTCTAACTCTATTGTCAAGACAGAGAACAGTACAATCCTAAGGTTAGCAAGGTGAACTGAGGGCTGCTCTGGAGACATAAAATGCGACTCCTGGCTTGTGAACACATAATCCCTTTCCCCCATCCCTACCCAGACTATAATCCCAACAGAGTTTGAAATTTTGACATTGGCCTCGAGCAACTGCCCACATGCTAACCCATCTGATCACCTCTAAACCATTCACTCTCTCTTCCCTTTGCTTTTCCCCACACTGAAAATTTCTGTTACGCCATGGAGAATAGGCTCTCCTACTCCAGGATCTCCAGCCCTCCTGGGAGCTTGCATCCCAAGAGCCAGCAGGTCCTTTGGGAGGAGCCAAGATGGTGGTCAGCTTTCCACTGTCCTGTCGAAAGTTTTTTATGCTCACCTTGGTTGCTTTTCTCTTCATTTGTTAGGATGTTTACTGTCACATCTGTCTACCCACAGATCTTTGCCCACAAGGACTCCACCCTGGAAAGAAGAATCTAACCTGGTCTCCCACTAAACCACCATCATAGACTATGCACAAAGAACAGCCCTTTCACCTGGAATCCCCAGGGGCTGATGAGGAAGGACAAGATTTATGTCACATGAAGGCTCATTCCCAGCAGCCTAGCTCCTCTCTGTTACCTAAAAGGCGGCTTTTGAGCTTCCCATCAATCATCCATATATCTTCACTACATCACCTTGTAGGACAACTATATAGAGGTAGTAGGCATGCAACAGACCAACCTAAGCATATCAGTAGATGGTAGAAGGACTTCCTATATAACATTTTGATGGCCTCCTGCATCTGGAAATGCTAGAGGTCAAGTCCAACTGCTCAAACATACTTAAGGTCTCTACTTAAGTACTGGTTGCTCATATTCCATTGACTAAAGCAAGTCACAAGGCCAGGTCTCAAGTCAATAGGAAGTATCCTCGTACCTAACGGGGCAGAGAGCTGCTGAGCGAATATTTGTTCAACCGTAACACAATCTAGCACACTACCCCTCCAGCCTCATCTTGAGCTCTCTACCCCTGATTTCCTTCAGTCAGCATGTATCATGATATCTCCAACTTCAGGGCCTTTTCACATGATGTTCTTCTGCCTGGAAGGCTCTTTTCCCTTCCCAATCCTCTATTACTCCTTATGATTCTCCAGATTTAGGTTTCCTTCTTACTTTCTCAGAGAAACCTGCACTAAGCCCCAGGCCAGGTTGGTATCCCTGGTCAAGTCTGCCTTCTGTATCTGGCACCACCCTTAGTCACTGTCCTGCTCAAAACCACTTCATTACTAACACTCTGACATAGTTCCCCATCCCCATGCTTTTGGTCTTACTTTCTCCCCTCTGTCTGTGATCTCCCCCTGCCTTATCTTTATTCATCTGGCTTGTTTTGCTCAGCCTAAACCTCACTGAGCACCAATTTAAAGTAGCTCATTACATGTAGCAGAACACTTACAATTTTTTTAGTCATTCCATTGTTACATTCACATGTATGTTCCAGGGCACATGGTGGAGAACACACTTTAGGGTTACCCCAGCAGTTGGGCAAGGGAGCTAGGGGCATTCGTCCACCACCTTCCACCAGGCATTGGCTCTTGGGGACTTGGGGAGGGGAGTGGTGGTGATATCCTGGAACTTCTGGAATGTCCTATCCCAGGGGCCTGAGCAGCCAGAGAAAGACCTCAGGTGATGATGGCTGAAGGAAACCACTTGGTCACCTGAGGCAGATGTAACCAGGCCACCATCAAGGTCTGTGACAGACTTACTGAATGAATGAACTGAAATCCAGGTAGGGGTGCTGACAGAAGCCAAGAGAGGGATGGTGAGGGGAACGGGGAAAAGATAGAAGAAATGCCGATATGTGCTTTCATGGCCAAGTCTGAAGCAGCTTGCAAGTCTTAGGAAGGAAGGTCCTTCCTAATATCCATCACTTAGCCAGAGGTCTGTCTAGAGTACACATTCAAGACCACTAGTAGTTGTTTGGCAATGTGCTACTCGTTTCTCAAAGGTAATAGCCAAAGCAGACACAGAGCATTGTTGCCTTTAAAAAGGCTTAGAGCATTCTGGAAAGAGATCCACATTTAACAGTGGGAGAACAGGAGAAGAGGAAGTGGTTGTAAAGTCTGGAGGGGAGCCAGGAATCCTGCATCCTTTTTCCCAAGCCCTTGAAGATGTGCAGACATGTCTGGACTAGTCCCTTCTGCCCCAGGTAGCCCCCTGTTGAATTCCAGGTTGAGGATAATCCAGACCTTTTATTCATCCTAAAGTGTTGTTTGGGGCTGTTCTACCACCTCTTAACACCTACGACCAAGAAAGAAAAGAAACAAAGAAAACTCAAAGCAGCCAGCCTCTCTGACTCATGAGCAGCTCAGACGAAGGCTGGTGACTGAACTGATTTATCAGTAAGTGATCTGCTCTGGTCCTGCCCTAGGGGACCAGTGATGATTGGAAGCTGGGTTGGGGCCTCCCACCTCCCATCACCTCTATTTCTATGGTCCTCTCCACTGCGTTCCATCTTCCTGCTGTCTTCAACCAGTGATTAGGCTAAATCCAGACTGACACTCCTAACACTACTTTACCCCAGGCACTGTCTTCTCAGTTGAGGATGCTGGAGGCCCTCTTCCCCGTGGAACCATGTAGCAATGTAGTTAAGGACCCAGGCTCCAGGTCCAGATGGCCTGGAGTCAGATCTTGCCTATGCCATCGGATGGGTACCCCTCAGCCAGTCCCAGTTCCCCTGCACTCCCCTCAGTGAGCCTCTCCCTGTACTGAGGTGGACCTGATGTTTACCTCCTTCATCCCGGTCTTGGTGAGGACATAGAAAGCTGTCCCATTCATGGAGACAAAGCTGTCCTCTCCATTGAGGTCCCTTCCCAAAGAATTTCCTAAGACAATTTTGACTATTAGCAATTTTTCTTTTAGGCACAACTTTAGAACCCTCCCCTCTATGTATCAAATCAATTTGATCAGGAGCACCTGCTTAGAATTCCTGGGGGAGTGGGTGGAGCTAACAAAATACCTGTCTTTAAGCTCCACCCACATGAAGCCCCAACTTTGCTTCTCCCAAAAACCTTATGGGGTAAGCTATATGAATGAACCCCTTTCACAACAGATAAAACTGAGGCTCAGGTTAAAAGGCAAGACCAAGAAGATGTATTTAAATAGTAACAGAGCTTCTCTTCAATCCTGCAGCCTGTACCCTTGTCACAGACTCACCCTGTGGATTCCAGCTAAAAATACAGTGAGTGCACTGCATGGCAGCCCAACTCCAACTTGGGGGTCCTTTGGGGAGGATGATTTTTGTCTCCCCTCTGATTGAGCACAAGAGAGAGCTCCCTAAGCAGTTCTGACAAATCTGCCCTTCAAAGCCAGCCTCTCTCACTACAAGATATTCAGATTTCAGAAACTATGTCCATTTCCATCTGTTTCTCAATTCTTCTGCATTTTGTTTGCAGGGGAACCTTGCTCAAACCTTTTATGCATTCATTTGATGGAAATTTACCAAGCATCTTCTATGTGCCAGGTGCTGGAACTAAGCACTATGAATAAGACAAAGGCTCTGCCTTTATGAAGTTTCTATTAAAAAATCAAAGAGAGTCCAAGTCAGGGGGGCAATAAGTGCTAGTAAATAACATTAGGCAGGGTAAGAAGGATGGAGTGTGTGAGGGTGGAGAGGTGTCAGTTACTTAATTCTAAAAGAGAAAGAACCCATACAAAACGTAACGTTGATACCAGTATCACACTTAAAACATTTAACAAGAATTTCTTAATTCTCTAACAGTATACCAGTTTTCATATCCCTCCACTGTTTTACATATTTTGTTTGCTTGTATGATAGAAACCTAATTTAGAGTCTGATTCAAACAAATCTTCTAGTCTATAGACTCCCCATCCGTTTCCTGTCTTTGTTTTTGTTTCTTGCAGATTTTTGTTAAAATGAGCAGGTCATTTGTCCTATGGAATTTCACAAGGTCTGGATTTTGCTGATTGTATCCCTGTGTTAGCCTTTAACCTGTTGGGAGGTGCCTTTTTCAGTGCGTTGTGGATGTGACAATTGACCAGAGACCTGAGTGAAGAAAGCCAGCAAGTGATTTCTGCAGAAAACTAAGGGTATAAGGGTCTATGTCAGCTTCCATTTTTCCTTAGCTTAACTTCTCTGAGTCTCAGTTTCTGAAAGTCCATTCTTTTTTCATGTAAGTGCCCTTCCTGCTATGACAAGTAACCCAGCTGCCTTCATCAATTCGGCAGTGAAATATTTGTGGTTAAAGAGCTTAGCCTTTAAAACAGGAAACAACCCAAATATCTCTCAACAGAATGAAATGAAACAGAGCAGCATATTCATACAATGGAATATGACTCAGTGATGAAAAATGAAGGGACTCCTAATTCAAGCAGGATACACGTGGGTCAGTCTCAGAAACTTCTTGTTGAGTGAATGCAGCCAGGCACAAAACAGTACATGTAAAACAATGCCATTTATGAAGTTCAAGAATAGGTATAACTAATCTATGGCAATAGACATCAGAACAGTACTTTCTTTGGGGGTGATGACTAAAAAGAGGCATTAGAGAACTTTCTGGAATGATGGAGATGTTCCCTATCTTGACCTGGGTGGTGGTTGCATAGATGTACAGGGACATAACTCATCATGCTCAGTTAAAATGTATGTAACTTCTTGTATGTAAATCATACTTAGAAAAATTAAAAATGAAAAAGCAGGTGAACTATGGATTCTGGTAGACACAGGCCCTAGTTAATTGTTTATTAACCTTTATCAATTCTCCTAACTTCTTAAGACCTTAGTTTCTTCAGCTTAAAATGGGACTCATACAATCCACTCATACAATTCTTTCGTATTGCTGCCAAGCAGTTAGCACAGAGTCTGACATAGAGGAAGACCTGAAAAAATAAGCTGTGTCATTCTAGTATCCCTCCCTCAATCCTTGGGAAACTCAGGATGACCCCACAAACCAGCAGACTCCGGTGCATCTCAGTTCTATGCCACCTCTATTAGGCTCACTGAAAGACTGAGATTTGGAACATGTTCATTAATGCTATGGGCATGACTTCCCAGTGCTATGCATTTAACATGTTGCTTTTATTTGATCTAATTGCAGCCACACTGTGGTTCATCACAAAATTTTATGGCAAGCTTGAAGAAGTCATTGGGTCCCTCCTATGTGTTGGGTAGCATGGCTGCCAGTACCTATCAGGCCTCCCAGAGCTGGAGTTTGCTGAAAAAAAATCCTTTTAATCTGCAATTTTTTCTCTTGAGAACAGTCTTGGAAATGTTGTTGCCAAACACTTGCAATCATTCATTAATTCATCAAAAAAATCACAGCGTTTTGGGAAGTGTCATTGCAAAACAGACTTCTTTCTATCCATCTCCTTTCTTTGCTTTTGATCCCTGAAGTTTTTGTTGAAGCAAAAGATTATTTGTCATGCCTGGATCCACAGTATGGAGTTTACTGCCCCCATCTCTACTCGGCTGAGTTCCCATTTTCCTTTAGGTTTATAGCTCCCTTGATGACATCATGGTCCAATTCCGGAACTTTTCAGTTACGTCTGGTTACCAGAACAGTTCATTCCAAGGTATAATACTTAGTATTTTTGTTCAACATTTTAAAAATTGAGTAAGTGTATTGAAGTATAAAAGACATACAGAAAAGTACACAGATCACAGATGTACAGCTCAATGAATTTACATAAAATGAACACATCAGTGTTAACTCTATTCAGATCAAGAAACGAAACAAGACCAAAATCTTAGAAACCTTTTTGTGCCCCTTTGCTATAATTCACTACTCTACACCCGATAGCCACTATCTTAACTTCCAGAACCATTGCTTGATTTTGCTGCTTTTGGAATTTCACGTGAATGGAATCCAGTGGTGTGTATATATTCATGCATCTGGCTTTACCCACTCAACATTTTGTTTATATTGCTGTGTGTTGTTATAGTTTGTTCACTCTCATTCCACTAAAGGTTCTACTACACTTAAATTTTCTACTCTTCTCATTCTTCATTTAAAAAATTTACCCTGAAGCACAATTCAGAGATTAAAGGCAGGCCAGTACTGTGGCCCCCAGCTGCTTAAAGTTGGGAATGCATGGGGTCTTCTTTTAAGACCATCTCAATCCCATTTACAATAGCATTAAAAGATACTCAGGAATAAATTTCACCAAGGAGGTGAAAGATCTCTACACTACAAGTTATAAAAAACTTAAGAAAGCAATTGAAAGTGACTCAAATAAATGGAATGATATCTCTGTTCAAGAACTGGAAGAATTAGTATTTCTAAAATGTCCATACTACCCCAAGCCATCTGTAGATTTAATACAATCCTTATGAGAGTCCAATGATTTTTTTTTTTTTTTACAAAATAGAAAAAAACAATCCTGAAGTTTGTATGGAACCACAACAGACTAGGAATAGCCAAAGAAATCCTAAGAAGAACAAAGCTAGAGCCATTACATGTCCTGGTTTTTAACTATATTACAAAGCTACTATAATCAAAAGAGTATGGTACTGGCATAAAAACAGACATATAGTTCAATAGAACAGAATCAAGAGCCCAAACATAATCTCGTATATTTATGGACAATTAATATTTGACAAGGAAACTAAGAAAAAACAACGGAGAAAAAACAGTCTTCATTCCCAGCATAAATTCGGGGAAAGTCAAATATTCACATGCAAAAGAGTGACACTAAATCCCTTTAAAGCACTCACAAAAATTATCTTAAAACGAATTAAAGATTTAAAAGTAAAACCCAAAACTGTAAAACTCCTAAAATAAAGCATAGGAAAAAAAAGCTTCCTGACATGGGTCTTGTCAATGATTTTTTTGGATATGACACCTAAAGCACAAGCAACAAAAAATAAACAAGTGAGGGGCTTCCCTGGTGGCTCAGTGGTAAAGAATCCTTCTGCTAATGCAGGAGACATGGGTGGGATCCCTGATGTGGGAGGATCCCACATGCCATGGAGCAACTAAACCCAGGTGCCACAACTACTGAACCTGTGCTCTAGGGCCTGGGAGCAGCAACTACTGAAGCCCAAGCACCCTAGAGCGTGCACTCTGCAACAAGAGAAGCCACAATGAGAACGCTGCGCACCACAGCTAGAGAGTAGCCCCCGCCCGCAACAGCTAGAGAAAAGCCCACGTGCAGCAATGAAGACTCCGAACAGCAAAAATAAATAAAATTAATTACACAAATAAATAAACACGGAGGGGGCACATCTAACTGAAACACTGCCGCACAGCAAAAGAAACCACCGACAAAATGAAACGGCAATCTATACAATGGGAGAAAATACTTGCTAGTCACAGACCTAACAAACGGTTATTACACAAGATATATAAAGAACTCTAACAACGCAACTGCAAAAATATAAGTAATCCAATTTAAGAATGGAAATATAGATGAACCTTGAGGGCATTGAGAAATAAGTCAAACAGAGACGAATACAGTGTGATCTCATTTACATGTGAAATCTAAATATATATAATTGAATCACTTTACTGTACAACTGACACTAACACAATACTGTAAAAAACAAAAACTTCAATGTAAAAAAATACTTATAAGAAACACAGATCAAATTTATGATTTCTAGCATCACGAGGTGGGGAATAGGGCTGGAAGAACTGACTGAAAAGTGGTTAAACTTACAGTTATAAGATAAATAAGTCCTGGGGATATAATATACATCGTGTCTATAGCTAACAGTACTATAGCTAAAATATACAAAATTTTATATATTTGAAAATTGCTAAAAGAGTCCATCTTAAAAGTTCCCAACACAAGCCAAAAAAAATGTAATGATGTGAAAGGATGGATGTTAACAGCTTATTGTGCTGACCATTTTCACAGTACAAGCATGAAAAATCCTTATGTTGTATATTTGACTTATGTTTTATGTCAACTGTATCTCAATAAAATTGCAAAGAATAGCAAGAGACGACCTCATCCCCACCGTCTTAGGTGTGGGCTTCTTCAGGGTTGAAGCCTGAGAGAGGGAGGGAGGAGGCAGTGGTCTCCTTACCTGCATGTCTACATGTTATTGCTGGCAGAGCATCCCTGGCATTGCTGGTTCCTGGTGGCGCCATGTGATGCTGGTCATCTCTGCTGTCACAGTGATCACCACAAAGGTGACTGTGTTGAGCTTTCCCCCGTCCCTCTCCAATGAGAATAATTTCTCCCAGAGGGGTAGCTATGTCTCTTTCTGGCACCAACAGCAATGCAAGGTGACCATGACTTTTCCATGTTGGACATCCTGTTGTGGGAGCCACTGGCCTCCTGGACAAGCCCTACAGCTCCTCCTCAGACTCTGACCTCCATGCTTTTCCATGCAGAGCTGCAAGAAGAGGTGGTGTCCTCACCTTCCAACTTCAGTGAGGAAGAGAGCTTGTCCTGGAGTTGCCCCATCTTTGTCCAACCACTGTACACCATGGCCCCTTCAAGCTCTGCTGTCATGGGCAATCTCTAGACCAGAAGCAGCCACAAGGCTCCTCGCTCAAGTTCACCCCGAAACTTCTCAGCACTCTTCTGTCTAGTGGCTCCATTAGAGGTGCCTATTAGCTTTGGCAGTTCGGCAAACAAGCTCTGCTCCTTGGAGGCTTTGCTAATAATCACAGATGGGAGAAGAGGAGAAGCCTTCACTGTTACTATTTTAGTACACACAATTGCCAATTGCTGGCACCTGAATCCCTTTGCCTGCAGGTTTTCTGTGACTACTGGAGCCCACTTGCCCAAGCCTGCAGCAGGCTGAAATTGACAAGGAATTAACACTCCAGGATCAGCTCCTTAATCAATGGCTATCCAGAGCTGGGGAGTAAATACCCCAGCCTCTTATCTGGAATCTCTGAGGGCATGTTTTCCACTGATATTTCACTATAAAGACACCCTTTAAGGGGCTGCCTTCCCTACCCCCTTCCTTTCCCACCCCCCATCCAGGGTTTCCTAGAGTTCCCTACAAATAAACTACTTGCAATAACAGTCTTGTTTTCAGGGCGGAGGGTGCGGGGTGGGGGGGGGGGGGGGGGGGGGGGGGGGGGGGTGGTTCAAGGCAAACTCAAGCTAAGACAACCCAGAATTCTCTTGCAATCCCCCTTGCTTGGCTTCAGAAAGGGGAAAGAAAGCTCCGGAAGTCTTCTAGTGAGGATAGAATAGCTTTTAAAGAAGGAGGAGGAGGAAAAGGAAAAAAAAAATGAGTTTCCCCCACTTACAGTCTTTTGTTACTTCTTTCCTAGGCTGGTCCTAATGTCCAGTCTTTTAGGCTTCTCTAAGCCACCAAGGATTCACATTCTCATTTTTCTTCATCTTCCACCAGGGACCACTCAGTGGAGCTTAGAATATTCTTGCTTCCCCTTCCCAGTCCTGGATGGCTGCCTCCTAAAAACAGAACAGTTCTTGGCACCCCTAGCAAAGCAAGGGCCTACAAATCGCTCCACTAATGGTCTCCGCTGGGATTTCAGAGACAGACTTCCATTGTAAGATTTCTGGGTCAGAAAATTCTGCCAAACTCCCAAATATCCCTCCTGTTGTAAAGCAGGAGAGACCACAATTCTAAATACTCAGGTTTCAAGTTCATATCTGCCTCTACCAGGTCCTCTTGGAAACAGTGAGGTTCACTGATTTGGCACAATTTCAACATGATTTGATTTGCAGGTGGCTGGGGCTACAGCAGGGGTCCCCAACCTCCGGGCCATGGACCGGTACCTCCTGTCAAATCAACAGCATTAGGTTAGAAATAAAGTGCACAGTAAATGCACTTGAGTCATCCCCAAACCATCCCCCCTCCCTCCCCAGTCCATGGAAAGAGTGTCTTTCATGAAAATGGTCCCTGGTGCCAAAAAGGTTGTGGTTTACTGGGGGTACAGCATTAGGCAGAACCCTCCTCTGCATTCTTGATAGAGGGTCTGAGGTTGAGCATCTGGAGTTCAAGGATCCCTGAATACTGCTGGCAAAACTGCCTATGTATTTGTTCACCTGCATTCTCAGTAGGTTCATAGCTTCCCAAAACTCAAAGTGGCCTAGGACCCTGTATGTTCATTACTCCCTGTTGGAAGGAGAGTTGATTAGGCAAAAAATTAGTATTTTTTTCTGGCTTCCAGTGTTTCTAGACCAGCTTTACCAAGTAGATACCTGTAACCCAATTGTGTCCAATTGACCTTGTGGCTGGGTTCTACATCATCAGTTCAGTTCAGTTCAGTGACTCAGTCATGTCCGACTCTTTGCGACCCCATGGACCACAGCAGGCCAGGCCTCCCTGTCCATCACCAATTCATGGAGTTTACCCAAACTCATGTCCATTGAGTTGGTGGTGCCATCCAATCATCTCATCCTCTGTCATCCCCTTCTCCTCCTGCTTTCAGCATTAGGGTCTGCCTTTCCCAGCATCAGGGTATTTTCAAATGGGTCAGCTATTTGCATCAGGTGGCCAAAGTATTGGAGTTTCACCTTCAGCATCAGTCCTTCCAATGTACACCCAGGGCTGATCTCCTTTAGGATGGACTGGTTGGATCTCCTTGCAGTTCAAGGGACTCTCAAGAGTCTTCTCCAACACCACAGTTCAAAAGCATCAATTCTTCAGTGCTTAGCTTTCTTTATAGTCCAACTCTCACATCCATACATGACTACTGGAAAAACCATAGCACTGACTAGACGGACCTTTGTTGGCAAAGTAATGTCTCTGCTTTTTAATATGCTTTCTAGGTTGGTCATAACTTTCCTTCCAAGGAGTAAGCGCCTTTTAATTTCATGGCTGCAATTACCATCTGCAGTGACTTAGGAGCCCAGAAAAATAAAGTTGGCCACTGTTTCCACTGTTTCCCCAAATATTTGCCATGAAGTGATGGGACCGGATGCCATGATCTTAGTTTCCTGAATGTTGAGCTTTAAGCCAACTTCTTTATTTTCCTCTTTCACTTTCATCAAGAGGCTCTGTAGTTCTTCACTTTCTGCCATAAAGGTGGAGTCATCTGCATATCTGAGGTTATTGATATTTCTCCTGGCAATCTTGATTCCAGCTTGTCCTTCCTCCAGCCAAGCATTTCTCATGATGTACTCTGCATATAAGTCAAATAAGCAGGGTGACAATATACAGCCTTGACATGCACATTAAATATATACAAATATCTTGTTGGGATCTGGACTGGTTGTGACAAAACAGTCATTAGGTTAGTTCCCAGGAGTGGCATTAGAGGGAGGTAAGAAGACCTTCCCTCCTAACTTAACCCATTTCTACAGTTTGAAGTTTCAAAATAGCAGTGTTTTAGGGCTTTAGTAATTTTAGACAAACCAGGAAAATAAGTAGAATAATAAACCATATTACGTGTCAAAGGGCCTGCAAAAAAAATATTAAAAGAAAACAGATTGTCACGGATTTCTTCTTGTGGTCAGATGCAAATAGTGAAAATTGAGACATGTGTGGAGGATTTTTTGCCCCTGATTTCAAAGCACCCTCACTCAGGCTGTTTCTCTCTGAGAATGAACACAGCATGGCCACCCACCTCTGATTCATCCAGTGTAAGGTTTCCTTTTCCAGCACATTTAAGTCAGCCTTCCCCTAGAACATAGAGCAAGGGGCTGGATGCTGGTTTTCCCCTTCTCTCCCCTAAAACAGTGTTGGATAAAGATGACACTCAGTCCTGCTCTGCACGGAAGGTCAAGGAGAGGACAGGCAGAATGGGCCAAAATCAGCAAACTTCCAACGTCTGGCCAGTTGGTACACCTGGCCAGGCTTTTAGCTGTTAGTGAAGAAGTCCACCAATTAGACTCCTTTTTTTCCAGACTCTAAACTTTCTCATTAGTAAAATACATCCACCCATCTTATCCAGCTTTTTCAGAGAAACATTTTTTAAAATCCAAGCAGAACAGAAGATAATTCCAAGCCGAGCAGAAAAGCATAACTTCACTCTCTTCCTGCCTGGCATCCTCTGCATTTCCCTAGTACCTGACATAACCTGCCCTAGACCAGTCCTCCATCTTCTGTACCATTTCCATCATTCTTGGGTCCAGACGGCAGGAGACAGACCAACCCTACTGCCCAAGATCTGGTTACCAAGACCTCAGAGAACTTTGAGCCTGCTGGCAACACCCCAGACACCCCAGGGCAGAGATTCTCACTTTGGGGTGACTTGTAACCCAGGAGATGTCTGGAGATATTTTCGATGTCACATTGTTAGGGGGGAACATTGGCATCTGCCAAAGCCTTTTACTGTGTGGATCACAATAAACTGTGGACAATTCTTCAAAAGATGGGAATACCAGACCACCTGACCTGCCTCTTGAGAAATCTGTATGCAGGTCAGGAAGCAACATTTAGAACTGGACATGGAACAACAGACTGGTTCCAAATAGGAAAGGAGTACATCAAGGCTGTATATTGTCACCCTGCTTATTTAACTTATATGCAGAGTACATCATGAGAAATGCTTGGCTGGATGAAGGACAAGCTGGAATCAAGATTGCCAGGAGAAATATCAATAACCTCAGATATGCAGATGACACCACCTTTATGGCAGAAAGTGAAGAAGAACTACAGAGCCTCTTGATGAAAGTGAAAGAGGAAAATGAAGAAGTTGGCTTAAAGCTCAACATTCAGGAAACTAAGATCATGGCATCCGGTCCCATCACTTCATGGCAAATATTTGGGGAAACAGTGGAAACAGTGGCCGACTTTATTTTTCTGGGCTCCAAAATCACTGCAGATGGTGATTGCAGCCATGAAATTAAAAGATGCTTGCTCCTTGGAAGGAAAGTTATGATCAACTTAGACAGCATATTAAAAAGCAGAGACATTACTTTGCCAACAAAGGTCTGTCTAGTCAAGGCTGTGGTTTTTCCAGTGGTCATGTATGGATGTGAGAGTTGGATTATAAAGAAAGCTGAGCACCAAAGAATTGATGCTTTTGAACTGTGGTGTTGGAAAAGACTCTTGAGAGTCCCTGCAAGGAGATCCAACCAGTCCATCCTAAAGGAGATCAGCCCTGGGTGTTCATTGGAAGGACTGATGCTGAAGGTGAAACTCCAATACTTTGGCCACCTGATGCGAAGAGCTGACTCATTGGAAAAGACCCTGATGCTGGGAAAGATTGAGGGCAGGAGGAGAAGGGGATGACAGAAGATGAGATGGCTGGATGACATCACCAACTCGATGGACATAGGTTTGGGTGGACTCCGGGAGTTGATGGACAGGGAGGCCTGGCATGCTGCAGTTCATGGGGTCGCAAAGAGTCGGACGCGACTGAGCTACTGAACTGAACTGATGGGCATCTGGTTAATGTAGGCCAGGGATGATGCTAAACATCCCATAATGCACAGGACAGTTCCTCCAAAACCAGAATAATCTGGCCGCAAATATCTGTAGTGCTGAGGTTGAGAAACCCTGCCCTAGAGTCTTGCTACACAAAGGACTGTCCACGGACCAGCAGCATCGACATCCCTTGGGATGTATCTCATGTGAGGATAGGCTAGTGTGAGGGTCAGCAAACTCGTTAAAGAGGCAGATAGTAAATACTGCAGGTTTTGAGAGACAGACAATCTCAGCTATAACTATTCAAGTGTAACTACTCAGCTAGGCATTTGTAGCATGGAAGCAGTCCACACCCCACAGAAGTGCCTTCCACTTTGCTCACATTTTATTGGCCAAAACAAGCCACATGCTATGCATAATTTCAAGCGGGAGGGGATCTGTGCCCAGGAAGACAACAATTCCTAATGACTACCCAGATCCTCCTTCTCGGAAATCCTAGCCCTGTGCCTGTCTATCATTCCATCAGGGATTTAAATAGACTTTGGCAGAGTTACAACCTAAGTTTGGCCTGGATCATTTAGTGATGACCTCATACCCTCCTCACACTTTTCTAAGGAAAAACAGCACAAACATTCATGGACTTGAATGCCTGCTCTGTGCCAGGCACTGAGCACTTAACATACCTCATACCTTTCCACCCTCAAAAGAGTTTCAGGAGGTGGGTGTCACCTGACTTTTCCAGATGGAGAAACAGAGAGGGGATGTGGCTTATCCAAGTCCAGCTGGTAGCTGATAGGGTTAGGACTCAAACTCAGGTCTGATCTCAAAGCCCACACATTTTAATATATTCATGACCAGATATTTTTTGTAAACCTACTGGATGCCAGACATTGTATATACTTTTGTGTTTTTGATCCCCACAATAACCCTATGAAGTATCATTAACCCCATTTTATTGATAAAAAGAAGGCGGGCAGGAAGTTATATAATAAGTCCAAGGTCACATATTCACTAATGGAACCAAAATTCTAAACCAGATCAATTGACTTCTAATAAATTATATTACTAGGACATCAGTTCTGTAACCGAGGTCCTAGGGCCCTGCTCGTATTTCCTTAGACTTTATGATGTTACGGTCATCAGCTAACTTCAAGCTATTAGGACCTGCATCCCTTTGCCTAACGCTTTTCTCAGAAGCCACACAAGGGAGGCTGCTCTGTCTGTGCTCATAGAAGCTCACCAAAGCCAGGAAATAACCACCACAGGACCAGCTTCCCTCCCCACCCAGCTCTCAACCAAACACTACTGCAGTGAGTGTACCCCAGCTCCTTTGCCTCCTAGGTGCAATAACTCTGGGGCTCCAGTTACCAGAGCCCCCAGGGGCTACAGCTCCAGTCAGCCCAGTAGCAGCTGACTTGATCATGCATCTTTTAATGGCTGCCACCTCAGGGGGTCAGATTCAATAAAAATTATAGGACCCCCAGTTAAATTTGAACTTCAGATAAAACTGATTTTTTTAGTATCAGTATGCCGCAGGTAATATTTGAGACATACCCTAAAAAAAAAAAAAAATCCTTATCTAAAAAATATTGTATACATGCTTATACTTTAAAAATTACTTATCTGAAGTTCCCATTTAACTAGGATCCTGCGCTTTATCCAACAATCCTCCTGTCACCCTTTCCAGTGTCTTAGGGCCCCTTCCCCGTTTGCGTTGCCACACACATGCATTTGGACCAATTGCACTTGCATTTGGTCTCAGAGTCTGTGCTGGGGGACCTCAAACTGAGATGGAGGCTGCCATAATGAGAAAGAAAATACATCAGTCCACAGCAGAGGTTTTACTAGTGTTTTAAGGTCCTTCTGGATTCCTTGGGAGCCAGGACAATGGGGCCTTCCGCCATCCTCTACAAGAACCATTTGAATATAGCTTATACAGTTGACCCTTGAACAACACAGGTTTGAACTGCCTGGGTCTACCTATATGCAGATTCTTTTCAACTACAAATACTACAGCACTGCCAGACCCAAGACTGGTTGAATTCTAAGACACAGAACCACAGATAGAGAGAAACCACCCATAGGGAGGGCTCACGATAAACTATAGGTAGATTTTCCACTTTGCAGAGGATTGGCAACCCTCACCACCATGTTGCTCAAGGTCCCTGTACAGAGGAGAGAAACCTTTCCTTCTACATCACCAATGCAACCACAACTTGATGCTTCCCATGGGAAGTAGCCCTTTATCCCATCTTTGTATGCTCTGCCCATAGCACTGAGGGATGCAGAAATTTCTAAACACCTTGTTATCTGGGATTCCCTCCATTGCATTCAGCATCGATCAGACAGAGAAATATTCAGGATTACGTGGACCAGATTCTATTGTCACTGAACGGCCATTCCACCCTTCCTTGCTAACATACCTTCAAAGCAGTCAAATCCTTCAGAGGAAACCCAAGCCATCCCCAGAGTGTGGCTCATTTTCAGTTGAAGGCAACCGTGGCATCTCCATTATCATTACCAATAAATGGTTTAGAATGGATATGAGTTGCAGCATCATCCAGGAGAACAGGAAAGGGCATGTGGGAAACACATCTTTGCTTAGGAAATGAGACATGTGTAGTACATGCTGGCTGTGCCACCCAGGCCCCCCTTCAGGACAGAAGCCTCACTCCTGCACCTTCCAAGAGGTCTATGGCCAAGGTTCAGCAACCTTAACCTCCAGCGACAAGTCCACATAGAGGTGCAGTGTCTTGCCTCAACTTGGGAAACTCTGAGGATCCAACCACCACCAGGGTGCCCTGTGGGGTCAGCTTAGGCCTCTGCTGCTCAATTTCTCAGCTGGGCAGTCCTGCCCATCACTCCTGCCTATCAGGGCCTGTTCCTGAGAGCAATCACTCATAAGCCCATGTATGCAAATTTCCATCTCAGGAACTGCTGTAAGACAACGTAGTAGAAGCAAGTTCCATTTTCACTAGAAGATGTTGCTTTCTGCACATAGAACTACAGAGCCCCGAGATGACCCAAAAAAGAACCTATGTAAGAAGACAAATCAACAATCTGAGGGTGAGGGAGCAAAAAGATGGTAAGAACCTGCATCTTTAATAATGTCTTGGAGCCACTATATTAAGCAACTCTACAACTGCCCTACATCTTGGCTTCTGAATATGCCAGCTAGTAAATATTCCTTGTCAATCTGTACTGTATATTTGAAAGATGCTAAGAAAGTAGATCTTAAACATTTTTATCATGAGAAAAAACATCTTGGCTTCTGAATATGCCAGCTAGTAAATATTCCTTGTCAATACTGTACTGTATATTTGAAAGATGCTAAGAAAGTAGATCTTAAACATTTTTATCATGAGAAAAAACATAACTATGTGTAGTGATGGATGGTAACTGAACTTACTCTGGCAATCATTTCACAATATACACAAATAGTAAGTCATTATGTTACACACCTAAAATTAACACAATGTTATATGCCAATTATGTTTCAATTTAAAACAATTTTAATAGAATATTCCTTGTTGATAAAGCCTCTTATAGTTGGGTCTTGTAACTCACAGCCAAAATCATCTGAAATCATATACAGCCTGGGAGTAATATGCAAAGGGAAGTACTCCAAAACAAAGAAGAAATGGTGCTGAGAAACAGTGTGGGTTCCAGAAATCCAGCACTTAGGTGACCAGCCAGGACACTCCTCCACTTCAGGTAAAGTCCTCTATCCTAAACCCACTGTGACGTCTTCTCTTCTTTTTGTGCCACTGTTGCCCAGTAAAGTCATAGACTAAGAAGTAGAGGGTGTCTGTACACAATTCCTGTGCATGTTCCCAAGAAAGAAGGAAGTTCCAGACAGTCCTTTGACACCTTATAATTCATCTACCAACTATGCCTCAATTTTGCTTTCCTTCTTTTTCTTGTTATTTAGAAAAATGGAGCAGAGAAACATGTCAGGCCAGGAAAGGCTAAATCATCCCAAGTGATGTCTACCTCATAAATACTATGAAATACTATGAGACGCTCAAAAAATATTTATACAGTTTTGCCCCCTTCTGATAAAATAAACTACTCAGCTGCATCCCAACCGTGAGACATGTTAGTGACTACCTCTAGAAAGTCAGAGGTGCCTTTCGCAAACGAGTTGCTGTCTCTGAGCTAAATATCAGACAACCTGCACATTAAGTAGCTGTCATGAAATATATGTTCGTGTCACCCCCAAATCCATATGTGAAGCTTAAATTCTCAAGGTGATCGTTTTTGGACAGTGAGCCTCTGGGAGGTAATCAGATCATGAGGGTGGAGCCCTTGTAATAAGATTGGTGCCCTTAAAGGAAAAGACTTGACAGAACTTGCTTTAATCTCTCTCTCTTCTGTCTCTCATATTCATATGAGGATGAGCAAGAAGGCAACTGTCTATGAGCTAGAAAGTGGGGCCTTAACAGACATCAGAACTGCTGGCATCTTAATCCTGGACTTTTCAGCCCCTGAAACCATGAGAAATAAAAGTTTTGTTTGAGCCAGACTGTGTATGATATTTTTGCTGCAACAGCCCAAACTGACAATGACAATAGCCAAACACACAGCTCAAGCCTGTGGTTTCTCCTGTTTGAGTCCATCACCACATATAGTTATATTTTATCCACCAACTATATAGATTTTCTGTTTTATCTTTGTGGCCTCATGGACTGCAGCACACCAGGTTTCCTTGTCCTTCACTACCTCCCTGAGCTTGCTGAAACTCATGTCCATTGAGTCGATGATGCCATCCAACCATCTCATCCTCTGTCACCCCCTTCTCCTCTTGCCCCCAGTCTTTCCAAGCATCAAAGTCTTTTTCAATGAGTCAGATCTTCACATCTGGACACAACTTAGCAACTAAACAACAACAACAAATATAGACAGTTAAGATCAAGGATCTGGAACCAAAAACCTTGGGTTAAGTCCTAGACCTGGGTAAGTTATTTAATTCTTGTCAACTTATTTCAACATCTATAAAATGGGAGAATTAATAGCACCAGTCAGCTTAGGCTAAATTATGATGCAGTAACAAACAACTTCCAAATCACACTGGCTTGTGACAATAAGTTTATGGCTTGCTAGACTGACATGTCCATCTTTGGATGGACATGGCTTGGCTTCATGGGATCTTTATTCTGTGATGCAGGCTACAGCCTGCATTTGGGACACTGTCAATCTTGTGGTGGAGGAAAAGAGACCCTGGCAGAACCACATAATGACTGTGAAAGCTTCTGCTTAGAAGTCATGCTGCTGCTGTTGCTGCTAAGTCACTTCATTCGTGTCCGACTCTGTATGACCCCAGATGGCAGCCCACCAGGCTCCCCCATTGCTGGGATTCTCCAGGCAAGAACACTGGAGTGGGTTGCCATTGCCTTCTCCTGAAGTCATGCTATACAACCGCAAACTTGACACATAGCCAAGACTGAAACAATAGGGTAGAAATTTAAATTATCCCGTGGGGAGGAGGGGCCAATGTTTTGAATAATAATACAATCTACTAAACAAACATACACAACTCTTATAGGGATCAAAGGTTGGGGCACATCAAAGTATTTGAAAAGTTAGCTATCATAAATATTAGGGTCACCATTTTAAGTTCTAAGTTACTTAGGACAAGAAAGTTTTTAAAAGGGGCTCTCCTATTCAGTAATCACTTAGATTAAGCCTTTGGAAGTTCTAACTCTATTTAGAGAGTATGAGGACTATTAGATACAGTGAATATGTGAGCAAGTAAATAAAGTTGATTCAACTGTAAAATGGGAATAGAAGTCATCTCTACCTCGTATGGATGCTAGGAAGATGAAATGAGAAAATCCAGACAGTGGTCCATGAAAGATGACTGCAAATTCTTGGTGAATTTTCCCATTGAAAGTGCAGTCTAATTTCCTTCACCTTCAATCAGCTGATTTTCATTACCCACAGAATATGGAGGAAGTTTCATGCATTCTGAAGCCAAGTCATGAGAAGCCTTGCAGATTTACCCAGCCCTCTTAGAACACTTGTTCTTGGAGCCCTGAGCTGCCACATAAGGAGGAAAGGTGTCCAGCTGAACCCTGTTTTCCCTGGCCCGAGTGTCAGATATTTGAGGAAAGCCATCTTGAAGCCATGTAGAGCATAAGACCCACCCAGCTAGTTAGTTAGTTCAGTCGCTCAGTCGTGTCCGACTCTTTGCGACCCCATGAACTGCAGCACGCCAGGCCTCCCTGTCCATCACAAACTCCCTGAGTTTACTCAAACTCATGCCCATCGAGTCGGTGATGCCATCCAGCCATCTCATTCTCTGTCGTCCCCTTCTCCTCCCACCCCCAATCCCTCCCAGCATCAGGGTCTTTTCCAATGAGTCAGCTCTTCGCATCAGGTGGCCAAAGCATTGGAGTTTCAGCTTCAGCATCAGTCCTTCCAACGAACACCCAGGACTGATCTCCTTCAGGATGGACTGGCTGGATCTCCTTGTGGTCCAAGGGACTCTCAAGAGTCTTCTCCAACACCACAGTTCAAAAGCATCAATTTTTCAGTGCTCAGCTTTCTTCACAGTCCAACTCTCACATCCATACATGACCACTGGAAAAACCATAGCCTTGACCAGACGGACCCAGTTAAGTGCTGCCTAAATTCCTGGCCCACAAAATCATCAGACAATAAAATAGTTGTTTGAGCCAGTAAGTATTAGGGTAGTTTGCAATCCAACAATATATAACCAGAACACATACAAGCCTACAGCACTGTATCTGACTCACAGTTGATTCAGAAAATATTCTACTATCATTAGATTGTGGTAAACTCTCAATTCATTTTTCCCATTGAGTTTGGAACCCTGTGACTTAGAACTGAGGAAAGGAGGTAAAGACACATCTTGAGTCAAATGTTTCATAAGGCGTTTCCTCGACTTCCCCTAAATGTAAAGAAAAGAGGAGGAATATCCCTAAGGTCCATAAAGGGAGTTTTAAATATGTAAGACTCCTAAACTGAGGAATATCAGAAATCTTATGACTTCCCTTAGGTATGCTTATGTCTAAACCTTTGAAGGAAGTAAAAATTCAACATTTTTAATTCCCGTAAAACTTCAGGTAAAATTGCGACATGGACATGATAACCTGTGTTGACCTGGTGGGAACACATGCCCTTTGGCAACCACCATGAACCTTCAGGAGACTGTGTACATCAGTTGGAGAAATACCGCTGTAGAGTGTAGAGTTGGAAAATTGCCCTATTCAAGAATAACTAAGCAGATAATGCCTGGGTTGGCACCATTCCTTTTACTGTCAATCTGTTCTCTTAATGTGAGGAACTGGCCATCTGAGATGGAGGTTGAGACAACAATGCCATGAGTTCACCAAATTCTACCACCTTTTCACTTGGGAATTAAAGCTAGAGTATATTTTCCAGTGTCTCCTGTAGAGATGTTATAGGAAAGGGGGCCCCCTCCAGTGCCCCAAGAGTGGGCTCTTTTCTAACACTCGGAAAAGCATTGTCCAAGGAGACACATGCTGATAAAGCAAGAGACTTTATCGGAAAACAGCACCCGGGTGAAGAGCAGCAGAGTAAGGGAACTCAGGAGAACTGCTCCGCCACATGGCTCGAGCTCTCGGGTTTTATGGTGATGGGATTAGTTTCCGGGTTGTCTTTGGCCAATCATTCTGACTCAGAGTCCTTCCTGGTGATGCATGCATTGCTCAGCCAAGATGGATGCCATTGAGAAGGATTCTGGGAGGTGGTCGGAAACGTGGTATCTCCTTTTGACCTTCCCCAAACTCTTTCAGTTGGTGGTGGCTTATTTGAGTTCCTTACCAGGACCTTCTGTCATAAAACAACCCATGCAAATGGTTACTATGGCACCTGGCCAGGGTGGGCAGTTTCAATCA
Organism: Cervus elaphus; assembly: GCF_910594005.1. Lineage (NCBI taxonomy): Eukaryota > Metazoa > Chordata > Mammalia > Artiodactyla > Cervidae > Cervus > Cervus elaphus. The sequence continues at coordinate 41,134,297 of NC_057838.1, read as the reverse complement.
GCGTGCTTCCCCTAACAGAGAGATGGGACCATGTGACAGATCTGGTCCATAGAATATAGACAACAGTGATGGACACCCCTTCCCAGCCCGGGCCCTGGTAGATTTCCTATGTGACCTTTCATGCTTTTCTCCCCCAGACATTAAGGGGAGAACTCTGAGACCCTAAGGGATGAAAAACCCAAGGATGGAGGGAGCCTGGATCCCTGAATGAATGAGTGGAACAGATGTTCACTTCTTAGCTCCACCAGTATTGGTCTATGACCTGGGAGAGAGATAAGTCTTTAGTATGTCACACCATGAGGCTGAGGTGTATTTGTTACAGGAATGTGTTATCTAACACAAAGGTATGGGGTGGAGAGAGTATTGTGCTCTTCTCCTGTCTCCATGAAGAGCAAACTAGAGAGTCAGAGCACCTTTGTCAGAGAATTTACTGACAGAAGTTAAACTGTGTCACAACTCCCAGAAGAAAGGAAAGAGACTCAGAGGGCTGGCCCTGCCCTCCCTGGTCTCCTTAGGGTATGAAGCAAGAATCTTCTATTCTCTTTCTCTCTGCAGGGGAACAGCAGGCAGATATCTAACACATCATGTTCTGCTGGCTCCACTGACAAGCAGACGAAATTCTATCACTCAGCTGACAGGAGACCTCACAGGTGACTAATTTAATCCCTGAGGCCTCTTTAGAAAGAGAAACTTCTCCTTTCTCAGCAACTCCTCCCTTTCCTTAGCTTGCTTTCCACGAAGCAAGAGAGTCACTTGCACTCAGATCAGCTCAGCAGGGAGCAGACATTCTTGGAGTGATTCTTCCACAATTTGATAGGCTGAATTGAGTAGCCATTTATTAGAATTCAAAAATAGTGCCTTTGGCATAACACAGCCTTGGGACTACACCCTGGAAATCACTGCATCCTGCACACAGTAGGGTGTTGAGAGGGGCAGGATATACCAAGACCTGGGCAGGACCAAGTGAGATGAAGAGCTTTGGTAGAGGAAGAAATTAGCATCTGTTACTGCCTTCTTCACCTTTAGGTACTGGGATGTCCTTGGTCACCATTCCCTGGAGACTGGAATCCCAGAGGTTAATGTAATGGTTGACTTAGAAAACAGAGAGCTCAAATCTAGAGATGACATAGACCAAGGTTTGACTCTAAGCTTTAGCATGTACTACCAGCTGTGTGGGGGGCTTCCCTGGTAGCTCAGCTGATAAAGAATCTGCCTGCAATGCAGGAGACCCCAGTTTGATTCCTGGGTTGTGAAGATCCACTGGAGAAGGGACAGGCTACTTGCGCCAGTATTCTTGGGCTTCCCTGTGGCTCAGCTGGTAAAGAATTCACCTGCAATGTGGGAGACCTGGGTTTGATCCCTGGGTTGGGAAGATCCCCTGGAGAAGGGAATGGCTACCCACTCCAGTATTCTGGCCTGAAGAATTCCATGGACTAAACAGTCCATGGGTTGCAAAGAGCTGGACACGGCTGAGTGACTTTCACTTTTTTTTTTTTTTTATTAGTTGGAGGCTAATTACTTCACCAGCTGTAAGACTTAGCAATATAACTCAACCTCTCTGAGTCCCTGTTTTTACACCAAGAAAATAGGGACTGATGAAACCTAACTCATAGCGTCCTTAGGAAGGGCAAATGAAACAGTGAGTAAAATGCCTGGCATTTAGTCACCCTTGCTTCTGACCCCTCTTCAATATCTGGGACTGGGACCACACCTTTTGGGATCTTCAAAGTCCCTACTCTGAATCCTTGGAATTTACCTCACCATCTTACTGCTCCTCACTGGCCACTGTATGACATTTGCAGTGGAAAGAAGCTAGGAAAACAAGCTTGAGATTTCAGAGTAAAAGCCACTGCAGACCTGGTAACTAGAGCCACACAGTACCTTAGGGGTTAGCACCCTATTTAATGCTTAATAGAGCCCTTGTATAATACCTAAGCCTCAAACCACCCCAATCTCTACACTGCACTATAGCAATAGGAGAAACCCAGAGGCTGGCTAGCAAATCATATATCTTCCTGTCATATCTAAAACGCATAGCCAGGATACAAATAGATAGCATGTACCCCCCTACTGTCCAGTCCTCTACCTGTGGCAGATATCACAAATCAACCACAGCACTCTTTCCCACTGATCCAAGACAAGGCATCAGAATCCTTCCCCACAGAGTAATCAGCAGATACCACCAATCAGAAATATCATGCAAGTAGGAACCTATTCATCAAAACCATAAACATTCATCCTCTGGAGTGGCTAAGCCACAAAGGTGAACAGGGAGCCAGAGAGACACAGTGAGGAGGAAACCAAAACTGAGCTGCCAAGTGCTCACAGGAACCCTTGCAAGTGCTAAGAAAATCTGGATGAAACCACGCAATCAGCCACGGAATCCAGGTTTGAATGGCTTGTTCCAAAGCATAGTCTGCACTTTCTCTGTATTGCTTTATTGGGCATTGATTTCCCTAGAGTAAGGAGATTTTCTCTAGAGAATGAGCAAAGCATGCAAAGAGGGGGGTCATTTTCACACATTTCCAGGCATTGTTAACCAATCTGCTAACTAAACACAGGTGTCAGCAACACCAGTTAACCAAAGCTCATCTCACCTCCAGATCTGTTAACAAGACAGTGACATATAGCTCAGGGTGCTAAATCTTCCAAGGCAGGAATCCTTGTCTTTGGTGAACGGCCATGAATCAACTAAACAGGATATGCCAGGATGTTTAAGAAGGCCATATATTTATTTACAAGTGAATGACCAGTTCAGTATTTCTGCCAGTTACCTTTATGGTTTTTATGAGATTTGGATAACGCTTATTTATCACCCATACATTTTTCCATTCACAGTGGAGCTATGTTGGACATTTAAAGACATTTCTAAATGTTTTCTGTTGGTCTCTCTGGAAAGAATAAAGGAATCTTTTTTCTTTGGATTTCTCCAAGGAACTCATGCAAAGCTAATTTGGATGATAAAATGATATAATTTCAAACATCTTCATGCATGGATTATATTATTTGAACCTTTTCAGAGGACGAAATTAATCGTGTGGTTTGCATCACCAACTTTATAATTTTCATAACAAGGCTGGTCAGTTGAAGAGCCAAAATGTATCTTTTACAATGAAATAGTCTACATCAGGAAAGCATCTTGTGTTTCCATTGTTGGACTGTGCTAATGTTATTGGCAATTCAAGGGTTGAATTTGTTTCCAGTATGGGCAGTAACTACCCAAGATGAAACTCTATCATTTATTACAATTGTTAACTACAAGAGTAACAGCTTCTGTTTATTGAAAGTTTATTTTGATCAACCTATATGCACAGTGCCTCAAGTTGGGAAGGTAAAAATCAATTATCCCATATCTTCCAAAAGAAGAAATTGAGACTCAACATTGGTAACAAACATCTCCAAAGGTCCCCAGCTGGTACAGAAAAAAGCAGGACTCACAAACAGATCAGTCCAGTTCCAAGGCTTGTCCCTCTCCAGCTATGCTCTGCTGTCCTTGTGGCCCCTGCCTTCAAGATGCCCTCCTCCCTCAAGTTATTTTATGTGGCCAAATCCATGAAGAAAAAAGAATCAAACTGACTGCCAAATACCGTGTAGACATAACAAAAAGCTAATTGACTGCAACTCTTATTTTCCAGCCTACTTTGCGGTTTCAGGGGAAGTCATCTCAGCCGTGGAGACGGCGACCCACTGGTTTGAAGGGGCGCCAGGGGCTGTGTTGTCCACCTCAGTGGAGCCAGGCAGCAGTCTCACCTCCTGCTTAGGTGCTCATGTCCCCTGTGCCCCTCACATGTGGCTCTCTACCAAACACCACTGGGCCAGCATCCCTGACACCACCCCACCATCACAAACCACACCGGCAGCCTCACAACACCTCACTCTATGACACATCAGATGTGTCAGGCAAACAGTACTATTTAATAGAGAATACAGGGCTATATATTAGGTGTGACTGTTCTCATTCTATTTTCCCTATCTCTGGAAGTCATTTTACACACTAGGAAACTGAGGTTTCACTTGAGTGAAACCAAAGTCACATAAAAAGTAAAGATGGGGACTGGAAGGCAGGCTGCCATCCCATAGCCCAGGCACTTAACCTCTCCTTGTAGAGGCTGAGGACCTTTCTCCAAAGGGGTAAAGTAACATCCTCCCAGAACAAACCTGTAGGTGGTCTCAGAGCTGGGCAAGAACTGGGGCTCTCTCATTCCAGAACTTTCTCCACCATTCTCTCTCCCTATTTGTTCCCATAGCAACTGGACACAGGTTGTGGGCCTGCTACATCAGGAACTATACCATATGCTAACAGGAAAAAACAACAACAAAGCAAAAACAAATTGAAAGAAGTTGTGGCTCCTGTCCTCAGCAGCCCCTGAGTCAGACTGCCCTGTGTTAGACTCCTGTGTTTGCTACCAACTAGCTTTGCAAACTTGGACAGACCACTTGACTTCTCTAGACCTCAGTTTCTCTATTTGCGGAATGGGATAATGTTAGTGCCCACTTTAGGAGGTTACTATGAGGATTAAAAAGAAAGATGACTAACGCAAGTTTAAATGGGGTAAGGTATATACAATGGCTGTACATTCTCTGGATTTTTTAAGCTCTTAGAAAATGGTGGAAGCAACTTAATTTTTGCTAGCATATTAAAATATACATATAGTTATACTCCCATGTTGATATTCAAGTACCAATCTAGATTTACAAAAAGGAATTCTAAAGGAGGAGACTGAGGTGTTAAGTGGAGTGGTCTGGATGTTCTCATAATTGAAATATGGATTACCTTGATTCTTGAAAGTTGGATACATAAAATTCAGATAATGATTAATAATAATGAACTTGTAACTCACGAATTCCTAGGTACAAGGATCTTGACATGAGGCACTGTAATCCTTACAACCCTATCATTTAATACATATGAAGAAACCGAAGTTCAGAGAGGTGAAGTTGTTACTGAAAATGCCAGACCATGTACCTGATGCACTATGAGGCCAAACAACACCAAAACTTCAGAGTTGGGAACAGAGAATGGTTTACTGAGGGCCGTGCAAGGAGAACTGGGTAGCGTCTGACTCATTGGAAAAGACCCTGATGCTGCGAAAGATTGAAGGCAGGAAGAGAAGGGGATGACAGAGGATGAGAAGGTTGGATGGCATCACCGACTCGATAGATATGAGGTTGAGCAAGCTCTGAGAGTTGGTGGTGGACAGGGAAGCCTGGTGTGCTGCAGTGCATGGGGTCGCAAAGAGTGGGACACGACTGAGCCACTGAACTGAGCTGAACAGCAAGGAGATGGGTGGCTCCTGCCTTAAAAACCCCAAAAGCTTTCAGCAAAGCCCTCTTCTAGGAAAAGCGCGGGAGGGGCGTGGTGAGTTTTTACAAACTTCTTAGTGTGAGAGCCTTTCCTCTTGAGGTCAGTCACGGTCAGGTCACAAATGATCCCGTAAATCTCCACCAGAAAAATGTTACTCTCTGTTCTCACGAGAAAGGGCAAGGCTCTCAAGGCACAGCTTTCACCCTCTGAGCCTCAGGTCCTGGCTGAGAGGACACAAATCTCAGCTGGTCGCTCCCTCAGGGACTAGTCCCCAGGCCCCGCCAACCTGTCATCACCGAGGGAGCCAGGTGCCCAACCCACCTGGCCCTCAGGCTCCCCAGGGTATTCAGGCTGCCCAAACTGCAGGGGCAGCACCCACAGACCTCGTCCCAGACAGGTTGCTGCCATCGGGTTGCAGAGGCAGGGATGGGGAAGAAGTTTGCAGAGGCCTCAAGGCCTGGACCCAGCCAGTAGGTGGACTTGGCGAGGGCTCTGGAAGCCCTGCAGGGCACAACCCTGAACCTGTTCCCTGGGCCGCCCAGCTCACCTACTGGTCCAAGGCCAGATAAGCCAGAGAGCCAGGGAGAAGGCCGGGACCCATCTCTTACCTTCGTCTCCTCAGGACAACAACTCCACTGACTGTTGATAGACAGGCTCACTAACGGTCGCTGTTTGACAGTTACTCACTTGGGGGAGGGGCCCACTGCAGCACCGACCAATGGCTGAGCGGGACCTCTAACGGTCGTTCATTGGCAGTTACTCTCTTGGGGGATGAGCCCACTGCAGGTGCTGACCAATGACTGAATGACCATTAATGGTCTTTTGGTAACGGTTTCCTGGTAACCAGGCGCAGGGTAACAGTGGACAGCCATGGCTGGGTTTTAAGGGTTGTGCACAGGCATGGCTGGGAGCCCTCGACAGTGACTTGCCAAAGGCCACACAGCCACAAAGTAGTTGAACCGAGAGTCAATCCACACTTGTCTGACTCTGGCCTATTCTTCCTTTCTCTGTAAAGGCCTCTGGGGATCGCTCAGAGAGCGGTCAAGTGAAAAAAGCTACCCATGGAGAATGGAGACCCATGGAGACGACAGATACCATCCAGCTGCTGGATATGGTCTGTGGACAGATTTCAGAAGGTATATGAACTTGAATGGGAATAAAAATTACATCACCCTTTTCATTACCGTTTACCTGAAGTTTAGCATAGCCTTCCATTTTGAATCTAGGCAATATTCAACAACATTATCAGCAGTGCCTGTAGCTCCTTCATCAGTAAATCTGTTGGCCAACACCCCAGAGTGATAAAGCATGTGCTCTAGCTCCAAAGACAGACTTCTCTCTGCTCTGCTCCACAGCACGCTTCTATCAATAAATGTACCGCTCTGTCTTAACTGCTTGCTCACTTGATCAGCTTTTAACCTTGAATGGAACACCCCTGAGGCCATAAACCTCTTTGTTCATCTATGAATAATGAATCTTAGCATCTGATCTAGAACGTGACACAGAATGGGCTTTAAATGCTTTTTGCCTGTGGTAGGGGAGCAGCCTTTCACTATCTCCTAGGGACCCCATTCCGTGCTATTCATGCCCACCCAGGGACCTGCTTCTAACACACAGAACATGGCAAAGGTGATGGATGTCACTTCAAAGAGGTTATATAAAAGGCTGTGGCTATTGTATGGCACACTCTGGCTTTTGCCCTGATGCAAAGGACCACCTGGCAAGGAATGGAGGGAAGCCTCTGGTCATCAGCCAGCAAGGAGGCTCGCAGTCCAAGAGCCCACAGGGGTACTACCAAAAACCACTAGGTGACTTGGAGGTGGACCCTGCCCCAGTGAGCCTTCAAATGAGACCACAGACCCTGAGGCAACACCATTATTACAGTGAAAGACACCAAGTTGGAGTCTCCAGGTAAGTCATGCCCAGACTGCCAAGCCAAGCCCCAGAAACTGTGACTTAATAAATGTGTGTCATTTTTAAACTGCAAAATGTTTTTTTGTGGGAGAAGGGCAGTTTGTTTGATACATAGGAATGAAAAACCAATACGTTGTCTATCAGAATAAAGGAGAAAGAGGAGAAAAGGTGGGAGGGAGAGAAAGTGCAAGGGGGCAGAATTCTCTGTTGCCATCTCCTCTTTGGCCATAATCTGGGGGTCACTCTTTGACACTACAACCCCTTACTCTTGACTCCTTCTTGCTCCCCTCAACACCAGTAACTGTAGCATGACTTTGCCTGTGCCAGTGCCTGCCATAGGAACGATTTGAACTTTCCTGTCATGGTCACATCATGCTCTGTGATTCATTCCAGAATTTTATTGTAACCAAACGCCTCACTTCATCAGGACAGAGGCCAAAATTGGTTAGCGTTATTTTAATGTTCTTGTAATGACTCCAAGCTTATCCAGTGAATTGCACAAGTCCATTTTGTTAATGTTCACTTGACTTCCAAGGAATTTCCAAGACTCTTGACAGTTAGGACATCTGGCCCATAAAAATCACACAGACATGGTCAGTTGCCTCTGCCAGTTGTCCTCACCCAAGCTCTCAGGACCCCACACCATCTACCTGCTAGAAACGTGGATTTACATGCTCCTACCTTCATCCATGCCTGGCCTTTACAAGGCTCCACTTTAAACTCAGGAACCCTAAAGTTATCGTCAGAGGCTCCTGCCTGGCTTCCAAGAGGTTTTTGTTTTTGTTTTTGTTTTCCATCTTTTGGCCCTGCCCCGTGACATGTGGGATCTTAGTTCCCTGACCCCTGTTCCCTACATTGGCAATGCAGAATCTTAATCACTGCACAACCAGAGAAGTCCTCCAACAGACTTTTGCTGGGAGTGGAAGTGGCAGCTAAGAGCCCCCCCAAAAAGAACTCTCAGAGCCCCCTTATCCGAGGGGCCCAGCCAAGCCTTCTTTCTGTTGTATACAACACTCACCCCCAATATGTAGTGGCTTCATTTGTGTTGCCTTATTTCCTCCATTTCCATTTCATGGGAGACCATACTGTAGATTTAATAATAGCTCTTCAATTGGGAAAAATTCTATTATATGAAATGTACACATTGATTTTTTATATCAAACATACTGAGGTATGGTTTACATACCACACCCATTCAAATGCACCCATTCTAATTGTACAATTCAATGAGTTAGACTAAATTTTACCCCTGTGTAACTATGACCACAATGAATATACAGAAACTTTCCATTATCCCCAAAAGTTCCCTCGTGTCTCATCTCAAATAATTCCCACACTTCTTTTCCTGGGCAACCACTGATCTGCTTTCTGTCATTATAGATTAGAGTTGTGTTATGTAGAGTTTCATATATCTAGAATGACATAATATGTCTGCTTTTGTGTCTGGTTTCTTTCACTCAGCATAATAAGTCTGAGTTTCCTCTGCAGAGTCAAATTGAATGTATCCAGCTTGACAGTAGTTCATTGCTTTTTAGTGCTGAATAGTATTCCTGCCTACTTGGTTTTTTCTATGCTGTTTTTTTTTGGCATTTTCCAACTTTATTAAAGAATAATTGACGTGGACTAAACTGTAGCAAAAGTATACCATTTGATCAGTTGTAACATATGCATATATCTATGATACACACCTAGATTTTTTACAAATAAGAATTTTTAAAAACATAGTGCAGCTCAGAATGGTGAAATAATTCCTCTGTTTGAGTCTTCTCTGGGAACCCCAGGTGAATATTTGCCTCTTCTGCTGCTGCTGCCCCTGCTACTTAGTACTTCAGTTGTTTCTCAGTCTGTGTGACCCTATGGACTGCAGTCTGCCAGGCACTCTGTCCATGGGATTCTCTAGACAAGAGGACTGACTGCAGTGGGTTACCATGCCCTCCTCCAGGGGATCCTCCTGACCCAGGGATTGAACCCAGGTCTCCTACATTGCAGACAGACTCTTTACCGCTGAGCTACCAGGGAAGCCCAATATTTGCCTCACATTTGGTTAACTAGAGAATCTTTGCTGACTTACAAAAAAGTCTGTTCTAAGGTGATTTTCTGCCTCTGATGAATAACCCTTTAAGAACAGACTTTTTGCTGAAAACAAAACAAACAAAAACCCAACAAAAATAATACTTAATGTCGTCTCACTACATTCAACATCGCTATGGCAGAAATCTCAGCTGTAGTTACATAAACCCAAATCAAACCATATCAAAAAATAAACAGTGGGGACTGAAAGAGATTTGTTAGCTTTGTTGGCTAACATAAATGAAACGCCCAGGAACTTCAGGCATAGCTGTATCCAGCAGTTCAGACATCACCTGGAGTCAGTCTTTATCTTCTTTTTCTTTCTCAGTCCTGCTTTCCTCCCTGTTAGCTTCAGTCTAAATCTGTCATGTTGGCCTGCTGCAGTTCCAGTTTACTTTTTTCTTGAATCACTCATAAAAACAAACTACCTTGGGTATGAGCATTGGAAAAAATTAATGCAGGGAACTGATTACACAGGTGAGGGGATTGCTTAGAAGACAACCTGAGATACTGACTAATCCAGAGATGAGCCACATTAGAAAGGCACTGCCTTTCATATCAGAGAGACAAAGAGAACAGCATTTCTTTGTAATTGGAGCCCAGAGGCTGGGTACCAGCCTGCTGGGGGCTGGAGTCAGAGAGGAGCTGCCATTGCTGCTGGAGGCAATGGTTAACACGGGGAGGGAGAGAAAGAACTACCCTGGTCTCTTCCTACTTTCACCCTCAGTCTACCCATGCACGCATGCTAAGTTGCTTGAGTCACGTCCGACTCTTTGTGACCCCATGGACTGTGGTTCACCAGTCTTTTCTGTCCATAGGATTCTCCAGGCAAGAATACTGGAGTGGGTTGCTATTCCCTTTTCCAGGGGATCTTCCCAACCCAAGGACCAAACCCGTATCTCTTACATCTCCTGCATTGGCCGGCAGCTTCTTTAGCACTAGTGCCATCTGAGAAGCCCAGTGCCTTGCATTGGCCCAGTCCAGCTAGAAGTCAGTTAGCGGGAGGTTGGGGAAACGTAGCCTGCAAGGGGCAGCCCTCTGGAATACAGACAAGAGTAGAGGAAAAGCAAGGAAGCAGGAGACAAGCTCTGGGGGCAAAAGGCCCAGCATAATCCTCGTGGAAACTAAGCTTGCTAATATTGGGCTGGCCAAAAAGTTTGTCCGTGTTTCTGTACCATCTTACAGAAAATACCAAGCAAACTTTCTGGTCAACCCAAGAGCTCCAACAGGAGCCTTAGAAAGGTGCTTGATTTGTTCAGGTATGGGTGTCAGGCCCACTTCTAGTGCTAGAGGCAGGGTGGGGGTGGTAGTCAGCCCCACAGACACCAATAGAAGCAGGACAGCCCCGAAAGCAAAAGCAAGGTACTCTCAGCCTACACGGATGCGGGGTTGGCAAACCCAGATATCCACCATGTGCCGCTCCATGGGTGCGGGTACCCAGGGCTGCACAGTTGCTAATGGCCCAACTTGGGTTAGCTGCACACAGCAGAACTACAGGTTTGCTAGGATGCCAAACTATGGCCAAGGTCAGGATCTTGCTGATATATTCCCAGTCCCTGGGAAATTAGGAAAGGAAAAGAAAAAAAAAAATCAAGAAAAGTGCTATTTCTGTCCCTTCTAATGAGTCTCCCTCATTCTCAAGCCTGGGTTTTATAGCATGAGACCCAGAGCCTGGGTGGGAAAAGCAAGTGTAGGAAACCAGTCCCAGGAAATGCAAAAGCCACATGTCTAAATGGTCTTCAGTGGCATTTTGCCTTCTAAAGGAGACACTTTGCAACCCAAATGTGGAGGCCGAAGGATTTCCTACGAGTCTTTTATGATCTCTATAAATTTCAAGAGAGAGAATTGGTGAGCAACTGGGCTCTGTCACTGTCAGGGCGCTGATTGAACGTGCCTTTAATGGAGTCTCCAGAAGCCATAAAAATGCATGAAAACAGCCTTCTGGACACAGGCAAGCCTGATGGATGGAGCGGTGACACCCAGTAAAAGCCAAATGGGTTGGGCTTGTACTCACGCCTGAGAAAGAGAATACATCTCAGTCTCTTAGGATAGAACTTGCACTTGGAGAAGCATTAAGAATTCTATGTAAAATTTCTCCCCTGGGAAATGTACACATGCATACACACAATCCAAAATAAACATTGCATGGGGAAGGCTGTTACATAAGAGTATTCCTCAGAAGTTAAAACATTGGGTACTCCAGTGGGTTGAAAAGCACTACTTCCCCCAATTTATATCCACCCAGGACTTTAAAATATGACTCTATTTGGAACTAGGGTCTTTACAGATGCCATTTTACACATTTTAAAGTGTTTGCCAAATTGAGGCTGCTAATGGTACCTCCAGATGAAATGGGGCTTCCCTGGTAACTCAGCTGGTAAAGAATCCACCTGCAATGCAGGAGTCTCCGGTTCGATTTCTAGGTCGGGAAGATCTCCCAGAGAAGGGATAGGCTACCCATTCCAATATCCTTTCCTGGAGAATCTCCATGGACAGAGAAGCCTGGCGGGCCACAGTTTGTGGGGTCACAAAGAGTCGGACATGACTGAGTGACTAAGCACAGCAGAACACAGATGAAAGGAATAGATGATGTAGAACACATATTATTGTTATAGTTTTTCAGTCGCTAAGTCATGTCAGACTCTGCGACCCCATGGATTGCAGCATGCCAGGCCTCTCTGTCCCCCAGTCTCTCCTGGAGTTTGCCCAAGTTCATGTCCACTGAATCCATGATGCCATCCAAGCCTCTCATCCTCTGTCACCCTCTTCTCCTCCTGCCTTCCATCTTTCCCAGCAACAGGGTCTTTTCCAATGAGTATCATATAATAAATGTACAGTGAGTGTTGCCCGTTGTTACTACTTAGAAGAGATGGAGGGAAGGAAGAGGGGAATTAATAAAATCTTGCTAATGCTCACTGTGACCCTGAAATCACAGAGCTGCATCCTAAGCTAGTGTAGGAGGGATACCTTCCTTAGCAGACAGGCCACCTTCCTTCTCCATAACCCATCAGTTCTGGTGCCTGAGAGACCCTTAACTGAAATCTCTTGAGAGGGAGAAACCTCCTTCTCTGAGTACAGATGCTTGTGAGGTCCTGCCCTGATGAAGCAGAGCGCCCACCTTGCCCTAGAACCACTCTGTCCCAGTCAGATGGTCGCCTGATGGTGCGAGCTGGCTAGGAAGTTTAGGAGCTCAGTTCAACACTCAGATAAGAAAATGCACTGAAGCCCTTTATTCCTGACATGGGCATATGGTAGAAATCATGTGGCATGCACTAAATTATTAGAATACTCATTTATTTTGGAATGTGTATGAAGTAAATGGAACAAAACATGTACCCTTTTCAAAAGAACTCATTCCCTCTGCTAGGGGCAAAATACCTCTTGTGGGAAGGTATTCATTCAAAATAAATTATCTTTGGGGGAAAGCGCATGCTTTTCTAAAGGAAAATGATGATCTCCATAGATTTCCTAATTCAAGGGCTGTCTGTTGTATACATACACATATATGTATTAAATGCCAAGTTGGAAAATCATTAACCATATTTATTAAAAATTGAAAAGGCCTAGGTACTCAAAATAACAATAACTTAGAATTATTTTTCTCACACATAAATAAGAGATATCCAAAGCCAGATACTTTAGAGTTACTATGGAAACTCATGGTGTTATTAACATTAGATAGGCATGCTCCTATCTTCCTGCTTTGCTAAACTCAAAGAGAGTCATTTCTATCCTTAGAGTTACCATATGGTCCAAGATGGCTGCTGGAGCTCCAGCTACCACATGTGCATTCCAGGCCAGCAATGGATGAAGGAGGGAAAGACAAAGGAGTCCATCTCCCAAGTGCATCAACTTTTTTCAGGATTTTTCCCCAAAGTCCTGTACAACATTTCCATAGTCACTCACACTCCCTAACTAAGTAAAACTGGAATGTTGTCTTTTTTGTTGGGTCCATTACCACCTCAACTAAAATTGAGGTTCTGTTACACTTTAGAGGATTCAGTTCAGTTCAGTTCTGTCATTCAGTCATGTCCGACTCTGTGACCCTATGGACTGCAGCACACCAGGCTTCTCTGTCCATCACCAACTCCCGGAATTTATTCAAATTCATGTCCACTGAGTCGGTGATGCCATCCAACCATCTCATTCTCTGTTGTCCCCTTCTCCTTCCGCCTTCAACCTTTCCCAGCATCAGAGTCTTTCCCAATGTCTCAGTTCTTCGCATCCAGTGGCCAAAGTATTGGAGTTTTAGCTTCAGCATCAGTCCTTCCAGTGAATATTCAGGACTGATCTCCTTTAGGATGGACTGGTTGGATCTCCTTGCAGTCCAAGGGACTCTCAAGAGTCTTCTCCAACACCACAGTTCAAAAGCATCAATTCTTCGGTGCTCAGCTTTCTTCACAGTCCAAATCTCACATCTATACATGACCACTGGAAAAACCATAGCTTTGACTAGATGGACCTTTGTTGGCAAAGTAATGTCTCTGCTTTTTAATATGCTGTCTAGGTTGGTCATAACTTTTCTTCCAAGGAGTAAATGTCTTTTAATTTCATGGCTGCAGTTACCATCTGCAGTGAGTTTGGAGCCCAGAAAAATAAAGTTTGTCTCTGTTTCCCCATCTATTTGCCATGAAGTGATGGGACCAGATGCCATAATCTTAGTTTAGAGGATTAGTGTTCCTCAAATCACACTTTGGGAAACTGTGGACACTTTCCTATTGGAAAGAATTCTTCATATTGGCACTACTGACATTTTGGGAGGGATAATTCTTAATTGTGGCGCTGTTCTGTGAATTTCAGGATGATTAGCAGCATCCCTAGTCTCTACCCTCTAACAAGTCCTTCCCTATCCTGTTGTGACAATTAAAAATGTCCAAGACATCAGCAAATATCCCCAAGGGCAAAACTATCCTCACATAAAAACTCCCCCATTTATTAATTTACTAACACAAACTCATGGATTCTTAAGCTATTCCATGTTGTTACACTTGTTTACTATTCAACATTTAAATGATCCCAGATTTGACCAGTGGGAACCCTGTAAACCTGGCTGCTATGTTCTTTGGACGTATCTCCATCAGTCTTTAAGCACTTGATTTCAGAACATTTCATCTGGACAAGTTCTGGAATTGAGAAAATATAGTGACTATTCAAGTGACCAGTCTCTCTTAGGATATGAACACTTAACCCATTTTTGCCACCCATTTTGACAACACTTTTCATACTGTTCATGGGGTTCTGAAGGCAAGAATACTGAAGCGGTTTGCCATTCCCTTCTGCAGTGGACCATGTTAACAACACTATTATTTGTTAAAAGGGACAGTATTACTGGTGAGGACTCACTTCAAAAATTGAAATGGCAATAAAAGTTGCTGTTTCTATGAGAACTAAGTTATAGAAAGTACAGTGATAAGAGAATAAACTCTGTATGATTTCAGTGATGAAATTTTTGCACTTTATTGTGTCCCTGGATGTAGTCCAGTGTCTCCTAGTTTATAGTCTATGGTAACGTGAATAAAATTTGTATCCTACTGTTGTGTGAAAATTGTATAAATCTTGATTATGTTGAATTGGTTCATGAGGTTTTCAGGTCTACTATATCCTTCTACTTTTCTATATATTAATTCTATTAATTTTTGAGAGTTTGCTATTGAAACTCCAACTAAACACCTAATTTATCTACATAAAAATATTTTAATATATAGTGGAACTATATGTAACTTTGTTCTGTATTTTCCAAATTTCCTGTAAATGTGTTATCATACTTTTATAATTTGGAAAAAAATGGAAATTTATGAAAAGAGTCCATAAATTAAATTTGCTTTTAAAATGTTATGGAGTTAGGTGCAGACAAGATAGCTGCATTATTTTAAACAGAATTTAATCCTCCCGCCAACTCCACATTTGTGCACTTTTTCAGGAAAACACTGACTGTTGAAAGTCAAATTTAGCATTTTTATAGGTTGTAAAAACCCAGTGGGGATCATCTTACCAATGCCATTCACTAAAATTTTCTTCATTCAGTCACGTCAGTGTTAAACTGTGCAACTTCTTCCCAGGAAGTGTCAGCCCCAACATAT